>NW_013952523.1:67533-85116 GCF_001266775.1 Austrofundulus limnaeus | reverse complement strand
TATATATATATGGAGAGAGAGAGACAGAGAGAGAGAGGGAGAGAGAGAGTTCTGCTTTTAATTCTAATTATATTTATTTTTGTTTTTATTTCTAATTCTGACTGTTTCGGTCCATAGTAAAGCACTTTGAAATGTTTTGTGCTGTACAAATAAATTTGTCTTGTCCAAACATGCCGCTCACTGTGTGTTACGTGTGTTACGTGTTCTACGCCCTGGCGGATGTAGCACACAAAACATGGTCCAACTTCTGCAAAATTCAAGCAGCCTCAGAACTATGTGGTAGTTTTAAAGGAAAAAAAAGATTTATTTACTACAGTGATTATGTTATTTGCAAAACTGTTGTCTTACCACCCTCAGGACCAAAATAACAAACAAAATGTCTGTATCTTAATTTTCCCTCCTACATACGTATGTACAAAAACAACACATTTTCTTACCTTCACTAAACAGGAAAAAAGAGTCTTATAATAAATGGCAGCCCACTCCTACAAACTCCTCACAAAACTATTTAAACTCTTAACGTTGACACAGCAGGTTAGGTGTGGCTGGTTGGGAAGCACAGAATGAATTAAATCCAACATCATCACTTCTGCAGCTCATTCTTATGCAGCCTCAGGCAGCCAACACCCACTTAGCTCCTCAGTCTCTGTCGTCCAATCACAGCTGGCTCCCTGGACACTAATTTACCTATCAGATTATCCTTAAATGCACACACAGCTATACAGCCTCAGCCATATGGAGAGGCTAAGCTTGAAAGGTTATAAAAAGTGACACCATTTCTGAAGCAGCAGTGTAGATCATATCTACGTGAGCCTAAGCTAAGTGGCAAAACTAATTTATTTCTAAATTTGATGTATTGCCTTTTTTTGTTTATCACAAACTATACTTTTTAATAAAGATTTCTAAAAAGGTTACTTTTTAAATCATTTTTGTTTTTTTACTGTGACATTTACTACACATGCAATCCCCATTTTGTAAAACATTAAATGAATTACTTTTTTTTAGTTTTCATTAAAAGCAGAACAATTGAGCTATATTTATTTATTCATACATGAAAGTGTCATGTCTGTTGAAATAATAAGGTTATTGTGACCTTTATTTTTATTTATATAAGTGGCCTTTATTCCTTTTCCAAAACAAATGTACTACACTTTTCTTAAACTAGAAAGACCATTTCATTCTAAATACCTTAAAAAGTGCATCTGATACTTGTTACATTCTTTCAAAATAAAAGCATAAAGTCAAAATGCAGAAACAATCAATAAAATAACAAAAATACTTCAATGGATTTCCAAAAATGTACATAGTTTAATTGATGAAAGCAGTTGTAACTAAAGTATATTGGTGTTCTTTAATCCATAGCTGTCTGATGGTATATCATACTGGACCATGGGGTGATCAGACCAGGGAGGCAGGCTCGACAGTTTCTCCTCAGTAGTTGCATCAATGGGCCATCCCCAGACTTTGAAGAATCCAGTCAGATCCATGTTGACAGCCTGAGAGAAAGTCTCAGCGTACAGATTCATCTTTCCTGTGTTGTCAGTGGGAAAGTTGCTCATCTTGTGGTAGACAGCAATCACCTGCTTAAAGGCATCCCAACCAAACTTATCTTGTAGCTACATGGAAGAAAAACCGACACAGGACGATGTCATCCCATTTGTTTGCATGTGTAAAATACAATGATTTTGCTATGATTTTGATTATAATAGCATGCACAATTATCACTATGAGAAAAGAAACGTGAGACATTAGACTTGCTTTTTCTAATCACATTTTGCAAATATATTTAGTTTATTTTGCCAGTGTGGTGTCACACTTCAGTAACAGTACAGACGTCAGTGCAACAGAAGCTTATATATTTTGCAGAAAAAAATATTTATTTTGTTTGTCCTCACCTGCATGTACGTCTCAAGGGCGGTCCATTTATACCAGTCAGAGAAGTTCCTGCCTCCCTGTATGTAGTCTTTTATAACTCCCTCCCGAAATTCTGGAGTCACACCATTGGCCTGCATTACAAGCATTTATGATTTCTTAGAAAAAGATAAAAGTGCACAGTGTGATCCAAATTATAGGTAAACAACAAGAATTTGTTTTCCATTTGCTGCAGCACATACAGTATTTTGACACTTACCCATTTAATATCAAATTTTTCCAAGACATGAAAATATCCTAATCAGATGTCATTGGTAGCCTTAAAAAATTGTTGAATTATATATAAAAAAGTGTATTTTATAACTGGTCACAATTGTGTCCTGTGGGTTAATGTGTAGTACTCTCACTTAGATGAGCTAATTCTGTTTTTCATCGATTGATAAAATCATTTGTGAACATTGTTCTTCATTTGTGACTTGCAACAGCATTACTTTAGTGCAACATTTGTTATATTGTTCAGTTATAGTTGTGATCTTGTCCTTATAACATTTTAGTGCAACATTCACCAGGAAACATGCATAACACTTGTGTGATCCAAGTTGAACATAAAACTTCAATAAAGCTCCTCTGGGTGAATCCCAAGGTGTTCCCAGGCCAGCTGAGAAACATAGTCCCTCCAGCGTGTCCTGGGTCTTCCTCGGGGCCTCCTCCCGGTGGGACGTGCCCGGAATACCTTACCAGGGAGGCGTCCAGGAGGCATCCTAACCAGATGCCCCAGCCACCTCAACTGGCTCCTCTCGAYGTGGAGGAGCAGCGGCTCTACTCAGAGTCCCTCCCGGATGACCGAGCTTCTCACCCTATCTCTAAGGGAGAGCTCAGACACCCTGCGGAGGAAACTCATTTTAGCTGCTTGTATCCACGATCCTTTCGGTCACTACCCAAAGCTCATGACCATAGATGAGGGTAGGAACTAGGGGTGTAAATCACCAGCTTTATCACGATACAATATTACATCGATATGTTTGGATGACGATTCGATATTTTTCAATATCACAAAGTCTGTCATGATATGATTTTGATTCAATTCAATTCACGTCTGCGATCGATATAATGCGATATCATATGCCCATCTAACAAAGTCATTGTTTTCGATGGGCATATGATATTGATTCTCATCAAGCATATGATGACGATATAGATCGATATTTGCATTTTGCCTCGATATAATGGAATCATGAACCATTCAAATCTATATAACGATATAGATCGATGTATCATTACACCCCTAGAAGGAACATAGATCGACCGGTAAACCGAGAGCTTTGCCTATGACAGACCAGTACAGCGTCCGCGTCACTGCAGACGCAGCACCAGTCTGCCTGTCAATCTCCCGCTTCCATCTTCCTTCATTCGTGAACAAGACCCTGAGATACTTAAACTCCTTCACTTGGGGCAGGAACTCTTCCCAACCCAATGGAGGCACTCTACCCTTTTCCGGCTCAAGACCATTGTCTCAGATATGGAGGCACTGATCTTCATCCCGGCTGCTTTACACTCAGCTGTGAACCGCTCCAGTGAGAGCTGGAGATCTTGATCTGATGAAGCCAATAGGACCACATCATCCGCAAAAAGCAGAGATGTGATCCTAAAGTCACCAAAAAGGATCTCCTCAACACCTTGGCTGCACCTAGAAATTCTGTCCTTATAAGTTATGACAGAACCAGCGACAAAGGACAAACTTGGCAGAGTCCAACTCTCACTGGAAACGAGCCCGACTCACTAAAACAACAACAATCATACAGGGACCTAACAGCCCATATAATAATATATTATACTGATATAATTTATCAGTCTGTGTGTAATTAATGAATATAACGTTACTCAGTAACATTTATGGAGCCTTACAGACAAAACTACATGTTATGGTCACCACCGATGGGATTAAATGAGCTAATGCCAAACTGACATCAAAAATGTTACTGAATTACAGAGACTCTCAAATAACCAGAAATTTTTCATGTGCTTTAAAAAAACATATTTTGTAGACTTTTCTCTGACAAAAATGAATAAACATACCTTTGCCCTGTCGACTCCAAGAACCTCTTCATTCACATACAGGGACCACAGATTACATGTAGCCTCTGTGGTGTGAGGAGAAAACTCTGAACGACTTCTCTGCTGGTTGTGTCCCAGTTCATGAATCTCTCCCCACAAACCTGTGGTCCTGATATATTCTACATTGGACAGTCTTGGTGCTGAAGATAAGTGTACCATAACAGGATACCCTGCATGCATCCAACCTAGCAGGAGAAAACATCAGTTTTTCTTAATGTCTCCCTGAGTAAATGAGAAATGAACTAGAAATCATGTTGATGCTCATAAAAGCACACTCTTCTTCTTTATTATTAACAATCTCCAGTCCCAAAGCCTGTTTAGAAAGCAACTTCAAGAAGATTTGTTTACGTCTGCATAAAACAATTTCCAGCAGAACATTATTTTATCTTGTCTCATACATGTAGATGAAAAATGTTCTAAATATTTTTAAAAAGGTAAAACAGGAAAAAAGAAGTACTCTTACCCCTAGAAAGTTGCACATCAGCCACTATTCGTTCTTTTCTAATGAAATGGATGGAAGACAAATCTGCAATACCCTTCATGATGTCATTCCATATTTTTTCCATCTCCAGAGGAAAATCCAGATTTCGAATATTATTTGATGGCAAAGTGAGGATGATATTGTCAAACTCAAACTCTGCCCAGGGTGCAGGAGCTTCACGTATTAAAGACCAGTCTTCTGCTTTTGTCACACCTGAAGTGAAACAAGGGGGGAAGTTGTGATGAAAACAGCCTCTGGAAGTTACAATCATTTTAAATGACATGAAAAACACAGAGAGCTGAACTATACAGTACACAGCAAAGTAAAAAATAAAATCTATTATGTTATTCATTAGGAGGAACTACTTTGTGAGGCAAATGATTTTTCATAGAGCCTGTTGTAAAGCATGTTTAAATAGCGACACTCACCAGTCTTGTAATAAGGAGCAGACACAGCCACCTCCACGACAATTTCTTCTTCATTTGCTATTATGTTGGGTGGAGCCAGCAGGTAGATGAGTCCTCCCCACATGTTCCACACCTGCATCCTTTCTGATGTAACAGGGAATGTCTTAATGACAATCGGTGCTCTGTAGTACTCATCTTTGTCATAAAGATGGTCCTTCTGGCTGCCAATCTGGATCTTTAAAAGAAAGACTGTGTGTTACTGCAAGGAGACGCTCCACGTGGTTCACATTTGTGATATAATTTATATCAACCTATGCTCTAATGAAAAAACTTGTAATATTTTAGCCTCTTCATGTGTGTATGTCTGCTCTTAACAGAACCCAGTAATCAAAGGATGCAACTTCTGAAGTCAACCTACTTCAAGATGACTGCCACAGCTAACTGATCTAAAAAAAAAAAACAATTGGCTTTACCGCTCTCTGCTTTACTCGTTCTGACCAAAAATTTGGTTAAGAAGACTGACCCCCCCCCCNACCACACACACACACATTTTCTGAACACTAACTATTTGTGCAAGACAATAGTTAAAATGTTGCCTTTTGTCATGTGATGTTGTTTAATCTAATATGCTTTGTACATCTAATAAGAATACTTTAGAAAATCTTGGGCTTTTGACAAAAAAGATTCCTACTACATATTTGACAAGAAGTAAAAATTTTGTTTTTTTATCCCAGGGATGTGAGAAATTAAGTACTTTTTTCCCTCATGTCCCTTGTTTGAAAGTTCTTGCGACTTGTTCACACATTATCTGCAAAAAACTTTTTCACGGTGGTGTCTGAAGACTTTTGTATGATTGGTCAGAAACCTGAAGTTAGCTTGTGGATTTAAAGTGGAAATGTTTATGTACCAGGTGGTAAACTTATTTCATATTTTCCATTTAGGTGTAATTGTATTTCTTAAAGAGTTTCAAGTGTATTAAAATACTATTTGTTATTTTGTATGTAAAGAATGTTAGTTGTGGTATATGTTGTTCTATTTACAGGTTTGCACATTTAWTGTACTCAAAGCGATGCAAAGTTTTGTGTCGTTACAGTGTTGTGACAATTAAATCAGGTTTTTCTAAGACTTTGCCCAAATGCTTCTTGGTACTTCTGGTTTTGTGCTGGACTGGAAGTCCATGAGGGAAAATGATGGGAAAACCTTTCTTATGATGACAGGTAAATATCCACATTCAGTATTTTACCAAGATGGTGCTTTGCTGTAATGGATTGTGCAGAAGGTCAATGCAAATATCATGTTCCCTTGTGTACAGTGTGAAGCTCAGACAAGCTATTATGTTTAGTGTCAAAGTGGAATATGAGTGACTGGAAAGTACAATTTATCATTTAACATATTCACTTATTTTGCAAGTCAGAGTTACTATTTGTGCATTTTTTTTATTATGTTTTTGTGCACAGGAGAGCAACTGTTGTATTTTTATTATTGATTATTTTGCATTTTAATTTATTTTTTGTCTCTGATTAATAATACTGTAAAAATGCACAATTTAACCCAAGTTATTGTGTCCTGGAGGCAACCACTTTTCCTAAGCTACATTTACAGTACATTCTTGTTTATGTTTATTTTGGAATGTTACATACAGTAATTTTCATTCAGTAGTGAAGACGAGAATGCTTGTGGTGTTTTCACTCTCCTTTCTACTTCTCCATTGTTTATTGGTATAACAACAATAAATCTTTGAGGGAATATAAAGAAGCACAAATTACTAAGTTGTGGAAAAAGTAAACCCCAACTTTATGCGCAGAGGAGAGCGTTGGCAGCAATTCTGCAAATGTCAAATAATCTGTTTAAACAAAAGAACAGTGACGCTGATGGGAAGCTATCAGTTCTGCAAAGGGAGGGTCATTGAGGATCCCAGGGGTTCTGCCCTTGAGTTCTTCTTGACTTATTAATGTCAAACTTTGTTTATGATCTTGACAGCTCAAGTAAACAAATTTCTCAAGTCTTGCAGAGTATGAAACAAGGCTTAACTCCAATATATATTTCATTTTAATTTGCTTATTTGACAGATGTAGCCTCTTTTACAAAATAAAACCTGAATTATTATTACCTCCGCCAAGAGTGAGGTAATTTTTCGGTCACGTATGTCTGTCTGTCTGTCTGTCTGTCTGTCTGTCTGTCTGTCTGTCTGTCTGTCTGTCTGTCTGTCTGTCTGTCTGTCTGTCTNGTCTGTCTGTCTGTCTGTCTGTCTGTCTGTCTGTCTGTCTGTCTGTCTGTCTGTCTGTCTGTCTGTCTGTCTGTCTGTCTTTGGACAACATTACTCAAAAACTTGTGGACGGATTGTCATGACATTTTACCACATGTGGGTACTGGGCCAAGGAACACACCTTTAAATTTTGGTGATGTTCCAGATCATGATGCGGATACAGGATTTTTTTTCTTTTAACACTCTGAGATCGGCAAAGCTGTGATGCTTTCACAGGGCTTCTGTAAAAAACAGTGAGCTGATTGGACAGCACGGACTTCAAACTTTATAAAAGTAATGTTAAAACCAGATTTAATGATAAATAATTTTTGCCATAATATGCGCATTTACAGAACATTTTGTGACCAGGAAGTGCGTGACTGCACCATGAAAGTTATTTTTCCCATTTCCTCAAACACACCACATTTCCGAAACAACCAATCAAAACAGTTTCTCGCTACTAGGCTTGTAAACAGAGAGATGCCGGGCCTCAAAGTTTGGAGACGGGGGAAGCCAGGAAGCACTTTATAAAGAGAGTCAAACCATTACAAACTCATACAAGGGGATAAAACAGACGTTTTACATGGTCAAATATGACTGATGAAAACTTAGGAGCTTAATCTGACACCAGTTTGACATGAATAACGTCGGGTGACGAATCTGACTTTTTTTTCACACTGGACTCCAGCGAGAAGAAATCCCGTGCATACTGCCTGCTTAAATGTTTGCTATGTCAGAACTTATTTGGCAAATGTGTTTCCATCTCTGCTTTTGCGCATTAACTCTTACAGGATGGGGAAAATTGGTCTTGGCAGAAGTTTGCACTCTCCGAGTGCTTCTAGTTATGAATACATTTTGTTTGGCAGCTATGCTACATCAGATAAGATTTTTTTTCTTTTAACAGTTTCCATGTGAATATAACAACTACATTATTTAAACTATTAAAATAAAACGAGAAATCATTCAAATTACATACAATACCTTCCATTGTTCATTAACAAACTTCAGTGGTAAGGTGATCCAGGTCTCCATGCCAGGAGAGAGGTACAGACCTGTACTGACCCACTCTTCATTTTCTGTCACACAAGAAACAAAAGTGTTACAGTGTAAAAAATTAAATAAAGTTTTTTGCATTTTAGATTTATTCCAATCAATTATTTTTAAGTGTGAGATCTAACCTTCTGTCTTGACGTTAATCTTGACTGTTTGGTTGTTGACAACAGGCAGTTTGGTTACATTCTGGATGACATAGCTCAGGACAGCTTCTCTGTTTAAGGAGTATTCATACAAATCAGCTGCTAGATTTATCAATACAAGGTCCTTGGGACTCTTCAAAGGATTCTCCTTGCTCACCTTGAAATGGAGTTTATGAGAAATGTATAAAAATGTGTTATAAGAATTGATTGAGAAAAACATTTTAGTGTAGTTTTTGATTGTGATAACATTTCAACCTTATCTCGCTGTATTTCTTGTATCTTCCTCTGTCACACAAACCCTCTGGATCCTTACTACATCCATGAACTTTGTTTCTGGTCTTCTTCATTGCCTCCTACTTGGCAGCCCTATGATCTTCATTTTTTGTCCATTATGTTCACTATTAATTTTCTACACATTCAAACCATCTCAGTTTTGCCTAACTTTGTCTCCAAACTGCTTAGTTTGACCTGTCTCTCTGATATCATTATTCCTACTCCTATCCATTTTAGTCTCACCTAATCAAAACTTTAACATCTTCATGGCCACATCAAGCTCTGCCTCATCTTTGTGTTAGTGACACCATCTCCATATGTCATAAAGGTTTGACAAAAGACCGATTAAGTTTACAAAATTCACTGCACAAGAAAAATATTTCTGACTTATAAATTAGATTTAATGTTACCCACCATGGGCTTGCAAATTCTTATGATGTCGGTGACCTTGGACAGAGTCTGTGTGTAGAAGGAGCTGTCGTAAGCTTTCATGCTCAAGAAAAGGGAGAACTTTGTTCTCATTTGCTCAAAGTTCTCCTCATCTTGCTTGGTAAGTTCTGTGCCGTCAATTGCATGAGAAGCCAAACGATGCAGAAGATGACTGATGTGGAATTGGTTGGCCTGGCTTGGGTCAGGAGTTGGATAGATTCCTCTCCTAGCTATGCTCTTCAATACACTTAAGCCCATTTTGTTTAGGATTTTGTTTCCTGAAACACAGGAAATATACAAATTTGAGAAGTAACCCAAATTAAAGGTATTTACTGCAAACAACATGAAATATGCTTATCTTGAACTATATCAAATGGTGAGGTTTAAAATAGTTTACTCAAGCAGTTTTTCAGATATACTCAATGCAAACAAAGCAATTGGCAGAATCTCACAAAAAAGTGAAGTTTGAGTCACATGATTGACCTACTATGATGAGAAACTGACAAGGAAACCTCATATAAATTATCTGAGAATAAAACTAGCAATATCTATTGCATTGCTTTACAAAGTAAGGGACTTGTTCAATGATAAAGTTTTGTATATGTTATATAATGCATTAATTGTTCCACACTTGGTCTATTGTGTTGAGATATGGGGAAAAGCATGTAAGACTAATACACATCCTGTTTTTATTTTGCAAAAAGGGCTATAAGTCATCACTTGAAAAAATTATCTTTATCCCTCTAATATATTATTTTGTAAACTGAAATTAATGAAATTCTATGATTTGACTGATGATAATATTTTGTTAGTTCTGTATAAAGCACACTGAAATGCATTACTTTTAAATGTTCAGATAAATTTTACAACGAGAGAAAGTTGTAATAATCTTAAGGGAATAGAGATGTTCATGAAATCTAAATTTAGAATGTGTTTGAAAGGACGATGCACCTCACTCAAGGAGTGAGACTGTGGAATAATTTAGAAGACAGTGTTAAAAGTGCCACATCAATATGCATATTTAAGAGAATGATAAAGACTGGACTGTTAAAAAATATGAAATTGTTTAATATGAAGACATTCACTTTGTTGTTTCATGAAGTTTCAATGTTTTTTTTTGTTTTGTTAATTGAAGATCCTTATAGTTTGAATCTATATTTGAGAAAAAAGGGGCAGATATAAGATTTTTTTCTTCTCTGCCACCTTTCATTTCATTTTATTTGTATTTTCTTTTTTATTGTACATAGAATTTTGTTTTATGACATTAATAAAGTTTATAACTAACTAACTATAACTAACTATGGGCTGTGTATGTAAAAATATGGTTTTGCTAAAGCAAAAGCTCAGATGTGGGAGAAGTTCTTTAGACCTTAGGTAAAGACTCTTGATCTGTTCTGAGAAGATTATGGGCAAATCATCCAGTGGCTGTGGCAAGGGAAGCAGCACTTTACTAACACTTTATTCAGTGAAAGTCAGGTGCTATGGACCTCAACAAGTGATGTCGTCGGGAGGTGGAATAAATACATCTTGAAACTTCTCCATCCCACAGCATGTCTTCTATGGAGGAATCTGAGTCTGAGGACTTAGAGGTCGGTCTGTTCTTAATTGGGGATGATGTTGCAGAGGTACACTATCTTGCCAAAAGTATTGTCTCACTTGCCTTGATTCACATATGACATCCCATTCCTAATCCACAAGGGTTCGATATGACGTTGGTCCACCCTTTGCAGCTAGAACAGCTTGTGCTCTTCTGGGAAGGCTGTCCACAAGGCTTAGGAGTGTGTTTATGGGATTTTTTGACCATTCTTCCAGAAGTGCATTTGTGAAGTCACATACTGATGTTGGATAGAAGACCTGGCTCTCAGTCTCCACTCTAATTCATCCCAAAGGTGTTCTATCGGGTTGAGGTCAGGACTCTGTGCAGGCCAGTCAAGTCCATCCACACCAGACTCTGCCATCCATGTCTTTATGAACCTTGCTTTGTGCACTGGTTTAAAGTCACTTGGATGGGTGAGCAAATACTTTTGGCAATATAGTATAGTTACAAAGCTTTGTGGCAGCAGGGCTTCGGGGTTGATAAAATCCACCCTGATTTTCTTGGCGCTCTAGATGTTGTGATGTTGTGGTTGACACATCATTGCAACATCGCATGGACATCGGTGGCAGTGCCACTAGACTGGCAGACTGGGGTGGTAGTTTCCCTCTTCAAAAAGCAGGACCAGAAGGTGTGTTCCAATTACAGAGGCATCACTTTCCTTAGCCTCCTTAGTAAGGTCTATTCTAGGGTCTTAGAGAAGTGAGTTCAATTGATGGTCAAACCTCAGATTCAAGATGGAACACTGGACCAGCTACTGTATTTACTCTCACTAGGATCCTCAGGTGGTCATGGGAGTCTGCCAATCCAGTCTACATGTGTTTAGTGGACTTGGAGAAGGCATACCACTGTGTTCCTCAAGGTCCGCTGTGAGTCCATTGTTGTGGGCCATTCAGTCCTTAAACAAGCAGTGAAGAGTTTGGTTTCCATTGCCAGCAGTGAGTCGGACCCCTTCAAATGAGAGTTTGTTTCTACCAGGCCTGCCCATTGTCACAGATTCTGCTGTTAACTTTCATGGAAAGAATTTCTAGGCGCAGCCGAGGTGTTGAGGGGATCCGTTTTGGTGGCCTTAGGATCGCATCTCTGCTTTTTGCAGATGATGTGGTCCTGTTGGTGTCGTTGTGTTGTCATCTTCAGATTTCACTGGAGCAGTTTACAGCCGAATGTGAAACAGGTGAAATTAGGAGCACCTCCGAATCTGAGTCCATGGTCCTCAGTCGGAGAAGGATGGATAGCTCTCTCTGGTTTGGGGGTGAGGTTCTGCCTAAAGTGAAGGAGGTTCAAGTATCATCAATTTTTGTACACGAGTGAAGAAATAATGGAGCATAAGATTGATGGATAAATCTGTGAAGCTTCCAAAATTTTGCAGACTCAGTACTGGTCTGTTGTGTTGAAGAGGGAGCCGAGGTACAAGGTGAATCTCTGTTTACCTGATGGTCTAAGTTTCTACCTTCACCTATGGCCACAATCTTTGGGCAGTAAACGAAAGAATGAGATTGTGGATATAGGTGGTCGAAACAATTTTTTTCACAGGGTAGCAGGACTCTCCCTTAGAGCTAGGATGAGAAGTTCAAGAGGAGCCAGTTGAGGTTGTACGAATATCTGGTAAGGATGCCTCCTAGACGCCTAACTAAAGAGGCATTTCAGACATGTCTGACTAGGAGGAGGCTTCGAGGAAGACCCAGGACACAAGGGAGAGACTGTCTTCCGTTTGACATGAGAATACCTTGAAATCCTCCCAGAAGAGTTGTAAGAGATGGATGGGGAAAGAAAAGTCCTGGCTTCCCTGCTCAAGCTGCTGTCCGACTCCAGAATATGTAAAAGATAAGGAATGGATGACTCAGACAATCGTAGAATCGCAAAGAAGATGCTGAAGTGGAATTACAAGTGAATTTGCTGCTAAACATGAAAACATAGAAAAAAGAGAGCTGGCAAGAATAAATATCAGGGATCAAGCAGGACAACATTCAAACACACATGGTTTTTGTGAAACTGCTGCTGTACCAACAAGTTTACCGCTTCAATAAATGTAACTTTTTACCTGCATACTCAACAAATTTGAGTATAAATATGTATCAATGCGTTCACAGTATTTTCTGATTTCCAGAGGGTTTCAACATGTTTGTCACTGTTGTTAATCTAGTTTTAGATGCCTTTGCCACTTCCATAGGTAAACAAACATGTGGTACTTGACAACTGTTTGTAAATTTTGCTGACAGCATTTTTTATTTTGCGACACATTATACACTTCACTTACTTATTCACATTATATAATCCACATTTGCAATTCCTTTTGTTTCCTTTTTAACAATTTATATTTCAGAATGTTTTGTGAGTCTTTTCTCTCCTGCATACTTTAAAATTTTATTTATTTAATATTTATTTATGACTTCAAAAATATTTATGATCAGCTGTCTGACTGATTGTGTCAATCTATTTCATTAATGGTTGATTCTCAAATTCAAGTTAATGAATTGCATTATGGTACCTGGTAAGTCTTGCAATGGGTTTTGTGTCGGGTTTGTGTTTGCCCAGGACCAGGCTTGTCCAACAACCACAAGACCTCCTCCTTCTGCCACAAAGTTTTGGATTTTCTCAGGATCTTCTTCATTCCATATTGTGCACACATAAACACTCAGGTCTTGCTTGAATGTTGTCTTCTCACTCCTAAACTCAAAGTCAGGTAACATTTTGGTACATTCGCCAAATCCTATGACTCCCTTTCTGCCCTGGTCCAACCACTGAAATGCATTTTTCCAAAATGGCTCCAGTTGCTACAAATATAGAGACCCATTAATTATTTAAGAAAGTTATAGCAGGAAAACACAACAAATGGCTTTAGGTTCAGTGTACCTCATATTCTAGGAAAGATTCATGTGTCGTCAGTATGACCCGTCCTCTTCCATAGTAGGTTCCTGCCAAGAACACTTGTCCATCATATGTGGCACCAATTGGAAAAGCAAGCGGGCCGTGGATCAGAGCCTCAGAGGGGATGGAACTTCCCTGAGTGTCAAACTCTGAAATCCTTTTCAGCAAAAACTCCAGATCTTTTTTGATACTCATCTTGTTGCTGTGAATGTTAACACCCAGAGTCAGGATTGCTAAAAAAAAAAGTACTCAAACAATTTTTTTTTATATTTCTCATAATGCACACTTACTGTAAGGATTTCCAAGAGTTTGGGATTTCAGGGCTGATGGGCAGGTTTTCTCCTTTTGCATATTGTGCAGAAAAGTAGATCCCTGCCACCCCTGACACTTTATTCCCTGGAAACTGAAGGATTAGGTTTTCGTTGGGGTTTTGTGCAGTCCAGTTCCATGCTTGTCCCCCTATCAGGATCCCTCCTCCTGCTTTCATGAAGGCTACCAGATCTCCTGCACTTGCTCCAACTTCATAGGCATCTGATACAAACACATTAACTCCTAGATTTTCACTGAAACCCTCAACAAGACTGACTTGGAAGTTGGATTTATTGAGGTTATCAGAGACTGCTTTTAGTTTTTCGTGCACCCCCACAGACAAGTTTTCAGATTTCCCTCCTCCCAGCCAGATCAGAGCATTTTCTACCAGAGCAGGACACAGAGTCAGGTACTGCTCATGGCCCAGAACCACAATTCGTCCTTGGCCGTACAGAGAAGCAGCCATGAGGACATGACCCTCACTGTTCATCAATACAGGAAAGGCATTTTCTCCTGTCAGCTCCAGGTCACAGGGGACACTGGAGCTTTGCAGGTCCAGGTCCGTTAGGTTTTTCACAAGAGACTTGTAAGACAGGGTCTGCTGGTCGGACATCATGAGAAGTGGTAGGGTAAATAAACAACATAGTTGGTAACAAAGCATTGATGCTGTAGGGTCAGAATATCCTTTTCTGTAGGGAATAAAAAAGACTTAAAATTTAAATATCTATGTTTCATATATCAATAACAGAATTGTAACAAGTTTACCTTTATCTGAATACAACTTTGAATCTTCCACAGAGGATTAGAGTGGATGATGCAAGATATCCAAGATGAGGTGAAAAGATTATTTTCCTACAATTTAAAGGAAAAAAATAAAAAGAGAATAGAGGGAGGGACCAATGTCATCAGCCAATGAACAGTAAGGAAAGAGAGTCTCCCCTTTCTTCACAGCAGAGGTGTACAGTGTGTTTGTTCCTCAAACATTTATTCTATTACTGAGTTGGGGCAACACCACCATTTAAAGTGTTCCATGGGGTGACCCAGCAGTAGGAGCAAGTTAAACTTTCACCTTTACACTTCACAGAAACTATGCCAATATTGATTGTCCACATGATGCAACGATCAACCAGTTTACTTTCAACACTTTTCAACAGAATAGATCCAAACGTGATTGAAATTTGTTGGTGAAAATGAAATCCAATCAAACACATAAGCATTTCAGAGACAAACATTTCTTAGAGCCATATCAAAGTTTTTAATATGGATCAAAACAACTAAGTAAAACTTTTTAAATTATAATTTCTTTCTGATCTAAGCTGTTCTAAAATCTCAAGCAAACCTTGCATTTTAGTTTAACTTTTTTTTTAAATCCTTTGGTCTCTGAGTCAAACCTATCCTTTATCCTTCCCTCCAGGCTTAGAATGTCTGTCAGGAATATCTCCAAAATGTTGTTTCTGAACATGTAACAATGACTTCATAGCAGAGGAGCAAGTGTGTTCATCTCACAGCAAGTAGCTGAGTTTTAAAATGTGAATTTTTCATGTTCTCATACGTGTGCAGAAAAAAAAAACACACTGCAGACCAATAACGTGCAATTGGGGATTTCAAATTGCCCTTGTGTGTGTGTTTAGGTGTCTGTGAGTGTGTGTTCATGTGTGTAAGTGTCTGTTTGCACTATCTCTGCGCTATCTAAACAGCTTATAAATAGCTCAAATTTCTTGTACATTGGGTAAGCAAACACTCTCACCTGTAGCATTTGATTTTTTGTTTTTCTTTTGAGCTTATCAGTCAGACAACTCACAAGTGAATGATTATTGTCTTCATTATAAAATATACCAGTAGCATTTGGTGTCTCTGAAAAAAAAAAACAGATCGATGCTATAGTGGTGGAGGGGATGAAAGGGCGCAAGCAGCAGCAGACTGGGGTAGCAGCAGCCTTATATTGAGACACGTAATATTCCAGCTTAAATAGGTTGCTCACACTGGGAGAATTAGCTTAACCCTCCTATTATGTTAGTTTCTGAGGAACAGCAATAATGTTCCTGGGTCAGTTTGACCTGGGGAATGTTTAATCATGCTATAGTGTCAGAAACCAAAAAATCCCACAAAACATGTTTATATCTGATTATTAACTCCATTACTAACAATTTCAATCAATATTTGTGAATTGATGTTTTTTTATTTCTCACAGATAAATGAGGACAATTCACTCATTTTTCATAAAAACTGCATGTTACATGTTTTAATGTCCAATACAAACATGCACACACACACACACACACACACACACACACACACACACACACACACACACACACACACACACACACACACACACACACACACACACACACACACACACACACACACACACACACACACACACACACACACAAATAAAAAAACAATGATTATTCATTAAATTGTTTTTTTTTTTATTTATTTATTTATTGAAGAGTGATGTTTTTAATTGAACTTGAGATACCTGTTCTGTTCTGGGTCAAATAGGCCCACTAATTAAAAACCGAGACAAATGAGTCATGAAGATTTGTATTGAAAATAAACTTTATTACCTAAATGAGCAGCAACTTCTGAATACCACAAACCTTCATCCACTGTGACATTAGGGCCTAAAGCAGTGGAAGTTGCTCAACCCACTTGTGCCACATTGTCCCAATTTCTGCCAGTTTATCTGTTTCCTGTCTGACTGCTCTTGTCTCTCATTTATCAAACTGGATTACTCAGGAGAAAATATAAAGTCTCCAGAGACATTGTGGCATGAAATATTGTCCTGTCTGTCTCTGCATCTCATAGATTATTTGTTGATTCATCCTGTGACTTGTAGACCCCAGCCAGAATGGGGACCTCCAAATATGCTAAATGCATTTTATCCACCTTTTTCCAATTCTCACTAGAAACACACCTTTGTTATAGTTTAGTCACTTCAAGAATGATTTTATGTATGGGACTGGGCATGAGTAGCTCAAAGACTGGCTTCATGTCTGTGACATGAATTACTGCCGTCCTGGTAGGCCCTGGCACTGTATTTACTTTTTCTCCCCTGTTGTTTACTTGGAGATGAAGACCACTGTATTTCACCATTTTTTGACATGAATGGTTCAGACGCATCATCTTCTGTTTCACTGTCATGGTTGAAGAGAAGTTCCAGCCTTTCCAGGGTTAGCAACATTTCATTTCTGCTGCTCATTTTTTAAGTTCTGACAGTAACTACATCACATGTATTTGCAGTGTGTAATGTTTTTAGTACTCCCTTGCAGAGAATATTCATGCCCCCACCCCTCCCCTGTGGAGAGTCCACTCAATGTGGGTGGAGTTTACCCACGAGAACAAAAAAGGTTCTCATCAAAAGTTGTAAAAACACCTGCGTTCTCGCAGTCTCCTAGCGAAGTAAAGAGAATAGGAAGAAAGTGTGCATGTGTGTGTGTGGGTGCCCTTGTTTTTGCTACTTGGTGAGGATGATTTTTCAGGAAAATGCAGCCTCGTGGGGACTGGATGCTCTTTGTAGGGACCAAAGCCTGGTCCCCATGACTTCGGAGGTTGATTTTGGGTAGGGGGGTTAGGTTTAGGAGCAAGGTGTGAATTGAGTTTAGGGTGGTTTTAGGGTCAGGTAGGTACCTGTTAGGTTAATTTTAGGGTAAATGGTCAGGGTTAGGATATAAAATTTCCAAAAAAAATGAATGGAAGTCAATGGAAAGTTCCCAAAAGGATAGAGAGACGTAGGTGTGTGTGTGTGTGTGTGTGTGTGTGTGTGTGTGTGTGTGTGTGTGTGTGTG
>NW_013952523.1:52479-60043 GCF_001266775.1 Austrofundulus limnaeus | reverse complement strand
ATAGCCATGTGATGTGAGTATCAGTCACATGGAGGCAGGGCTTAAAAGCCTGAATTTTGCCTGAAACTCTCAGATTGAAGAAGTCTCTTGGAAGAGAGACGAAACGTTTCATTTGAGAAGAACCCGTCCAGAAGACCTATACAATTTTTTTCTTTCTGATTTTTTACCTGGATTACTGAGATGCATCAGGATTTAAAAACAAGTTTGCGTGATCTGACAATTTTAACACCACTCTAGATTATTACAAAACTTTTATTTCTTGGATTGAAGTTCCTTCAAACTGGTTCTAAATTTAGATTTCACGAACATCTCCATCTGACAAGAACCGAGTTTTGAGTTCTGAATAAGCACCGGACCAAGACAAAGTTTTACAAAGTTTATTGTGCAGAGGTGAATTAACCAGGAAGTGCTTGGACTGGATTCTCGTCAGATCTAAACACAAGAAATTCAGATTAGTGGAAGAATGATATAGGAGGACTTTCCAAAGAATTAAAGCCACTAACCTGTTTCCAGTTGAAGGACTCCAGACGGAAACTTTGATGGAAGGGTTTGCGTTCCAGCACGGTGCGGTGACGTCACCCGTTAATTTGGTTGGAGTGTTTGGGTCCAAAAGGCAAGTTCTGATAATCCGTGGTACAGGCATGGGTCGAGATCCAGGTGGTCAGATGGCTGGAGGTACTGATCAGGGGTGAGGCAAAGAGCAGGAGCCCAAAAAGCAAGGCGTGAGTCATTACCGGTAAAGCAGATGGCAGGTATAATCCGTTACGGGCTGAGGCGAGAATCGTTGAACCAGGGGACAAGAACAAGGTCAGGATCAAGAGGCAAAATAAGACATGGATGAAAACACTGGAGAACCACAGGCAAGCTCAAGATAATCTGGCAGTGAACTGGAGAGTGAGATTGGATTATATACTGCAGGAAACAGGTGAGTGAAATGAGCTTGATTAGGGTTTCTATGAAGGGAGGGTTGAGAGCAATGAGCAGGAGCTGGATGTGAGCTGTAAGGCTGGGAACAAGACTATGAGGAGAAACTGGAACATGAAATAAGATAATAAAACTAAACTGAGGCATGATCTGGGCAGACAGGGACAGAATAACAGAACCCCCCATCAAGCTCCGGCACCTGACGGACCTCTGAGTGGACCTGGCTGGGCCGGATGATCTCTGTGAAATGTTTTAATTATGTTCTTATCTAGAATGTGTCGAGCTGGAACCCAAGACCTTTCCTCAGGTCCCTATCCTTCCCAGTCCACCAGATATTGGATTTGTCGTCCCCATCGGCGAGATTTTAGCTGACTATTGACAGTGAAGACAGAACCACCATCGATGAGTCGGGCGGGAAGAGGGGGCCTGGAGGAGGGCACAAATCTTGACTGGAGAACAGGTTTGGCCCGGGACACATGGAAAGTGGGATGGACCCTCATGGATCCGGGAAGGCTGAGCCTGACTGCCACCGGGTTGATTACCTTAGAGATAGGAAAGGGACCCACAAAGTGAGGAGCTAATTTGTGGCGTTCTACCCTGAGAGGTAAATCTTTCATGGCCAACCAAACTCGGTCCTCAACCTTGTAATGGGGAGCAGAAATCCTTCTACGGTTGGCTGTTCTTGATGCCACCAAGGAAGATTTGCGTACCTCCTTTCTGGCAGCTCTCCAAACTTGCTGACATCTTAAATCTGCTTGATATGCTGAAGGAACTCTAGCAGCCTGTTAGTGGACGATGAAGACTGGTGGCTGAAATCCATTGACAACGTAGTAGGGGGAAAGACCAGTGGCACTTGCGGGAAAGATGTTGATAGCGTGTTCCGTTAGGGAGAGGTTCTCAACCCACTTGGTTGATTGTTGCCACACAGTATTTTTAGGCGGATCTCCAGTTCCTGGTTAGCTCGCTCCGTCTGGCCGTCAGTCTGGGGGTGACATCCTGAAGACAAACTCAGTGTTACGCCAAGCATAGAACAGAACTCTTTCCAAAAGCCAGAGATAAACTGTGGACCACGATCTGAAACAATATTCTTAGATAGGCCATGTAGTCTGAAGATCTCCTTAATGAACACATTGCTTAGTTCTTTAGCAGTTGGCAAATTGTTCAGGGCTATCAAGTGTACCATCTTGGAAAAACGATCCACCACAGTTAGGATGACTGTCTTACCCTCAGACTGCAGCAGAACTGTCACAAAATCCATGGCGATATGTGACCATGCACGAGATGGGATGGGGAGCGGCCTAAGGAGACCCGCTGGTGGAAGCCAAGAAGGTTTGGCCAGGGAGCATTGGATGCAAGACCCAATGTATTCTCTAATGTCCTTTTCCAGGGAACCCCACCAGAACTGGGACCTAACTAACTTGATTGTCTTTGTGATTCCAGGATGACAGAAAAGGCTTGAGGCATGACAAAACTCAATGACTTTAGCCACAAGATGATCTGGTACATAGAGCTTACCATCTGGGCAATCATCTGGAAGAAGGTGGTTCTGGTGGGCCTCCCTGACCTCCTTCTCGGCTTGGGTAATAGTAAGATGAACTGAATCTGGGAGAATGAATCCTCCCTGGCTTCCACTGGTCTAGTCAGGCTCAAAAACTCCAGACAGGGCGTCCGGCTTGGAATTCTTTGTCCCGGGTCTGTAAGACAAAGTGAAGTCAAAACGACAGAAGACGAGTGCCCACCTGGCTTGTCGAGGATTTACTTTTGGTGTCCTTCAGATACGGTTGTTTGGCCCCCTCCAACCAGTGTCTCCATTCTTCGAGAGCCAACTTGACTGCCAGTAACTCTCGATCGCCGACATCATAGTTCTTCTCTGCTGGGGACAAGGACTTTGAGAAGAAAGCACAAGGGTGTACTTTATTATCTGAGAAGTATTGACTGAGTATGGCTCCAACACCGGAGTTAGAGGCGTCAACCTCCACAATAAACTGAAGTTCTGTGCTGGGGACGCGAAGGACTGGTGCAGACGTGAACATAGTTCTTAGTTTTGAAAATTTTCTCTACATCCTGATTCCAAACATACTTGGTCTTAACAGAGGTCAGTCTGTTGAGGTGACGCAATGGAGCTAAAGTTCTTAAAACGCCGGTAAAAGTTTGCAAACCCAAGAAATCTTCATAGCTGTTTATGAGTCTGTGGTATGGGCCAATCCTTTACTGCTGCCACCTTAGTGGGATCCATAGCAATCTGTCCAGGTGATACTTTGAAGCCAAGGAAAGTGGTCTCAGTCGTGTGAAATTCATATTTCTCAGCTTTAACATAGAGCTTATTTTGTAACAGACGGAGAAGGAAGGCATGGACATGATTCTGATGGGTCTTTAAATTAGAAAAAAATAGGATATCTAAATAAACAAAGGCATTAACATTAATAAAGTCTCTTAGGACATCATTGACCAGGTTCTGAAAGACTGCAGGGGCATTAGTTAGCCCAAAAGGCATGACCAGATATTCGTAGTGTTCAGATGGTGTGTTAAAGGCCGTCTTCCACTCATCTTCTCTGATACGGACTAGGTGACAAGCATTACGAAGATCTAACTTGGTAAAAACCTTGGCTTCCTGAATCAGATCAAAGGCAGTGTTCATTAATGGTAAGGGATAATGATTTTGACAGTGATGTTGTTTAAACCCCTGTAATCTATACACGGATGTAGTGAACCATCCTTTTTACCAACAAAGAAGAAACCAGCTCCAGCTGGTGAGGAAGAAGGACGGATTATACCTGTTCTCAAAGATTCATCAATATAATCTTTCATTGCTTGGGTCTCAGGCTGTGACAAAGAATATAATTTTCCCTTTGGTGGAGTGGTACCAGGTAATAAATCTACGGGACAGTCGTAAGGTCTTTGGGAGGGCAGAAAAGTTGCCTTTGCTTTATTGAACACTTCCTTTAAATCATGATACTCGGGAGGCACATTGGAAAGGTTAATAGTAGGATCTTTTATTTTTTCAGATTCTCTTGTGTTAACAGCATTAAGCAAGCATGTAGATAAACACTCCTCGGACCAACCTAAAACCTTTCTCCAATCAATGTGAGGGTTGTGTTTGTTTAGCCAAGTGGCTCCAAGAAAAATGGGGAGTTGGGGTGAGTTTATTACCATGAAACTGATGGTCTCATGGTGGTTTCCTCCCAAGGTAATCGTTACCAGATCTTTCTCTGAACTGGTGTTGTCCAATTGGTGTCCATCAAGAGCCAAGACATGATGCTTCATCTTTGAAGGCTTTATCTGTAATCCCAAAGAAGTTGCAAAATCAGAATCAATGAACTCTGTGTCAGCTCCAGAATCTAATACCTTAATAGGTAGTGTCTTACCTGCCACAGTTAAGTCAGCTGGAAGCTGTAAGAGTGTCTGACTCACTGTGGCTGGACTGAGAACGTGACTCATCGCCTTGATTCTACCAGTGGTCTTCTTAGGACAGGAATGGACCATGTGATTAGAATCTCCACAGTAGAAACAAAGCCCCTCTCTTACTCTGCAAATCCCCTCCTCTGGAGTAATCTTTGACCTGCCAATCTGCATGGGTTCCTCCACATTTCTCTCAAGACTTGAAGGCATAAACTGGGTTCTGCCTCTTCCTGATTCAATACAATGTTAACAGATTAGTTGCTCTCTGGTTACCTCTCCTAGCCATTCTGCATTCATGGAGACGGAGATCGATTCTGGTAGCCAAGTCCTCCAGTTCTTTCAGAGAGTGAGGTGGATCCCTTGTGGCCAACTCATTCTTGCTGTCTTCGTTGAGAGCTTGGAGGAAAACATCTTGGAGAGCCTCTTCATTCCACCGCATAAATTGATCTAATCTGGTCACAAAGACATTCACCGGCCACTTTATTAGTAGGGGTGCAACGATACAGAAAATTCACGATTGGGTTTGGTTTGATACTTTAGTTTCACAGTTCAAAATTGTTTCGATACAAAAAAGAGAAATGTCCATGCCCTTTTTAACTTCTAATTTACTTAAATTAATTATGAACATTTGTTTAACCTCAAAAGTAGTTTTTAAATTAAATGTTGCTGAAACAGCAAGTTTCTCAGTGGATCTGCACTCGAAAATGAAGTGTAAGTGGAGTGGTCGAACACAGATAAATTGATCCTTCAACACAGCATCTTCAAAAGACAAGCTGATAAAATAAATTAAAAAAAATCTGTATTGTTCGATACAAGTGTGTATTGAACCTAAAGCACTGTATTGAACAGTTCGATACGGGTACATGTATTGTTGCACCCCTATTTATTAGGTACACACTTCTAGTACCGGGTTGGCCCTTTTGCCTTCAGAACTGTCTTAATCCTTCGTGACATAGATTCAACCAGGTACTGGAAACATTCCTCAGAGAGTCTGGTCCATATTGACATGATAGCATCACACAGTTGCTGCAGATTTGTCCGCTGCACATCCATGATGTGAATCTCCTGTTTCACCACATCCCAAAGATGCTCTATTGGATTGAGATCTGGTGACTGTGGAGGCCATTCAAGTACAGTGAACTCATTATTGTGTTCAAGAAACCAGTCTGAGGTGATTCAGGCTTTATGACATGGCGTGTTATCCTGCTGGAAGTAGCCATCAGAAGATGGTCCACTGTGGTCATAAAGGGATGAACATGGTCAGCAACAATACTCAGGTAGGCTGTGGTGCTGACACAATGCTCAATTGGTACCAATGGGCCCGAAGCGTGCCAGGAAAATATCCCCCACACCATTGCACCACCACCACCAGCCTGAACCGTTGATACATGGCAAAATGGATCCATGCATTCATGTTGTTGACACCAAATTCTGACCCTACCATCTGAATATTGCAGCAGAAATCCAGACTCATCAAACCAGGCAACATTTTTGCAATCTTTTATTGACCAATTTTGATGAGCCTGTGTGAATTGTAGCCTCAGTTTCCTGTTCTTAGCTGAMAGGAGTGGCACCCGGTGTGGTCTTCTGGTGCTGTAGTCCGTCCACCTAAAGGTTGGACGTGTTGTGTGTTCAGAGATTCTCTTCTGCAGACCTCGGTTGTAACGAGTGGTTATTTGAGTTACTGTTGCYGTTCTATCWGYTCGAACCAGTCTGGCCATTCTCCTCTGACCTCTGGCATCAACAAGGCATTTGTGCCCAACTGCCGCTCACTGAATATCTTCTCTTTTTCAGACCGTTCTCTGTAAACCCTAGAGATGGTTGTGGGTGAAAATCCCAGTAGATCAGCAGTTTGTGAAATACTCAGACCAGCCTGTCTGGCACCAACAAACATGCCACGCTCAAGTCACTTAAATCCCCTTTCTTCCTCATTCTGATGCTCGGTTTGAGCTGCAGCTGATCATCTTGGCCATGTCTACATGTGTTGCTGTAGAGTTGCTGCCATGTGATTGGCTGATTTGACATTTGCGTTAATGAGCAGTTGGACAGGTGTACCTAATAAAGTCAGTGGTGAGTGTAGTTTCTCTAAAATTTTTGAAAACTGTGGTAACAAGGATATTGGTCTGTAGTTGTTGAACGCACATTTCTCACCATTCTTAAAAAGAAGAATTACCTTGGCTATTTTCATATTGTCTAGAAATATTCCTGTTGAAAATGATAAATCACATATGTAAATGGCTCAATAACATAATTCTTTATAGCCTTTACAAACATCATGTCCATGTTCACCCAGTCGTTTGATCTTTTATCTGCAATATTTACTCAGAATATTAAGTGTATCTTCTTTATCAGTTCCATCAAGAAAAATACTGTTGGCCCATGACTGTATGACTCACATTATTATTTACTTTTGGTATTTTAGCTGCAAGACTTTGGCCAACATTCACAAAATAATGATAAAATCTATTTACAATTTCATTCTGATCATAAATTTAATTGTTATCCTTTACAAAATATTGTGAAATACCTGATTTTGTTTTATGATTTTTCAGAACACTATTCATTACTCGCCATGTTGCTTTCATATAACCATTACTTTTCCCCGATCTTTTCCTCAGTCTTCCCCGAGGAGGCCTCCTACCAGTGGGACATGCCTGGAACACCTTCTAAAGGGAAGCATCCAGGAGGCATTCCAATCAATCTAATCCAGTCCTCCCTTAGATGCCTGCAGTTGGTTCAAAACGCTGCAGCTCGCCTGCTAACTGGAATTCACATCACCCCCACTCTGGCCTCCCTCCACTGGCTACCTGTTCATTTTAGAATTCATTTTAAGGTTATTTTTATTTGTTTTTAAGAGTCTGAATGGTCTTGCCCCACCCTATTTATCTGAGCTGATTCACCCACACTCTCCTGCTTGGTGCCTCAGGTCAGCTGATCAGCTGCTCCTGGAGGTGCTGAGCTCCATACATAAACTGGTGAGGAGACAGAGCTTTTTGTGTTGCTGCTCCAAGATTATGGAACAATCTCCCACTTTCTGTCAGACAAGCCCATTTGCTGTCCACTTTTAAAACTTGTCTCAAAACACATTTCTACTCTCTGGCTTTTGGCACAGCCTGAGACTTGTTTTTAGTTTTATTCCTATTTTATTGTTTTTAAGTTTTGTTTTGTTTTTCATGTTTTGATTTTATATGTACAGCACTTTGTTGCAGCTGTGGTTGTTTTAAAGTGCTTTATAAATAAA
>NW_013952523.1:48741-52361 GCF_001266775.1 Austrofundulus limnaeus | reverse complement strand
AAACGTTTCACTAAAGAAAAACCATCCAGAGGAACTACTGATTGTCTCTTTTTGATTTTTTCTACCTGGATTACTGAGATGCATCAGGACACTTTCAGAATTAAATACATTTTTACCTTAGTTGTTACAAAGGAGTGAGGTTAGTGTATTTAAAATGGATAAATGTAGTATAAAAATATTGTTACTATGCCCATGTTTAGATGACCTGATACAAATGTTTATCATCCAAAAATAGCTGTGGGCACAGGTCTCTGCTGCTGTTATTTTGTGGGTAAAAAGCTGAAAAGTTTGGGAACCACTGCACTTTGGTTCCCAAAGTTGGGCTTGGGACCCAATTAAGGGTCATGACGCACCTTGGATAATCTCCAGAAATCAATTTAAAGGGTAATAAAATAATTGCTGATGTAATATTTTCCGTATAATTATTACAAACACACAAAATAAGTATAAATAAGTATTTATATTTGTGTACAAGCTGTGTTTTTATGGTTATTAACAAAGTTTGTGTACACAGACCAGTAATATTTGGGGTCACAAGTTTTTGCCATGAATATTTTGTGGGTCAGAAGATAAAAAGTTTGGGAACCACTGCCCTAGATGATAGAGTTCCTCACCCTATTTGAAGGACGCTCATTTCATCAGCTTGTATCTGGGATTTCGTTCTTTCGGTCATGATCTATGCCTCGTGACCATCGGTGAGGGTTGGAACATAGACCGGTAAATTGAGAGCTTTACCTTTCAGCTCAGCTTTTTCTTCACCATGATCGACCAAAGCAACATCCTCGTGAGGACAAGACCCCAATCCATTGATTCATCTCTTGCTCCATCCTACCTTCACTTGCGAGCACGTGTGAAGACACCCAGATACTTAAACTCCTCTACTTAAGGCAGAGACTCTCCCCTGAACCGGAGGGGGCATTCCACTAATTTCCAGTCAAGAACCATGACCTCAGACTTAGAGGAACTGACTTTCATCCCAGCCGCTTCACACTCAGCTGCAAACTGCTCCATTGCAGGCTAAAGGTCTTGGTTCAAAGATGCCAACAGAACCACATCATCTGCATACAGCAGAGTTGAGACCCTGTGGTTCCCAAATCAGACACCCTACTCTCCACAACTGCACCGTGAGATCCTGTCTCAAGGTGCAGGATCAGAGACAAGCGATAGCCCTGACGGAGTCCAACCTGCAGTGAAAACAAGCTCGGCTTTGTGCCAAGAATACAGTTCCTGCTTTAGTTATACAGGGACTGGATCATCCTTAGTAGCAACCCAGACACTCCACACTCCCGCAGCATACTCTTGCAAGCCACACTGCTCCTATTGAATCCGAGGTTCAACTATCGATCTGAGCTTCCGTTCCAACATCCAGGAGTAAACCTTCCTGGGGAGGGCGAGAAGTGTGATTCCACGATAGTTATAGCACACTCTCCAGTCCCATTTTTTAACATGGGAACCACCACCTAGGTCTGCCCTCCACAACAGTTGTTCCAGTCCTCCATGAGATGTTGAACTGATGTATCAACCATGACAGCCCCACAACATCCAGAGCCTTCAGCATCTCAGGGCGAATCTCATCCACCCCTGATGCCCTGCAACCAAGGAGCTTTTTGACTACCTTGGTGACCTCTGCCATCATTATGGACTCATCTTCTTCCATGTCTTCAGACTCTGCCTCTGTAGCCCTCTAAAGTCTGAGGTCTAAATGGCAGTTTTTGCTCATTTTGAATTTTCCCTTATATTTTCACCTTAAAAACTATCTACCTGGCCTTATTTGGTATCATTATTTTCAGCACAACCAAAATGTTGACTGCTCTTCATTCTCATCCAGTCTCCAAAACACTCTCACGCTCTCCACTAGCCTGGCCCTTGCCTTCCTACTCAGTTCCGCTCAATTCTACCTTCCCTTCACTGGTCCATCTGGGATTTCTCCCATAGGTGAGGATTTCTTCAGGAGAATTTCGTCCAGGCCAATCAGAGAACAGAAGGCGGAGTTTGGAACGACAACACTGATTTTCTGCGCAGTGTCTGCTTGTACTTTATTTCACCTTGGCCAATCAGCAAACAGAAGGAGAAGTTTTGAACGTTGATTTTCTGCGCAGTGTCTGCTAGTTAGTTTAGCATATGACAGTGGAGGAAGTGAATGAAGCCAGTCTGTGTTGATAAGGCTTCCAAATTAAATTAAATTTGTCTGACAAAGCAGCTTGGTACTTCTCTCCTCTCAGTAGGGTTGTTTACAGCACACCCAATTTCGGGTTAGCTTCTTAGTTTAGTCTCCTTCACAGTGGAGCTGGCACACATACGTCGCGGCCAATTGATCCAATCGTTTTAAACTTCAACTGCGGCCACGCCTCCAGCAAGAATCGCTTCTCTTTAGTCAAGAGTCCAGAACCTCGTACAAAGCAAAGCAAAGGACAAGGGTCTGGTTTTAACCACACTAAGTCTCCGCACGCGTACTGAAATTTTTTTATGGGTTGCTTTAGAAAAGTGACTCATTTGAGAAATTTAGAAAAATGGGTGTCATATTGGATTCAACACTTCCTGGTCACAAAACGTTCACTGAATGTGCAGCAAATACATAAAAATGCTCACAAAAATTATGGCAAAAATGATTTCTCATAAATCTGGTTTTATTTGCTTTTCAACCCAGTTGAAATGAGCACTCAGCATGCTGCCATTTCTGTCACAGTAGCCCTTAAATGTGTCATGTCAACGCTCGCTCTGTAGCGGGTATGGACCTTAGAGGGTTAATGGTGGTCATGAAGGGTGGTTTGAGGAGGCTATCAATGTGCTCCTTCCACCACAACAATATTCTCAATTCGGGTCAGCAGTTCCCCACCCAAACCACGTAGTCTGAAACAGGGAATGCTTTTCTTTTCTGAATCGCCAAATGGTTTGCCAGAACCTCCTCAAGGCCAACAGTCTTTTTCCATGTCCAAGTCTCCAAGTCTCTCTCCATGGCCTCCTCGAAGTCCTACCATGCCCCAGTTCTGAAGCAAAATGTAGTTTAAACTTTAAAACTGTGTGCCTGAATTAGCTTGCAATTACCAATTTGAATTTTTAACTAGTTTAAATTTTTATTGTGCTATTTCCTGTAACAACACGTTGTAAAATCTTAAATTACTATCCATGCAAGTTTTAACATAAAAATAGAACAATTTAGCTACAGTTTATTTATTTATAAGAAAGCATCATGTCTGTAGAAATAATAATGTTATGACCATTTCATAATTGGACTTTCAATTTTTCTCCAAAAAAAAAGAAAGTCTAAAAGCAAAAGAATGTTTTGCTTTAGACAATGTCTTATTGTCTGTTCATCTTATCTGTGCTCACAGAAATATTACAGTATTATTAAACTAGAAGTACTTCCTCACTGTAAATACCTAAAAGGAGACATATCATGCTCGGAAAAGTCAGTGTCAGAAGTTCACTTCCCAGTATGGCCACCTGAAGTGTGAACAAGTACAAAGGTATATCAACCAGAACATTGAAACAAATACTAGGATTATCTTCGACCTTTTGCAAATCATTGAAGACCGCATCTTTGATTTCAGTCCAAGTCAGTGACACTGACATCATGTTCCTTCTGTAACACAAGATCTACATGGATGCAGGCCTACAAT
>NW_013952523.1:46025-47198 GCF_001266775.1 Austrofundulus limnaeus | reverse complement strand
TAATAAATTTGTCACGTACCTCAAGACTTTATTTGAAACACCTTAAGAAGTTTAATAAATCCAATAAAACTCTATCAATAGCCCATCTGATGAAGTAACTACAGGTGCTCCTTAATCCACAGCTGATTGATGCTCAGTCATACTGAACCATGGGATGATCAGACCAGGGAGGCAGGCTGGATAATTTTTGCTCACTAGCTGCATCAATGGGCCATCCCCAGGCTTTGAAGAATCCAGTCAGATCCATGCCCACAGTCTGAGAGAAGGTCTCAGTGAACAGGTTCATCTTTCCTTTGTTGTCTTTGGGAAAGTTGCTCATCTTGTGGTAGGCAGCAAACACCTTCTTAAAGGCATCCCAACCAAACCTTTCCTGGAGCTTTGAGGACAAAGTGAAAACAAACAAACAAACAAACAAACAAACAAAAAACACTGATTTCTTAGCACCACTACTGTTTGGCAAATCAGAATTAAAATCCTTTCCAAACCAACCATTTTTTACTGTGAAATTTTGTTTTGTTTGTAATTTAAAGTTTCTTTACAAAGTATAAATTTCTTACTTGCATATAAGTCTCCAGAGCCACCCACATGCTCCAGCTGCTCAGCTGTCTGCCCCCTTTCACATAGTCCTTTGCTCGAGCACTTCGTTTTTCTACACTCATAGCTGAATGAGCCTACATCGACCAGTGTGAAAAAGTGTAATTATGACAAATTGTAATTTCAACAAAAAGCTAAAAATTATCACATTAAATGAGCCAAAAAAAACAGATAATATATTCTGGTTGTGAGTTTACCTTTGCCCTGTTGAGGCCCAGCACCTCCTCATGCACGTACACTGACCACAGGTTGCATGTGCACTCTGTAGTGTGTGACGGGAACTCCCAGCAGCCTCTCTGCTGGTTGTGTCCGAGCTCATGGATGGAGCCCCAAATGCCGTTAGTTCTTGCATTTTTGACATTAAGCAGTCCAGCTGCAGAGGACTTATGAGCCATGATGGGATAACCTGCATGCATCCAACCTGATCAGAAAAAAAGGGAAAATGCAGAATAGGACACCTAATTTTGGTTGTTAGCCACATTTCCACCGCTGAGTGTGACTGAGAAGTGAGTGAATAATATGTGAAATAAAATGTCTGAGCATTTAGAAGTGCTACATAAAACTAACACATTATTATTA
>NW_013952523.1:42478-44872 GCF_001266775.1 Austrofundulus limnaeus | reverse complement strand
GTGTGTGTGTGTGTGTGTGTGTGTGTGTGTGTGTGTGTGTATGTGTGTATGTGGGAAGGGCTGGTTTATATACAGAATTACAAAACCTAATATTATCAAAACTTTAGAGCATGAATTTTTTTCTTTATTGTTTGAAAAAAGAATCCTTATTTTTTATGCATTGATTTTGCATGCAACATTGCAACAAAATTGTCAAAGGTCCTACGGGTTTCTTTTTCAGAAAGTGTTTTAGATTTGTGTGTATAAATATGTATTCCTAATTGAGATTCACAAAACTGAAGTGATTTTGATTGTTTTAGCAAACATTCACTGTTAGATGAAACGTCTTGACGGGGCGGTTCTAGGGGCGGGGCCACAGGGGCATTGGCCTCATCTGAAATCTGATTGGCACCCTGAAGTGCCCCTGTCCTTGTCACTCATCTGTCCTTTGCACGAGTGGTTGCAGTTCCACTTCCAAACAGTAGTGGCACTAATGAGTCAAATAGGAAAGTCCAGCATGAAGCAAGCTTACACAAGTCTTTTTCAATTTGAATATTCCTGCAGAAAAAGTATTTTAACTGACAACAATGGCTGGATTTTCTCACGTGTGTTTGAGAGTATTTCATTCATGTATAGTAAAAATGCATGTAAAATTGATAAGGAAAATTTACAGTTTGAGCACACAAAGTGTCTCTGAACACGTACGACTGATTAAATTTATACACCTTACAAAAACTGGGGATTTGTGTGCAAGCATGTTGAACAAACACTTGGCCACTCTATGAATACTGTGGCCCCTGGATGGCCCCGTACACTGAAAAATCCTAGATCAGCCACTGCATCTTGAAATGAAATTAGATTTTTTTCAGTAACTGCTCCTCTATAACTCAAAATAAACATCAACCCTGTGAAGATCCAGATTGACTTCGGAAATACTTTATCTGAAAGTTCAAAAAACTCTAAAAATTAAAAATGTTTCATATGATCCAAAAGGCTGCCTCAAACAAGCTCCATCTTATATTAAGATTAGTTTGTTGTAATTCAGTATTTTGCCATATAAATAAACCAAATTGAAATGTCTCTTCTGTAAACACACCTGATTTATAATAGGGCGCAGGAACAGCCATCTGCACAGTGACCTCCGCTCCTTGCACCTGTGTTTTGGGTGGAGCCACCAAGTAGATGAGTCCTCCCCACAAGTTCCACACCTGGATCATCTCTGAGGTAACAGGAAATCGCTCATGAACACATGGAGGTCTCTTCAGCTCTTTAGCATTCAGTCGATCTGTTTGACAGCCAATTTGAATCTGGGAACAACATAATATGTAGGTTTGGAAATTTGTTTCTGTGCATCCCTAAACAATAATCTGGTCACATTACGATGTAGTGTGACATAGTGCCAGAACTGGATCCATCTGATCACTGGTCTGATCTTACAGACAGACCTGGTTTACTCAAATGCATATCGAGATGAACTGAGCATCTCTGGTGGAGCCTCCTGTCCATGTGTTCTTCAACTGTCACATCCAGATGTTTTTCACTTGTCCCAGGGGAGGTCAGCAACATGGAATTTGAATAGGCCATGTTCAGGATCTCTATTGAAGATGTGGCTTCCAGGAGCTGTGGCCTGAAGGTCATCATTGTTGGTCGCGGTGGCGACCAAACGACCTGCTGGAACAAGGAGGCCTTCAGGACTTTGCTTTCCCAGAGGACTCCCAAAGCAGCTGATGGGTACAGGGTGGCCAGAAGGACTGCAGCTTGGGTGGTTATAGATGCAAAAACTCTGTCATGGGAGGAATTCAGGAAGGTTGTGGAGAAGGACATACAATTGGCCTCTAGGAAGTTCTGAAAAACTGTTTGGTGACTCAAAAGAAAACTGTTCCCTGTCCCAGGCTGTGCTTGATTTGGGTGGGGAACTGGTGACCCGGACTGAGAATATTGTTGAGTGGAAGGAACACTTTGAGGATCTCCTTAATCCACCCTCCATGTTCATCTTTGAAAAGGCAGAGTCTGAAGACCTAGAGGAAGACAAGTCCATTACCATGGCAGAGGTCACTATAAGGTAGTCAAAAAGCTCCATGGTGGCAGGACACCAGAGGTGGATGAGATTCGCCCCCGAGATACTGAAAACTCTGGATATTGTGGGTTGGGATGTTATGGTTGACACTTCTGTTCAACATTATATAGAGGACTGGGATGACTCCTATGAAGTGGTAGGCAAGGGTCATGGTTCCCATTTAAAAAAGAAAGGTCCAAAGAGTGTGTTCCATCTATTGTGGGAGCACACTTCTCTCTCTCTCCCCAGGAAATTATACTCCAGGGTGTTGGAAGGGAGGCTCCAATCAATTGCCAAACCTCAGATTCAAGTAGAGCAGCGTGGCCTCCATCCTGATCCTGGGGGACCATATATATATA
>NW_013952523.1:11676-40387 GCF_001266775.1 Austrofundulus limnaeus | reverse complement strand
GTTGGTGGGCCAAATCAAATGGCTTGGCGGGCCAAACTTGGCCCGCGGGCCCCACTTTGGGCTCCTCTGTGCTAAAGGGATTATGTATCCTCTCAGGCCTGGGTACAGCTCGAGGTCCACCAGGACAAGCTGGAAATTGTGGTTGGGGAGAGAGGGACATCTGAGTTTCTCTCCTAGACCTGTGGCCACTGTAACTCAAATACAGATAAGCGGCAGCAGATGGATGGATGATTACAGTAAAAATATTAATATTAAGACAAAAAACATGCTCTAAATTCATATCTACAAATGCATCCAATCGTAAATAACTGAGATAGTAATCATCTGACTTTTTGTAAAAGTACCTGCCATCCTTTGTTGACAATCACTGCAGGTATGGAGATGTAGGTCTTCATACCAGGAGAGAGATAGAGACCTGTACTCACCCAGTCCTCTCCACCTGTTAAACACACACACAAACACATATGCACTGTAAAGGTAGTAACATGTGTTTTTATTATTATTTTATATAACCAATGAAGTAACAGCTCAGATACGTATAGTGTACATGAGTTTCAACTCATTAATAATTCACGTGACATTCATATTTAAAATCCCAACCTTCTGTGTTAACATTGATCTTGATTTTGTGGTTGTAGACAACTGGCAGCAGTGGGTTATCCTGGATGAGGTGGGGCAGAAGGGCATCTGGATCTGGGCAAACCTTATAAACCTCTGCCCCCACACTGAGAAGAAGGTGGTCTTTTGGACTTTTGATGGGACAGGAGTCACTAACCTTGGCAATGAAAATGAGGAAATTAAGGGTTGAGGTATAATAAACTCTGGTTTACATGTTCAAAAAAGCATCAACCACTATAGTTTTGTGTTGTTCCATAAACATGTTTTAAAAGGTGTAAATTTCATCCTGTGTGCTCACCTGTGGCAGACCTGACTTCTTTAAGACATCTGTGAGTGTGGCCACTACTTGTGTGTAGGAGCAGCAGTTATGAGCTTTCATATTCAAGTAGGTGGCACAGTCGGTACCCAGCTTCTTGAGATGTTCTTCCTCATGTTTGCTGAGTTCTTCACCCACAGTTACATGTCTGGCAAAGCGATGTAGAAGGTGACGGAAGTGGTAGGTGTTTTTCATAGCCTGGCTGGGAACAGGAGCCTTGTATACACCTCCGGAAAGTGTTGTCCCCAACAGGCTCAAACCCATTTTGTTCAGGATTTTGTTCCCTGAGCAACATTGTAACAAATTGGTGGAATTATGAGGAGATCTGTGTAATGGCATCTCTAAATCTCAATGAAAAAATCAGTGTAAAGAGTGGACTAAAAGAGAAACATGTCAATTCAGAGAATTGTAAGTTCAAGTTTTTATAGCTAAAGGTGTTTCCACAAGCGTTTAAACCACGAGGTGTACTTGTGCTGACATTTTACCATGACTGTATTTGTTGGGCAAAAGCTGGTAAAGTCACAGCCGATTTTTTTGATTGGAACTACTGTACTTGTCTGAAGCACTTTGATTTCTTTACCTAAAATTTACCAAAATTGGCTTTCTTGAGCTTTATCTCATTTTATAATGTCATTCCCTCATCAAACACATGCCCAGAGTGTTGCTTTGAATATTTATGCATGCTTGACACATCCTTGAACCTCCTGTGGCAGCACATGAAAAAAATTGGCATATCTTCTCTGCCATTGCCAAAAAACTTATTTTGCTGTGGCTATTGACACTTGTGATGAGCTTCTGGTACCCCCAGGTGCTGCCAATCATTCTTACAACAAATAAATCTACCAAACACAAATTTCCCTAATTTTTCTGCTAAGTAAATTTACTGACACTCTGTCTTGTCCACTAGATGTCTTCAGTACCAACATTTTTGATTAAAATTATTTTTGTTAAAATTCTTGTCTTTCATTATTGATAGTTTCAGTTTAAATATACATCTTTAAGTCTCTTTACAGTAATTCTTTGACAGTAATTTCAATGTCCAGTTCACTTTCTCATCATTGTATTACATAGCCTGTGGTGTCCTTGCAACATACAAATCTACTATTTGAAATGTAAGTATGAAACCTTTTTTTTATAGTGATTGAAACTAACCGGCACCACCACAAAGGAAGCTGGAAGACTAAAAATTAGGTTGTCCAGCAATAACTACTCATGTGAACCAACAATTACTTTAACTCTTAAGTATCTTGTCACTGCAGTGAAGTATGTTGCTCATGCTAAATAGAATCAGACTGTGGAACCTGGACAAACAGGATTCTTATCTTTAAATGTTAGGCAGAAAGGCATTTACAAAACACTATTTAAAAAGACAGCTCCATCACTGGCCTCATTGATATAATCAAACATCTCCACCCATGAGATGGGTGACACTGACATACTTCGTTCTGCAACAAAAATAACTAAGAGACAATGTAAAAATGATGAACTTATCTTGCCAAAACGACAGCCTTTTAATGACTCATGCATGCTAAGTATGTAGACCTCTTCTCTAAAAGATGAAATCCCTCCTAAAATGTGTGTAAGCCTGGTGATTAGCTGGAAAAAAGTATCTTACGATTGAGCAACCCAACAAATGTTTCTTCACCAATTAGCCATGTTTGGTTGTAGTTAAAACAGTTTCCTCAGTGATGAGCAAATCATTTCTAACTTTTTAGTGTGCCTTTACTGCATTATAGTTGATATTTTGTTTTTCTCCATTAAAAATAATTGCTATAAAAAGGAAAGAATGATCATTTCCTTGCAAGTGAGAAAACTTGAAAGAAATCAACAGAGGATAAAAATGATTATTTTCTCTTATCGAATTCTTGTTATCATACCTGAAAACTCAGTTAATGGGTTTTTTCCACGGTGCATTTGTGCCCAGTACCAGGCATGTCCACCCATCAGAAGACCTCCACCCTCTGCTACAAAGTTTTGGATTTCTTCCAGATGGTCACTGATGGATGCTGTGCACACAAACACACTCAGGTCCTTTTTGAAGCCTGTTTTCTTGCACTGCAGACCTGACTTGGAAACCATTGCGAGGGCTTTGTCGGGTGCTACACCAACAACTCCCCTGCGGCCTTCATCCAGCCAGTGAATAGCACTGGTCCAAAATCGAGCCAATTCCTGTGTTAAAAACAGTTATTACAAAAACAAACCAAAAAAATAAAAATAAACACAAAATATAAATTAATGTCACAAGTGTCAAATGTACTGTCTTAAATTTGTCAGATTAAAATTGAAGAAATTAATTACTTGTTATTTCCACTATTTTATCAGACTTTTTACAAGGACTTGTTCAAGAGTTTTTCCAGTGGGTGACCCCACCTGCTTCAGCTCGACTTTTAGTACATATTCAGTCAAATGGGTACTAAACCACTGAAGATTTAATGTCAGCAGACTGCAGGCCATTGACTGGCCAAAGGGCCACATCAATCATGAGAGTGTCTCCCTCAAACCCCCAGAAGTTTCTGTGCTTGCTGGCTGACAACAGAATTTAGAAGGATATAGACCAAATGGACTTGATTTATGGGCTTCAATCAGCAGAGGAAAGGTGGCCTAATGAGTGTTCTGGGACTTCATTTCATTATTTACTCATGGTAAGCTTGCACTGAACATAGAGATTTTGAAAGCAATGCTATTGTCAAGCAAAATTGCTATGATTATCCCACCCAGAGGTGACACTCATAAAAAAAATAAACTGTGTAGACAAAGTAATGGAGCAAGATGTCATGAGATTGGACAGTGGAAAAACTGCAAAACTATCATAAGTTAACCCTTTAGTAAATAAAATTCACCTCGTTCCACAGAAGTCCTTCATGTGTCACCACGATGACCCGGCCCTGGCCATAGTAGGCTCCAGCCAGGAATGCCTGTCCATTGTCTGTTGTACCAATTGGGAAGGCAAGTGGACCATGGACCAGAACTTCAGACGCAGTTAGTCCATTTGGGAGGGTAAACTCTGATACCCCCTGGAGTAAGAACTGCAAGTCATCCTCAAAATCCTTACCTAATCTGTAGTTGAAAAGTAAAGAGGGAAAAAACAGTGATATAGACAATGACACAAAGAAGAGTTAAGAAAAAGTGTATTCTATCATCTCCATCTTCTTTCGCTTATCTGGGAGTAGTAGGGAAATCCAGAGATCCCTCTCCCCAGGGACACTCTGTGAGGATCTGTGTCTGGTGTGTGCTTTCTGTTGTCTTGTGCTCTGCCTGCACCTAGTGTTCCTCTTGTGTCCTACGCTTTCATCTCAGTCCTTAGTTTTCCAGCTCCCTCTAGATTGTTCTTTCACACCTGTCTGCACTTTGTAATCACTCAGCTGTTTCCACTTCCACTCATCCCAGTGTAGGGGTCACCTCAAGTGAAGAAACAAGATTTTCTGCCTCTAAGCAGGCCTCGGACAGGCCTGACGAGAGGACAGGAACTCTGTTACAAACTGAACTCTATTTAGGATATGACAGGTCATTCTAACCGTGGAAGAGAACCCCTCAGTTTTCTTAATCAGATAATGGACAGAACAATCTCTTCTGTTTGAGATTCATTTGTCATTTAACTAAGAATGTTTATGCATTTGTTAAATCATGATAATGACTGTCACAGGAAAAGTGGAACGACTTCTTTTCTCTTATCGTGCTTTAAAGATTTATAATGGTATAAAAAATCACAGAGAATCTGATTACAATGTTTTCATTGTGTTTTTATGTAAATCACTGTTTTTATTATACTGTGAACACAGTAATATAATTGTGGATTTTTCCTGAGAAAATCTTTCATTTATCTGGACTAAAAGAATGGTTCATGGCTGATTATAAAACAGAAATGTTATAGTTAATCATCATAAATGTTTTGCAGTGACTTCTTTTAGCCTATCAGAAGTTGGGGTGTGTAAAGTGCTATATAAATAAAGTTTTGATTGATTGATTGATTGATTGATTGATTGATTGATTGATTGATTGATTGATTGATTGATTGATTGATTGGTTGGTTGTTAGGTTGGTTGGTTGGTTGATTGATTGATTGATTGATTGATTGATTGGTTGGTTGATTGGTTGATTGGTGGACGAGGTCCGCCCTGATTTTCAAAAGGTTCTGAGTGTTATGGGGCTATCTTGGTTGACACACCAGCTTTTTACCCTTCCTCAAGTGATCATGGAAATTTGCCAATCTGCATGTTATTTTTGTGGACTTGGAGAAGACATTTGAACGTATTCCTCTAGGTTCACTGTAGGGGGGGGGGGGTGCTCTGCGAGTTTGGGATTGAGGTTCCGTTGGTATGGGCTATTCAGTCCCTACAAAAGTGATGCGAGATTCTGGCTTGCATTGCCAACAGTATTGGTATTGGTAAATGGGAATGGGAATGGGTAAAAACCCATGTGAGAGGGGGCCTCATAAGTGGGCCCATTACTCTCCCAAAAGAGACACTAAGCTTTTAATCAACCTTCACGTCCCTCAGAAGAAGGACACCAGATTAGAAAAACTCAGTGTTCTGAGCTTCTCGGAATCCATAAAAGGCTCTCCAAGAACTAACAGTAAGTCAGATGCCCTCAGGGTAGGTGTTGGACTCTGTCAGGGAAGCCCGTTGTACGCAGCCGAGGATACTTGGCTCAAGCTGCTTCCCCTGCGACCTTACTCCAGAACAAAGCAGAACATATGTCCTGCTGCATCTCAGTATACCAAGTAGAACATTTTTGTTCTTCTTTTTGAAAAAAATAAAAATAAAAAAACAAACATTTAGTCTATCCTCTCCTATTCAATCTGAGGAGTTTCAGGTAAACTCAGCCTTATAAGCAGTGCATCCACTTGGTGGACAAACAAGTTTAATGATGACAATCAAAATTGGTGTTAACATGCAAAGTGTACCACCAGCTTAACAATAGATGATTAGTGCCCTGATTGTCCCCATTGTTCAGCAGAAGATAATGGATGGAAGAACGTTAATAATGTTAATGATTCTGTGCAGGGTCTTATAGAGCTGTTGCCTACAGTGACACATCAAGTGTGTGCCTGGTCATTTTCATATAGATATGTGCATACTGTAAACGTATGAGTGCAAAATTGAAACAAATTAGTTCCGACTGCTATGAAATGTTAACTATTGTGTAGAAAAAATGTGTAAAATTTGACCTAAGTACAAAGCTTTTAGCACATTTTTTTCCTCAATCTAAAAGTCTACCATTTACCAACAAATACTACTTCAAAAAAATGTAATACTCATGAGGGTTGATAAATTTGGGACAAAACATGTACATAAAATGAAATAGCAAATTAAGGATCATAACTTCAGTGAAAATTAAGTTATTATAAAAAAACAATTTTAAAGCAAAACTTCACAAAATATGAGAATAATTTTCTTTCTCTAAATTAGAGAGGAAACTTTCTGGATAAAAACAAAAAAACCTAAAGTGTACACTTACACTAAAGCCATAAAGGAGGATGGAATCTGCGGGTACACAGGAAGGTTTTCTAGCTCAGCAGGATGATCTGAGATGTAGACCCCTGCAACACCAGACACCTTGTTCCCATCAAAATTCAACAAGGTGTTCTCCTTTGGGGGATCTGCAGCCCAGCTCCACGCCTGACCCGCCATCAGCACTCCCCCTCCTGCTTTCAGAAACGCCACCAGGTCCTTCGGGTCAGCGCCCACGCTGTATGCATCTGTCACATACACAGCAGCTTTCAGGTCGTTACTAAAGGATCCCACCACTTCTGTTTGGAAGCTGGACCTGCTGAGGTTGTCGGCCACGGCCTGGACGTTTCTGTGCACGGCTACAGAAGGGTTGTCTGATCCATCTCCTCTCAGCCACTTCAGGGCGTTCTCCACCAGAGCAGGAAATAAAGTCAGGTAGTACTCATGACCGAGGACAACAATTCTCCCACTGCCGTACAGAGAGGCAGCCATCAGAACCTGGCCTTGGCTGTTCATGGCTAAAGGAAAGGAATGGTCTCCGATCAGAACCAGGTCGCTGGGTACACTGGGGCCACGGAAGTCCAGCTGTTTTAGACCTTGCATTAAAGACATGTAGGCAATTTCATGATCTCTTTGGACTGCCTGGTTAGACATGGTGAGATTAATTTGAGCTTGAAATATCTATAAAGAAACTGGAGAGCAGGACACTTTTCAAAAATGTTTTCAAAATAATTTGTTTATCTTCAATAGACGAGTGCTGTGTCAGGTCCTGTCGGGGAAGAAAAGACTAATATTGATGGCTCTCGTGACAATCAAGTAAAAACAAAAACACATCAATTCCCAATTCCTTTGAAGATAAATATCTGCTTAGATCATTTTCTTTGCAACAAATCAATCCTAAAAGCACAATACCTTTAAGTTTGCTTCGCTGTTCCAGCAGGGTTTTCCAGACATGCGATGTTTGAACAAACACTACCTGCCTGAGCAGAAGGCAGATTGTAGATGTGAACCAGGGAGGGAGTGACTGAGAAACATATACAAAAATAGAAACATTTTAGAGAAGACAATCCAGTGACTGGCTGTACGTAAAAAAGAACACAAGCATGTCAACATGTTTAGTTTGTAACATCCTGAAGCACAGGAAAATCCTGCTTATCATGTGTGATCCACACTGTAATATTTGTGGGTGGTAACAATATGACACCATATTCAGGTGATAAAATAAATGCAGTATAAATGTCTTTGGTTGTTTTTTCAAGAAATTAATGATTAGGAGCGAAATGGAAGAACTTTTCAAGTCACCTTTTGATAATTAAACTGGTGCAGAAATTGAGCAACATGAGAATTAGACTTCCTGAGAACAAGACCCCAATAAGATGTCAGACATTATGTATCTATCCTCTTCCTGAGCCCCACCTTCTACTCCCTCTTCATCCATGACTGCTACACAATTTCACCCTCCCAATGTTGTTGTCAAATTTTCTGATAACCATCATTGTGGGACTGATTTCAGGTAATAGACAGCTTACAGAGAGGATGAGGGTCTGCTCCTGACACAGTGATGTTTTCACAATGACGTGAACTTCAGGTACGCAAATATCGAAGAACCCATCAACATCACATGGCATAGAACTCTGCATGCATGGAGAATAAGTCTGAAGACCAGAAAGCTTTGAGTTTTTAGGTGTTCAAGTCTCAGCTGACCTCACCTGACCCGAACACATGTACAAACAGGCAGGGACGGCACAACAAACACTTCCTCATAAAACTAAAGCTTGCTTACCTTCCTCATCACCCGCTGAACAACCGGACCTACCTATGTACAGTGTGGGTGTGGTTTATTATCTGCACATGTAAAACCAGAGAGGACATGCAGCTAATAGCGAGGGCAGGTGGGGGCAGGTAAAAAGATAACAAATAACTGATTGAGAATGTCCTGATGCATCTCAGTAATCCAGGTAAAAAAAAAATCAAAAAGGAAAAAAATTGTACAGGTCTTCTGGACGGGTTCTTCTTTAATGAAACGTTTCGTCTCTCCTCCAAGAGACTTCTTCAGTCTGAGAGTTTCAGGCAAAATTCAGGCTTTTAAGCCCTGCCTCCATGTGACTGATACTCACATCACATGGCTATCCTTGACACCTAATTAACACCTATTGTTAACAGGGGTGGAGTGATACTGGCAATAGCAGCACTATAGGAGGGGGACAACTGAAAACGGAGGCCTCCACCTCTGTTTAATGATGGACGGTCTGATTGACTGACTAACTAACTGATTGAGAAATTAACATCCATCTTTATCCACAGAAAACATGCCACAAATTGTAACATTCGCGTTGATATTGATTCAGGAAATTAATGTCTGCCCCACTAATTATTATGCTCACGAGCCGCTACTGATAAACAGAGAAATATCCATCTACACTTCTCTATGACAAAAGAACTCCTGCCTGACTGCAGTTTGTTACATTTTGTTTTTATTTATTTATTTTCCTTTTCAAAGGAAAGACTTTTGTTGCAAGCTTTTCCAGATCTGATGACTGTGGAAGTAGCCACTGAAACAGCTGTGTGGCGAAATGTAACGTGTCTGATCACAGAGAGTGCAAAGTGATGACACCACTCACCACCTCAAAAATGAATCCAGCACCTCTGTCAACTAAGTGCTGATGAAGCTGTTCATTGTTTCAAGCAGCTTTTCATACTTTTGGCCACAAGACGGCACCAAAGGATTGGAAAACTTTGAGAAACGAACCGTTTTCAAAGCAAACTTAAATGCTTCAGAGAAGATTCATTTGTTCATCATTACTTCAAAGATTAGAGGCAACGAACATTAACAAATGTGAGAAATGTTCCAGCGAAGAAGATCCTCCAAGCAGCCTCTTAAAACCCTGGAGCTCATTAGTGGGATGCCGGCCAGGGTCCTGCAGGTGAAAATGCCAGACTCTTCCACTTTCTATTTTATTCTATTCTGAGAACTGGGATTCACTGATATTTTTTTAAAGTTTTTAGCAGCAGTTTCTTTAAAACAAATCAAATGTGCACATGAATCAAGCAAAAAATATATATATGTTAATTTGTTAACTGAAGATCATTATTGTTTGAATTTATACTTGAGGAAAAAGGGGCAGACACAATTAGATTTTTTCTTCTCTGCCGCCTTTCTTTTAATTTTATTTGAATTTTCTTTTTATTGTACATAGAATTACTTTTGTTTTTTTAAGAAATGAATAAAGTTTGAAATCTAAGGAAAAAATCATCAATCAGAATTTCTATTATTGTTTACACATTTTTTAACAAGTGTAGCTGATTTCATCACAAAAAATGACCTTTACCAAACAGTTTATGCAGCATGTATACTAATTTTAAACTAAAAATTGTTTATGATAGCCATGTGATGTATGAGTCACCTGTGAACCATAGCCATGTGATGTGAGTATCAGTCACCTGGAGGCAGGACTTAAAAGCCTGAATTTTGCCTGAAACTCTCAGACTGAAGAAGTCTCTTGGAAGAGAGACGAAACGTTTCATTAGAGAAGAACCCGTCCAGAGGACCTATTCAATTTTTTTTTCCTTTTAAAAATTGTTTACTTTTTAGGTACTAATCTGAGATATACTTAACCAAGTTTATCTTTCACTACGCTTGGCTTTCACTCAAAACATGCTAAAATTATAAATGTAGTCTATACTTTGGTTTAAACTTTTGGCCAAGATAAAATGAAGTAGTAGTACACTGATTTTCACACGGACTGCTTTGTTTGTAAGAGGAAAAAAGTAGCGTGCACAACTCCAATGTAAAAAAAAAGGTGACGAATAAAACTGTGCCTGGTTCTAAATAATTAAAAAGTAGGAATCACCAGCATTAGGAGCATATTTTCTCCTTGAAATTTTAAGACATAGACATTTTGCCTGCTTTTAAAAGAGGAGGTGACAGAGATAAACTACAAAGGGAAGCATTTTGGATCCACTCTTTACAGACAGTCAACCCTGGAGGATTTAATGAGGAGTTGGTGTTGAACTGCTTTCTTTGACTTTTGTAATTTCATGTATTCATATTTGATGGAACATGATGGACTGTTGTACATTATTATTTTGTCAGTGATTATTCTCATTTATCACAGATGTCTCTCTTTTGGGCTGATTGCCCAACTTGTCCCTGATTGGCTTAGATGCCCTTTGATCTCTCTATAGACTCGCTGTTGACCAGAGGTCTGCACTAAGCTGATGACAGCATGTAGCTGAAATGCACCCCTTTTCTGCCCTTATTAAAACCCTTTTGGAGTGCTGGGGATTCAAAGTTATTTGTAATATATTTCAAGATGTCCTGTTTTACAAGCAAGCTGGTGCAAAACATTATGAACATTTGAACAAAAGCTCTGTTTCAGTGGACTGTTCTATGAAATGCATGCCAAGGTCAGAATGAGTTTTATTTATTATTTATTTATTTATTTACTGTTATTTTACCAGGCAAGTCCCATTGAGATCTCAGATCTCTTTTTCAAGGGAGGCCTGGGCCTGAAGGCAAACTTTTGTACATGTTTTGGGAGGTGGGGGAAACCTGAGTACCCAGAGAAAACCCACACAAGCACGAGGAGAACATGCAAACTCTGCACAGAAAGACCCCAAGTCCGAACCGGGAATCAAACCCAAAACCTTCTTGCTGTGAGGCGTCGGTGCTAACCACTGAGCCATCGTGCTGCCAGTTTTAATTTGACTGGAACGGTTTGGTGTAGTCAAATAAAATATCTGAATCTATTTTTGTCAAATTTTCCGTTATTTTTTACTCTGCATTAAAAGTACAGTGGAAGTATAACTATAAGGTTATTTGGAGTGTACTGGAAAATGTATTTTATACACTAAACAGTGAACTAAAAGGTATTTAGTGAACTAACAGCAACCCTAAAATGTTTCTTTCAGTAAACTTAAGTGTACTTTTAAATAATAAAATGGCACTAGAGGTTTACTAGCAGTAGGCTAAACTTTTAATGTCTTTACTTTAGTATACCCAGAAGATTACTTTCAGTTTACATTCAATTGTACTTTGATAAACTTAATGTATACTTAAGTTTATTATAAGTAAACTAATAGTATACCTAAAAAAAATACTTTCAGTATACTTTCATAAACTTAAGGTTGACCAATTTAGTCCCAAGAAGTTTACTTGTTAGTAAACTGCAGTATACTTACATCTGTGTATTGGTAAACAAAAGTACATCTAGGGAAAATCACTTTTATATACTTTAGTATACTTAATAATGTACTTAAAGTATACTTATTTTGGTAAGAGCGACTCTCAGTTATGGTAATATGCGTTTTCAATGCACTTGCAAATATTTAAGTAGCTCAACTTCATGTGCTGCTGTCTTTTGTCTGTTTCTGGGCATGTTAACAATGCGAAAAAACACTTTCTAAATAAAACTCAGTTTACTGTGGAAGACAAAACATGTACATATTTTAAATAAACAGTAACCTACAAGTGCTTCTTAACACCACACATTTAAGTTTCTCTTTCGTCTTGAACATGCAGAAAATGTATGCCGAAAAGCATAAGAACCAACTAAGTACACAAGTTGAAAAAAAAATAAATAAATAAACCGCATCCATATTCGCCATAAAAGCAGCGGACATGTCACTGGGTGGAGTAGCAAAATAAATGACTCACTGTTTCCCCCAACATTAAAAATTTACACTCGACAAAGTTATAAATATTTAGACTATACATGGGTTATAACTGAAACAATGCGATGTTCTCCACGAGTCAACAACGAAATATATACTTTACTTCACCTTTTCGCGTGTAGTGGTCGTGCCCAAATTAGGGAGGAACATTGGCGGAGGAACCGTTTCACATCGAACTTATTTTGACGACGGACCGCGGTTACGCAACAGCTTAGTTTCAGACCAAACAAAGTAAACAACATTTTCACAATTTGTAAAAATCCATAACGCATACAAATTAACATTGATTCAACACTGTATAAAGTTAAAGGTTTAAATAGACGCAGCCACGTCGTTACGCAAATGTTTAGCGCCGCCTACTGGATCCGGCGCGCAATAATGCGTGGGACAGAAAGTGAAGTCCGTCAGTGATGTCTGCTTGTATTTGACATCTTTGTGTATTACATGTTTTAACTGAAGCAGAGAAAAGTTTCAGGTTGTTTCTGTATATTTTGTCAGGGAATGCTCCAGAAATGTATGTAGATTCAATTGTGTTTCTGTTCATCAACTGGGATAATAAAAAAAGGTATCATTCATTCATTCATTCATTCATCTAGGAGATCAAATTACTGAATCTGTGTGGAATTATTTTTGATATGATCAACCACTCAGCAACCATCAGGCAGAAACATTTTGCAGGATTATACTCCTCTCATATTAAAAATGAGCAAATTTGTCAGAATCTAACTAATAATGTTCAAAGAGGTCAGTAATGAGCATTCACACAGTTATACACATTATACACACTGGTACTTCTGCATAGAAAGGCTATTTAAACTTTAAACAAAACACAAGATATTCAGTGACTCATATTTTAAGTGTTTTATGCAGTGCTATTCAAGCAATTTAATATGGTCTAATTTTCATTTTTCATGATTTAAAATCTAATCTTAAAGTCACTGGCATTTAAATTGAGTTGTATAACCTTTGAACCTATGCCAATTTTTAGCAATTTAGATTACTGAAATGCTTGTTTTAAGCTCAGTCTTCTGGGTATAAATTACTTTAATTAGCTGCAAAATGCTCCTCCCTAACAGTATTCCCTAAATACTCCCTAATATGTTTCCCTAACAGACAAGGCTGATTCCATTATACTGAATGACAAAACAGACAAGCCAAACTTACAGAGACCATTTTAATTTGAAATACTTTATAATAGAGCAATTGTTATTTATTATAATCTTTCAAAAGAAAATCATTGTCAAAGGGCAGAAACAAGCAACAAGAGAACTTCACTAAATTTCCAAAAATATGCATAACCCATCCAATGAAACTGGTAACAGATGCTCCTTAATCCATAGCTGATTGATGCTCAGCCATACTGGACCATGGGGTGATCAGACCAGGGAGGCAGGCTGGACAGTTTCTCCTCAGTAGCTGCCTCAATGGGCCATCCCCAGGCTTTGAAGAATCCAGTCAGATTCAAGCCCACAGTCTGAGAGAAAGTCTCAGCGTACAGATTCATCTTTCCTTTGTTGTCTCCAGGAAAGTTGCTCATACTGTGGTAGGCAGCAAACACCTTCTTAAAGGCATCCCAACCAAACCTTTCCTGGAGCTTTGAAGACAGTGAAAAAAAATAACCAAAAGCATAATTTGGATCACATTCTTTTTAATGTGAAAAGTTGTTTTGTTTGTAATTTAAAGTTTCTTTACAAAGTATAAATTTCTTACCTGCAAATAAGTCTCCAGAGCCACCCACATGTCCCAGCCACTCAGCTGTCTGCCCCCTGCCACGTAGTTCTTTGCTCGAGCGCTTCGTTCTTCTGCAGTTATAGCTGGATGAGCCTACATTCATCAAAGTGAATCAGTGTAACTTTGATGCCTCCAAAAAGCTAAAAATGATCACATTAAATGAGCCAAAAAACAGATAATATCTTCTGGTTGTGAGTTTACCTTTGCCCTGTTGATGCCCAGCACCTCCTCATGCACGTACACTGACCACAGGTTGCATGTGCACTCTGTAGTGTGTGACGGGAACTCCCAGCAGCCTCTCTGCTGGTTGTGTCCGAGCTCATGGACGGGGCCCCAAATGCCGTTAGTTCTTGCATTTTCAACGTTGAGCAGCTCAGATGCACAAGACTGATGAGCCATGACGGGATAACCTGCATGCATCCAACCTGAACAGAAAAACAATAAGGAAGGAAAAAAATACATAGCTTTTTATTTTTTGGTTGTGGTGGGGGGTGAGAGACTCGTCAGGATGAGGATATTAGTATACACTGCAGTGTAACAAAAAAACTTCTGTGGTGATATGAGTGTGCCCATCCTCTTGGTGGCAGTGTCTGCATATTTGCCTTTATTTATCTTTACCTACATATTGATGAAGAAAAGTACAGAGTGGTTGTATGTTAGCAGGTGTGGAACTGAATTCAAGCTGACTAAGTTCTCTGCAGTTTCACTGAAACACCTACCATGTGAAATCTGCACCTCCGTTACAAATCGCTCTTTCCGAGGAAACTTGTGTGGTATGGCAGCCAGGTCAGCAATGGCCCTCATGATGTCATTCCACAGGGACGCCACCTCATCAGGACGCTCTAGGTTTCTTACAGCATCCGATGGTACAGTGAGGATGATGTTGTCAAACTCTAACTCTGCCCAGGGTGAAGGAGCTGTACGCAGCAACAACCAATCAGCTTCAGTTGTCACACCTAGGGGAGAACACAAATGTTGTCATAATAGAACAATTAATTATCATACAGATATTAAAAAATACCAAACAAAAATCTGAACTTTTAGTACAGACATCTTTAAAATTATTATTTATCGCTACACCAGAATGTGACATAAGCACTACTTTAATACAGGTCCAATTATAGCGTATAAGTAGTTTAATTCTGAATCAAAAATGTAAGAAAACATATTCATATCATATAAAGTATACTTTTTTTACAAAAACCTTTGTTTCTGCTCTCAAAAAACACATCTTTGTCACCAAGTAGGATAAGATTTTCTTCCTCAGAGCCAAGAACAAACAGCGACATACATTCCTCTGTAAACACACCTGATTTATAATAGGGCGCAGGAACAGCCATCTGCACAGTGGCCTCCACTCCTTGCACCTGTGTTTGGGGTGGAGCCACCAGGTAGATGAGTCCTCCCCACAAGTTCCACACCTGGATCATCTCTGAGGTAACAGGAAATCGCTCATGAACACGTGGAGGTCTCTTCAGCTCTTCAGCGTGGAGTCGATCTGTTTGACAGCCAATTTGAATCTAGAAAAAACATAATAAAATTATTCATTTATTTTATATATATACACACATATATACACACACACACATATATATACACACACACACACACACACACTTGGAAATGAGATCCATAAAATCCCTAAATTTCTGAATTCTAATTGGTCCTAAAAGAGCAACTACTTGTTTTACTTTGTCAGCTTTTTTGATAATTATGGACACATTAGTATAACTCTGATTTCCTGCAGTACTGTTACTGTAAAACAGGTACGATCCTTCAGTCCCATTTAGTCTTTCTGTTACATCACATTCATCCTGATGTATTTAGAAATCATTTTTACACGAGTCAAAATGAGAAGAAATTGAGTGAATGTTGTAAAAAGTTAAGTATTGTGAGATACACTACTCACAAAAAGTTAGTAGGTAAATAAATAAGGACACAAAAGTATTAAAATACAGTGGTTTGCAAAAGTATTCATACCCCTTGAACTTTTCCATATTTTGTCACATTACAACCACAAACATAAATATATTTCACTGGAATTTAATGTGAAAGACCAACACAAAATGGTATACAATTGTGAAGTGGAAGCAAAATTTTACATGAATCAAAACATTTTTTACAAATAAAAAACTGAAAAGTGCGACGTGCAAAAGTATTCAGCCCCCTTTTCCCTGAGTGCAACCAATTGCATTCAGAAGTTGCCTGATGACTGCTAATGACTCAAAAGGGTCCACCTGTGTGTAATCTAATCTCAGTACAAATACAGCTGCTCCGTGACGGCCTCAGATGTTGGTTAAGAGAATATTGGAGAGCAAACAGCATCATGAAGTCCAAAGAACACACCAGACAGGTTAGGAATATGGTTTTGGAGAAGTTTAAAGCAGGCTTAGGTTATAAAAAGATTTCCCAAGCTTTGAACATCTCACGGAGCACTGTTCAATCCATCATCCGGAAATGGAAAGAGTATGGCACCACAGTAAACCTGCCAAGACAAGGCCGTCCACCTAAACTTACAGGCCGAACAAGGAGATCACTGATCAGAGAGGCAGCCAAGAGGCCCATGGTGACTCTGGATGAAATGCAGAGAGCCACAGCTCAGGTGGGGGAAACTGTCCACAGGACAACAATTAGTCGTGCACTACACAAATGTGGTCTTTATGGAAGAGTGGCAAGGAAAAAGCCATTGTTAAAAGAAAACCATAAGAAGTCCCGTTTGCAGTTTGCCAGAAGCCATGTTGAGGACACAGCAAACATGTGGAAGAAGGTGCTTTGGTCAGACGAGACCAAAATTGAACTTTTTGGCCACAATGCAAAACGCTATGTGTGGCGGAGAAAGAACACTGCACATCACTCTGAAAACACCATCCCCACTGTCAAATATGGTGGTGGCAGCATCATGCTCTGGGGGTGCTTCTCTTCAGCAGGGACCGGGAAGTTGGTCAAAGTTGATGGGAAGATGGATGGAGCCAAATACAGGGCAATCTTGGAAGAAAACCTGTTGGAGTCAGCAAAAGATTTGAGACTGGGGCGGAGGTTCACCTTCCAGCAGGACAACGACCCTAAACATAAAGCCAAAGCTACAATGGAGTGGTTTAAAAAAAGAATATTCATGTGTTAGAATGGCCCAGTCAAAGTCCAGACCTAAACCCAATTGAGAATTTGTGGCAAGATCTCAAAACTGCTGTTCACAAACGCTCTCCATCCAATCTGACTGAGCTTGAGCTGTTTTGCAAGGAGGAATGGGCAAGAATTGCAGTCACTAGATGTGCAAAGCTGGTGGAGACATACCCTAAAAGACTTGCAGCTGTAATTGCAGCAAAAGGTGGCTCCACAAAGTATTGACTCAGGGGGGCTGAATAATTTTGCACATCGCACTTTTCAGTTTTTTATTTGTAAAAAATGTTTTGATTCATGTAAAATTTTGCTTCCACTTCACAATTGTATACCACATTGTGTTGGTCTTTCACATTAAATTCCAGTGAAATATATTTATGTTTGTGGTTGTAATGTGACAAAATATGGAAAAGTTCAAGGGGTATGAATACTTTTGCAAACCACTGTATATGTTTAGAGCTGCATTCCTGCAATCACCAACCTACCAGAAAGTCATTGGCAAGAACTAAAGGTAAGTAAAAGTACATGATGTCAGTTGTACTGGGGTTTGAGATGGCTGGTTGGATACACGGGTTTGTTCAGGAGCACAAAAACATCAAAAACAACAGAGTAAATAATCATCTGACTTTGTGTAATAGTACCTGCCATCCATTACTGACAATCTCTGCAGGCATGGAGATGTAGGTCTTCATACCAGGAGAGAGATAGAGACCTGTACTGATCCACTCCTCCCCACCTGTTAAACACACACACAAACACATATGCACTGTAAAGTTAATAATACCTTATGTGTGTTAATATAACCAATGAAGTAACAGCTCAAACAGATTTATATAGTGTACATGAGTTTCAACAATCATTCATGTGACATTCATATTTAAAATCCCAACCTCCTGTGTTAACATCGATCTTGATTTTGTGGTTGTAGACAACTGGCAGCAGTGGGTTATCCTGGATGAGGTGGGGCAGAAGGGCATCTGGATCTGGGCAAACCTTATAAACCTCTGTCCCCACGCTGAGAAGAAGGTGGTCTTTTGGACTTGTGATGGGACAGGAGTCACTAACCTTGGCAATGAAAATGAGGAAATTAAGGGTTGAGGTATAATAAACTCTGGTTTACATGTTCAAAAAAGCATCAACCACTATAGTTTTGTGTTGTTCCATAAACATGTTTTAAAATGTGTAAATTTCATCCTGTATGCTCACCTGTGGCAGACCTGACTTCTTTAAGACATCTGTGAGTGTGGCCACTACTTGTGTGTAGGAGCTGCAGTTATGAGCTTTCATGTTCAAGTAGGTGGCACAGTCGGTACCCAGCTTCTTGAGATGTTCTTCCTCATGTTTGCTGAGTTCTTCACCCACAGTTACATGTCTGGCAAAGCGATGTAGAAGGTGACGGAAGTGGTAGGTGTTTTTCATAGCCTGGCTGGGAACAGGAGCCTTGTATACACCTCCGGAAAGCGTTGCCCCCAACAGGCTCAAACCCATTTTGTTCAGGATTTTGTTCCCTGAGCAACATTGTAACAAATTAGTGGGGTTATAAGAACAGCTATGCATGAACACGTCATGAAGCTTCAATAAAATAAGTAAACCTAAAAAAAAAGGGATAAAAATTATTTCATAATGATGTGTGCTATATAAAAAAATGATCATTCTCAGTTATCGAAGCTAAAGGTGGTTCTACTAGGTACTGAATTGTTAAGTGTCTTAATTTCCTAAATGCTTTTTTGGGGTTTAGTTCTTGGTTAAATAAATAAAAGTTCCCATATTCCTTCAAAGAGCGTATAGTATCAACTGTCTTTCATGCTAGAGTTTTAGACTAAGAATATTTGTGTTGAGAAATGAAGGAGTTGTAGTCAGTTTGATCAAACCTTAAAATTAACATTATAATCACTTAATACAAAATTGCGACATCTCACATAATCTGCATGTGGAGCATGTGTTGTGAATGACACTACCAGTGGTGGGATGTAACTAAGTACAAGTACTTTCTTGCTGTACTTAAGTACATTTTTCATGTATCTGTACTTTACTTAAGTAGATTTCATCATGGGTACATTTTTCATGTATCTGTACTTTACTTAAGTAGATTTCATCATGGGTACATTTTTCATGTATCTGTACTTTACTTAAGTAGATTTCATCATGGGTACATTTTTCATGTATCTGTACTTTACTTAAGTAGATTTCATCATGGGTACTTTTGACTTTTACTCCACTACATTTTACATTAGGTATCTGTACTTTCTACTCCACTACATTTCTGTAGTGCGTTGAATTACAAAGTACATTCATGTCATGTCGATTTAGTTTTTATTTCATTTTATTTTATTTGTGGTTTATTTGATTTATTTTTTTTTTGTTAGAAAATAATCAGTGGCGAGAGGGGGGATTGCTGTACAGTAATTGGTCCATTGAACAAAGCAGGAAAGTACCATTACACCCTCCTTCATAAAAAAATCAGAGCATCAGCATGGCCACAATGGTTTCCACCACGGAGGAAATGTGCCATTCATGGCCTTATTTAACTGGTTCAAAAAATGACTTGTTGAGATTTGATAGAGGAGGTTGGTGGTGAATTTACATCTTCTGCAGCTGTTGTCACAATCTGTGATGATGCACAGAATCACAAGTGTGAACAGTGTCACAGAGTGTAAACACAAAACTATGCATTATCTGCAGCATTTTTCACTAAAATGGCACCATTGATGTATTAAAATATACATACAGTAGGCACACTTCATGATATTGTAGACCATTAGGGAATACATTAAGCAAGTACTTTTACTTTTAATACTTAAGTGAAGCTGTAACATCTATGCTCCTCAGTGGCATCTAAACATCTTGGGCCTTTTCTGGGTTCTTGTAATTTCTTTCTTGCCCATTTAAAGTGCCTGTGACATGCCTATTCTTCAATTACAAAAAGTCAAAGAAAATACCTTCATATTTAGGAAAATAGGCATAAAACACACAATTTCACCCATTTTGTCACATAACTGGCCTATTTTCCTTTGAATTTGGCTCATCTAAAGTGAAACAGGAAGTGACATCAAAGGGGAACTCTTTAAGAAAGAAAACTCCCTGGTCTTTGTTTATGGAAACAATATTTTTGAACTCTGACTCTTCTTCAGCTCTCTCTTATAGGGACTAAAATTACCTAAAGAAACAAGATTCCCTGCTTTCTGTGTTGTTAGCCATTGTAGCAATGCTCTGTCCACATGCACACATTCCCCTTTGACATCACTTCCCGTTTCTTCACATGCAAACATCTCAACAACTGTTCATCTCGGTGGTGTGAAATTGCTTTTGCAATACGTTATCACTTCCAAAAGTGCATTCATATTGACCACAAAAATTTTATGTCACATGCACTTTAATGTCTTCATCACTATCCATCCATCCATCCATCCATTTTACCTGCTTTTTCATGTAGGTTTGCTGGTGCCCATTATACAACAGGCAGTATCTACCCTGGAGAGGTCTACCCCAACTCTCTCACCTAAAGCAAGTCCCTTTATTTGGTTGCCATTTATCAAAAATTGCCAAAAAGTATCTTATTGCCCACCACTGAAATATGGGCCATAATACTTTTGATTGTGTGTTCCTGTGTCAAAATATCTAATGAAGTCCTAGACAAATTTGAATGAAACTTGATGTACAACTACAATCACTTAGCTTTTTTTGGAGTCAGTCCAATTCAAGATGGCCACCACAGCTAATCACCATTACCCTATACACAAATGGCTATACTTCAGTTAATTGTACAGATTTTGTGCTAAAATTTGATGTAGTAGGTGTGAGTTATTCACAACACATACTCTGAGAGTATCGCATGAGATTGTGCAAAACTTTATGCTAAATGTTTGACTAAAAACGACTACAACTCTATCATTTTTCAACATGATCTTAGTTCAAAACTGTGGCATGAAAGGCTGCAGATATGCTTTGTCTTCGTTTTGATTTTCTTCATTCATTTCTCAAACATTTCATTTTATCTATAGGCAACTTTATTTACAGTGAGATATTCTCAGTTCAGGAAAACATCTGTGGATCATTTTACATCTGCATCGAGCATAGTCCTTTAACAATTATCTACCAAACTAACACAAGTTAGACACATTTATCTTCATCTTGATAAATACAAAAAACACATTCTACCTCAGGTCAGACATGTTGTCCAATCCAAAGTGATATGGGATCTACTTCCTCTTTTAGAACGTCCTGTGTTCTAGAAAATCCAGCGTTTATGTTTGGTGCCCCCAGCTACCCACACAGGTTAATTTCACTTAGCATAAGCTGCATTTTTCTACAATGAACACATATTGTAACTTAAGTTTTACCATTACTAATCCTATTTTTATTTTACAAAAAAGAGCCATAAGAATTATTACAAGAAAGAATTACTAACACCCAACATATTGTTTCATCAATTAAAATTGTTGAAATTTCATGAGTTAGTTAGTTATAACATTCTGCAGGTTATGAATAAGGCTCATAGAAATGTGTTGCCGTCAAACATCCAATCACATTTTGTTAAGAGGGAAAGCTGCTATAATTTGAAGGGATTACAAATGTTTGTTAAACCGAAAATCAGAGCAAATTTGAAGGACAGATGCACTTCAGTAAAAGATATGACTGTGGAATAATCTGGAGGAAGACTATAAGAGCATTGGATCAGTTAATTACTTTAAGAAAACGATCAAGGAAAATTTGTTAAAGAAATATGAAATTGTTTAATTTGTATTAGTTACTGTCTGAGGAGGTGAATTTTTTGTTTTTATTTGGTTTATCATTGTTTAAAATATTTATTTTTTTTAAAAAAGGAGCAGATTTCATAAGAATTTTTTCTTCTGCTGCTGCCTGTCATTTTATTTTATTTTGTATCGTTTTGTTGTGTGTGAAATGTTTTGTTTGTTTTTAATGAAATGAATAAAAATTTGAAAAAACTTGAAGTTAATGAACAAGTACCTTGGTGTTCTGTTTGACTCAAATCTTACTGTTACGCAACATATTAAGACGACTTCAAATTTAATAAAATTCAACTTGGCAAATTTTTGTCACATTAGACCATTTCTTACTTCACATGTGTGCATGCATTTTTTTCTCATACATCTTTTTATTTCATATCTTGGTCTCATACAACAGCAAATGTATTAAAATGAAACAAGTCTCTCTTCAAAAAGACAATAAAGACAGAAAACCTTATGTTCACAACTAATATCAATAAGTACAAGATTTGGACTTCAAAAATGATCAACGTTTCTGTAATTTAAGTCTTAGGGCCTTGGATGTGCTCCTCCACCTCTAGACTTTTTTATTCAGAAGTCCAAATCCAGAATAAACACTAGATCTCAGACTAGAGGGGATTGTGATAGCAAGACAGAGAATGGAGTTTGGGTGAAAGGTGACGTCAATCACACTAATGGAATGGACAACCAGAAGATATTAGAGACTGTGATAGTTATTTCATTTTTAAAAGGAAACAAAGTATGGCTTAAAGAAAATCAGTCACGTATTCATCTGTAAAATAGTTATATTTTAACTGTGTACCTTGCAGTGTGTGACGTTTGCATGCTTTGTTGAATTGTTTTAATCGATTGTTGTATTTGTTTTGTGTACTTACTTTACAATTTTTTTTATCTGCTCAAGACAACAGATGAAATTTAGCTGTTCTGCTAATTCTGGCACAATTATATTCAAAGAATATTGATTAATAAATACTGTTCTTTTAAAGAAATACATTAAAATAATAATTTCTTTATTCTTGTAATCTTACCTGAGAACTCTGTTAGTGGGTTTTGCCCAAGATGGGTCTGTGCCCAGTACCAGGCATGTCCACCCATCAGAAGGCCTCCGCCCTCGGCTACAAAGTTTTGGATTTCTTCCAGACGGTCATCGCTGTACGCTGTGCACACAAACACACTCAGGTCTGGTTTGAAGCCTGTTGTCTCACACTGCAGACCCGATCTGGACAGCATGTTGAGGGCATTGTCCGGTGCTACACCAATGACCCCCCTGCGGCCTTCGTCCAGCCAGTGAATGGCATTGTTCCAAAACTGAGCAAGGTTCTAGATTAAAAGCAGGAAATTTAAAAAAAAAAAAAGCCAGAAATTTTTATTTTATTAAAAAATATTTCTCAAACTTCCTTAAAACTGTCTTAGTATAAATCACTTTCTATTTCTACAATGTTAACAACTGCACCTCGTTCCACAGAAGTCCTTCATGTGTCGCCACGATGACCCGGCCCTGGCCATAGTAGGCTCCAGCCAGGAACGCCTGTCCACTGCCTGTTGTACCGATTGGGAAGGCAAGTGGGCCATGGACCAGAACCTCAGAGGCAGTTAGTCCATCTGGGAGGTTAAACTCTGATACCCCCTGGAGTAAAAACTGCAAGTCATCCTCAAAATCCTTACCAGTCCTGTATTAAAGAAAGGAGAAGATACAATGAATGACAAAGATGGAATTTAAATAATAATAATAATAATTAATGTGTCATTTTGTGTTTAGATTGTTTGTTGAGTGTAAAACAAAGAGTTAATGACTTTAACTGACAACTAATACTTTGGGATTATGTAAACACACAAAGGATGCAAATTTTAAGATATTCTTATGGAAGTCAATTTTCTTTAAATTATTACTATCAAAAGGTACAACTGTATATTTATATAGAGCCATATGCTTTGACTGGTTAGGATCAGAGAGGACAAGAAAGTGACAACAACACAGAATGACTGATCCAGGTGCAATTTCTTTGAGAAGAAAAAAAAATGTTAATGAAAGCAATAATTACAAATACAAACATAGAAAGGAAAGCAAGTAAAGACAGCAGTAAAGTGATGAAATGCAGTCAGTTTGTCCTCGGGCAGTGTTAAGATGGATTTATAGTCGGCATGAAGGTCTAGCTGATGTAGTAGCAAGATATGCTTTTGTCCAAGAATATTTTACACTCAACAATTAGGAAGCCTCACCCCACCGTTGTGTAAAACATTAATAAAAACAAAACAAAATGATTTGTAAATCATGTTGAACTTCTGTTCAGTTTTATACATTACAAATACAAGATATTTAATGTTCAAACAGGTAAACCTTTTTTGTAAGTATTCATTTATTTTGAATTTAATGCCTGCAACATGTTCCAAAAAAAGCTGTGACAGGGTCATATTTACCACTGTGTTACACCATTGACAACACTCAACAAGCATTTGGGAACTAAGGACACTGTTGAAGCTTTGTAGGTGGAATTCGTTCCCATTCCTGCTTGATGAACAACTTCAGTTGCTCAACAGCCTGGAGTCTCCGTTGTTGTATTTTGTGCTTCATGCTCCACACATTTTCAATGGTAGTCAGGTCTGGACTGCAGGCAGGTCAGTCTAGTACCTGCTCTCTTTTACTATGAAGCCACACTGTTGTAACACATACAGAATAAGGCTTGGCATTGTCTTGCTGAAATCAGCAGGACATCCCTAAAATTAGGCTTGGCTTTTGATGGCAGCATACTGCATGTTGCTCCAAAATCTGTCAGTAGATTTCAGCACTAATGGTGCCATCACAGCTGTGCAAGTTATCCACCAACACTGAGCACTAATGCACCCCCATACCATCAGAAATGCTGGCTCAACTTTGCACAGATAATAATAGGACAGTCCTTTTCTTCTTCGGCCCAGACGACATGATGTCCATGATTTCCAAAAACAATCTGAAACGCGGACTCGTGCGACCACAGGACACTTTGTTTCAGTCCATCTCAGATTATCACAGGTCCAGAGAAGCCAGTGGTGTTTCTGGGTGTTGTAGATTTGGCTTTGCAGGATAGAGCTTTAACTTGCACTTGTAGATGTAGAGATGAACTGTATTCACTCTGACATGGTTTTCTAAAATGTGGTGATATCTGTTACAGAATGATGTCAGTTTTTACTGCAGTGCTGCCTGAAGGTTGAGTCTTTAATGCTGGTTTTCAGCCTTGCTGCTTACTTGAAGAGATTTGTCCAGATTCTCTAAATCTTTTGATGATTTTATAGACTGCAGTCTGTAGAAGATGAAATATCTAAATTCTAAATGTTGTCCTTAAACTGTTGGACTATTCGCTCACACAGTTGTTCACAAAATGGTGAACTTTGCTTTCTGACTGAGCCTTTCAGAGATAATTCCCTTCACACCCAATCATGACACTCACCTGTTTCCAATTAACCTGTTTACCAGTGGAATGCTACAAACAGGTTTTTGGAGCATTCTTCAACTTTTCCAGTCATTTGTTGCCCCTGTCACAGCCGTTTTTGTAATGTGTTGCAGGCATTAAATTTAAAATCAGTGAATATTTGCAAAAAATAAATAAATAAATAAGGTTTATCTGTTTGAATATTAAATATCTTGCCTTTGTAGTGTATTCAACTGATTATAGGGTAAAGTTTTTGAAAATCTTTGTATTCTGTTTTTATTTTTGTTTTAAACATCCCAACTTCAATGGACTTGTGTTCTACAAGTTAAATCATTTTATATCAGTTCCTGTGATCATAATATCATGTTCAAGCTTCTGTAAAAAAACAACAACAAAAGAAAAAACAATAATGTGATCAACTGCATGAAATGCTGACCTGATCTCTACATGGGTCAGCATGCAAACTCCACACAGAAAGTTTGTCAGGCAAATCAGACACATTGCTGTGAGGGAACGGCACTAGCCATCATAGCTATTTACACTGAAATTACAAACTGAGGTGCAAGATGTCAGTATTAGTAATACCATCTTTTGTCAAAGTGTTTTCTTTCTTTAGGTATAAAAGAAGAATGCATCTTAAACATAATAAAATGTAAAAAGTGTACACTTACACTATAGCCATATAGGATGATGGGATCTGCGGGTACACAGGAAGGTTTTCCACTTCAGCGACACGATCAGAGATGTAGACCCCTGCAACACCAGACACCTTGTTCCCATCAAAATTCAACAAGGTGTTCTCCTTTGGGTGATCTGCAGCCCAGCTCCACGCCTGACCCGCCATCAGCACTCCCCCTCCTGCTTTCAGAAACGCCACCAGGTCCTTCGGGTCAGCGCCCACGCTGTATGCATCTGTCACATACACAGCAGCTTTCAGGTCGTTACTAAAGGATCCCACCACTTCTGTTTGGAAGCTGGACCTGCTGAGGTTGTCAGCCACGGCCTGGACGTTTCTGTGCACGGCTACAGAAGGGTTGTCTGATCCATCTCCTCTCAGCCACTTCAGGGCGTTCTCCACCAGAGCAGGAAATAAAGTCAGGTAGTACTCATGACCGAGGACAACAATTCTCCCACTGCCGTACAGAGAGGCAGCCATCAGAACCTGGCCTTGGCTGTTCATGGCTAAAGGAAAGGAATGGTCTCCGATCAGAACCAGGTCGCTGGGTACACTGGGGCCACGGAAGTCCAGCTGTTTTAGACCTTGCATTAAAGACATGTAGGCAATTTCATGATCTCTTTGGACTGCCTGGTCAGACATGGTGAGATTACTTAAAACTAGAAATATTAAAGGGGAAATAAGATAGCAGGATAACGTTGTTCTATAATGGGTGAGTTGTGTCAGGCTGTCAGTCCTGTAGAAAAAAAGACAAATACAAAAGCTACTCGTGACAATCACATAAACACAGCACTGAGCTGCTCCAAAGACAAATATTATTTCTTTCTCTGCCCCAACCAACAACACAACACAATACCTCGGCGTTTGTATCCTGTTCCAGGTGAAGTTTGCTGAGATGTGAACAACCCGACACTTGAAGCGTCCCACTCCTGTATGCAAAGGGCAGAGAGAACCTGTACGTTTAAACAAACTAGTAGCCGAAAAACCTGGGAGGGGAGTGCCTTTCTAAGAACAATTACAATGAGAAGACGATTTTAGAGTACAGCCCCAAGGAAAGGCCGTGTGAAAAACAATACCACACCATTCTGGGTGTAACACACCCTGAGCCACGCTGCATGAAAAACCTGCTCATCATGTGGGCTACTACGTGTGGCTGGTGATAATATGAGCTGGAATTTGGTCAATAAAATAAAGAAACCTATAACGTGCACTTTTTTCTTTGTTTCTAACAAAAATAAAATAATTTAGAAAAAAAAAACACAATAATGTAATGCATATAATTAACCCACAAGCCATGTAGTTTTTTTCTGAGGGTTTTTTTTTTTTTTTTTTTTTTAAGTTTGTGGCTTATTTTCATGTCCTTTTGTTGGTCATGCACATTATTTTGCAGGACTGTATTTGGCAACCTTTCCCACATTCATGATGTTCTGCACTTTTGAAAGGAAGACAGGCAAATTTGGACCTGCTTTTCAATAAACACTTATCATAAGGGTGGATTTTAGACCTGGACCTTTGACGCAGATATTTTCTTTAATAGGAGACCAGCTTTAGGGCGTGTAGGAGACACCCTGTGGTAATGCATGCCCAGTGTTCAAAAATATGATGTTTTCCCTACTAGTGGTTATAGAAAACAATTTCATTAAAAATACAGTTTAATACAATGTCTACACGAGTCAACACAACAATAGAGTTGAAATATGTAACTCACCTTTTCAGGTCTTGAGGAAGTCTGTTCCCCCTGTGTCGGGAGCGCGCATTGCAGCCAGAGAGGTGGATCCGGCKGATMTGACCATTTTCACKGCGCTTCTGATCGATKTCTCGGTAAAAACKACTCRTATAATCATGTCANTGTTGTAACKTTCAGTTTAATCGGCAGCTATCAAAATAAAAAKWCWYACAWAAATAAACGAGGTCTTGTGTGGAGGTCTTTTTACGCTGTTTTGTGTTATTTTAAACGCGAAGAGAATCGATCTTTTTTTTTTTTCAGCTTTTGTCTCAGCCTGACAAATAAAAGTCAACAATAGTGTGCATTCATCATTTTTCATTTCTGATAAAGGAGGAGGGAAGCCATGGCTGATAGCAGGGCACAAAAATAAAGACTTCCTAAAAATCAGAGTGTAAACTTTTTGGTCAATCCCGTTCTAATGTAAAATATGACAGATTACTGGATTAAGGAAATGTCTAGTGTGCTACAACACATAATTTTTGAGAATTTGGAAACAGTTGCTTTTTATTTCCCGAAGATATGGGGGGAGAAGAGGAGAGAATGGATATTTCAGCTGCCTGATATAATCTGTTCCCCCTCTGTGAAATGGAAACAAAGTCATTTACCTGCAAGTTTTTTAACTGTGTTCATTCCCCTCATCATCAACAAGAAATCCTGTGATTTTCATAACATTTGTTCTTTTTTATTTTTTTTTATTTTTATTTTTTTTATTTTTTGCCAAAGTTAGGATGGGGGAACAAAATATTTTAACCACCTGTTACAATCTGTTCCCCTGTTATGCACAGAGGCAGTGCGGAACTTTTAACGGAGACACCGTTTCTGAACGAACGTATTTTGTCGACGGACCGCGGCTACTCAGCTCTGTAGACCAAAATTTTAAGGTTTGTTTTAGATAAAAACAAAACAAATGCTCGCTAGATGAATACGACATTGTTTAAAACAGACGGGGCCACGCAGAAAATCTGAGTAATAAAAACTTTCCCTTATCTTCTAAACCATTAAAGCCAGGCGGTGAAGGAGCAGGTTAAATGTCGTGTTCTCTGGTTGGCGTTTCTGGGTCCGTGATTCCTCTGGAGGATGGACGAGCTGTGATTCTGGGCCGGGGTCCAGAGACAGGGGTCACAGATAAAAAATGCTCCAGACACCAGGGTGAGACTCGCGCTTGCTTGATTCTTAACTTGTGTTTTTATTTTTTGATTTTATTTCTTAAAATTCATGTTACATCCATGTTCTTGGCAATATATATATA
>NW_013952523.1:0-10676 GCF_001266775.1 Austrofundulus limnaeus | reverse complement strand
TTATTATTATTATTGACATTTTCAACCATTCTAACTTTGTTTTATTGAGGCTGTAAAACTGATTATAAAGATTATTGTCTGTACAAGAGTCTTAAAAGATTGATAGAAAGTAAAAAAAAAGATACTTTTTAAATTTATGTTGGTGTGTAGGTGATCAAATGAGACGAGGGTCCACAGGCCCTAGAGGTGGGTTATATGGTTCTTTAAGGGATCCAGATCTTGAAGATATTTTTGTTTCAAAGAGCCGTTCAATTTTGAACATTAGTGACATATTGTATCGTCCCTGGACATCACAACAACGGCCTGCAAAAACCTGCAATAAATGGTTGGGTCAAAAGTTTGCATGTCAAGTGTTAAACCCTCCTCTCCTCTCCTCTCCTGAGCCCTTGTTCCCTACATCCTAACATGCTACTGGGCCCGTTCCTCTTCGTCTCTTGGGTGTCTTCATCTGAGGAGGAAAAAAATGATAAAATAACTCAGTTCCCATTGTTCGTTTAAAAGAGCCGTTCAGCATATTCAGATCGTTTGTGAACGTGGTTTCCTTTAAACTCTTTAACATTTGACCTTGATCCCTTAATATTATGGAAAACCTGCTTTTCTTTTTAGCTTGTGTCTTATCTTTTTTATTGACAGGTTTGCTAGTGAGGATAAAATAACACCTACAGGGCTTTAGAGTTGAGTTAGACGGTTTGTTATTCTTCTCTTTTTTTTACTCACCAAATCAAATCAGAGGTGATAAAAAGGAGTGCTGACAAAGTATTTGCTGCTTTGTTTCCTGTTTTCAGCACCTTCAGTGTGCACACTACTTGCAAATATAATTAATTGATGGGTACAGTTAATATTCAGGTGATTTTCACTTTCATAATTGTTATTTTTTTGTATAAATGAATTTGCATTAATCCTCAGTATACTCAGTATAACAGAAAGCTTTAATTGGGTGTAACTTTATGGACTACAGGTTGTTGGTCTGATCTTTAAATGACAAACTTATTCATTTCTCTTTTAGCCTTCTTGTTTTCTGTCTCATACTGGGTTTGTGTCTGATTATTCCTTTTGTTGTAACATAAATCTTGTTTTCTTTCAGTCAAGGTGGTGGCTTGTTATGCAGACCAGGATGTGGTGGTAACTCAGGTAAGCAAACAAACACTCCCAGAGCGGTGGCATCAGATTACATTCAGTCTGCACCAAACTGAACAGATTCTTTGAAGCAGTCAGATCAGTTCAGTGTGAAAACGCTGATGTCAGCACATCTTAGTTAGCAACCAGCTTATCTCTCAGCCCATTAAAAAAACACCATAAATGTCTTAACTCTACAGTTCATTGTCCACATGCGTCACGTTTTCCTCCACAGCTGGGTCCCAACCCCTGCTTCCTAGGTGGTGAGAAGCTGGGCCGGGGCCAGTCCGGTAAACTGGCTCACGGGGGCACGCTGTACCTGGTCAACCAGGACCACCCGTTCACTCTCCGCTTCACTCTGAGCTCCAACGGGACAGAATCCAGCATGGCTAAGAGGGGTCCGAAATCCACAAATAAGACTAAAGGAGGAGGCAACAGCAAACAGAAAGACGTTCAGCCGGGTCCGACGCCTAAACGTAACATAAAGGACTTTTTTACTTCCTCTCCCTCTAAGGTAAAAACATCATTTAAACCTGCTTGGTGTGTTTCGTCTCACGATCAGTTTTCTCAATACAAGTGAAGGTACAAATAATACCAGACACTTTGTTGTTTATTTGAAACCTCTCTGTTCAGTCATCAAAAAGGAATCTGAGCCCAGGAAGGGAGACCTCTGAGGTGAAGCGACCAAGAATAGACGAGGAGGTCTCAGACAGAGGGATCAACGATGAGGAGAGGCTCATCGAGGAAAAACTCAAACGTCTGCAGGAGTTGGCTGAGAAATCTGCGACAGTCCAGACTAAAGACGACCAGCCTTCATCCTCTTCGTCATCAGCTAAGGAGTGTGCGAAGAGCAGCTGGCAGCAGATAGGAAACCTGCTGGTTTATACTGCTGCAGGAGTCAAAGCAAGCAACAAGGTGAGGAATACTTTAAATCAGGGGTGTCAAACTCATTTTCACTGAGCGTTATGGTGGCCCTCAAATGTTCAGTTGTAATAAACGTCAGCGTTTCATGTTTAACGTCAACTAAATAGGAAACATGTCCCTTGTCTCGTTGCTACAGCTGAGCAGTGCTAACAAACACTAACTGAGCTCTACCTGGTATCTCCTGTATAGAAACAGGGTTTTAAAGCATCTTATAACCACTGCGCTACATGAACGACTGACTAAATGTAAATAAATAATAAAGAATTACTATTAAATGTAAAAGTAAGAGAGTTTTACTCACTTTTGTGGAAAGTGGAAAGTTGTGGAAAATCTTGAATTCTGATTAATAATCAACATGCATTATGGGAGATGTAGTTTATGGTCCATGCTGGCTTTAAGCTGCGTATTGCCTGTGACATTTAATTTTTGTAATAAACATGAATGCATTTTTGAAAACATAAAATTGATGGCATATTGCAAAACAAATTTCAGGACCTCATTGATTTAGAATAAAATGCAATACACTTTCTCACCACTAGTAGCGGTAGTGCGCCACTCAGTTGTTTAACAACGTTTTTAATATGTAGAAGAAGAACCCTAGAAACCTGACTAGAATGGAAACTTATTTTAAATGAAAAGTAGAAGCAAAAATGAAAGTAACTCGTCAAAAAACACCAAAGTTTGTCACTAATATGAAGTGCAGCTTCTGTTTTTACCATGCAATATTTTAAAAGTTCAAAACATTATCAAATACAGTTGCAGATACAACTATATTTTAATTTGCACTTGAAAATTATTTTTGTAGTTTATTTTAAAAAATTATGAATGTATTTACAATTTTTTTTAACTTGTCAAAAAGCTGTTGTAACTGTTATTGTTTGTCACTAATATGAAGAGCAGCTTCTGGTTGCAAAAGTTTTAAAATGCTATATTTTCATTTGTACTTTATCAAATTTATTTTTACAGTTTTTTTATTTGAAATGTTTGCATTAAACATTTTTAATTTATTTATTTTATGCCCACAATTTTACTTTTTTAATAGTCTATTTTTGTTATTGTTTATATTAAGAAATATATTTTTGTTGTTGATAAGCCTGAGTGGTCTGTTGACTGACTGTTGTATTTGTTCAACTAATTGTTATGGGCAGGTTACAATATAAAAATGTTTATTATAATCATGTCTTGTGATTATTTGACAGGAGTTTTACTTTTAAACTGTAAGTGTATTTAATTTAGTTATGTTAGTTATGATAGTTTAGTTGTGATGTAAATACAATAAAAAATTAAACCAGTATTTAGACTAATTATCATTTTGATCCATACATTGGTAATGTCTGACTGGTCCTCGTGTCCCTTTATGTTCAACAAATTGGGCCCCGAGGTCAAAAATGTTAAGAACCCCTGCTTTAGATCATAGCCATGATGTTAAAGCACAGTTGGTCCTACCTATGTGCTTCTGTAACGTGTTTGTTTTTCTACTTTCAGATTGCAGGATTTGACATTGATGGTTGCATCATCACCACCAAATCTGGTAAAGTCTTTCCTACAGCTCCTGATGATTGGAAGTAAGTCTGCTCTCCTGCTGCTAACAGCTGTGACATGCAATAAATGGCTTTTTGAATTTTTAATATGTGCATATTTTTTTTTAATTAGCTATGCTGTTAGCATGTGAGGAAACAGGCAATATATAGTTGGTTTTATTTTTAGAAATGGTAATTCCTTGTTTTAATTTCCAGGATTCTGTACCCTGAGATTCAGCCCAGGCTGGCCAGTTTGCTCAAAAAGGGCTACAAGGTGGGAAGGAGTTGAAGTTTTGTCGTCGTTATTCAGAATATTATGCCTCTTTCCCTCTCTGAAGTGGTCGTCCTTCTGCAGGTGGTGTTCTTCACCAACCAGCTGGGCATTGCTAAAGGCAAACTGAGACCAGAAGTCTTCAAATCTAAAGTTGAGGACATCCTGTCCACTCTGCAGCTGCCTGTGCAGGTTGGTCGTGTTGTTGTTTGCCTCTTGTTCAGCCTCTGGGTGTGAAGCAGTTTTAATCTCCCGCTCTGTGTTTCAGGTGTTTGTAGCTACAGGTCCTGGTGTTTACAGGAAACCAGTGGTGGGAATGTGGAACCACCTGTCTGACAAGGTTAGTGAACAAACCTGCACCTTCTAATGCAGGGCTTTTCAACTGGTGGCCCCCAGGCCGGTGGTGGCCCGCGGGTGACTTTCCTCTGGCCTGCCTTGAAAAACAAACTTTTTTTACTTAATACAGATTTAATTTTTACTTAATTTCCCCCTACCATTATTCTCCTGAATGTCCGACCCCTGCGTTGTTGACTTTGAGCACCTGTGGCCTCCCTGAGCACTGAGCAGTTCAGTTGAGTAGCCCTGTTCTAACATCCACACGTTAAAAATATTCTGTTTAACAAATCAGAACATACAAAGAGGAGTCAAACTTGCACTTTTGTCATTTACTGTATTTCTTTGTGGTTTATTGTTTGTGGCTGTTTTTAGCTTTTTGTTTTTTGTTTTCAGGCTAATGATGGCGTGGTCGTTGACAAAACACAGAGTCTTTATGTCGGAGGTAAGTAATCTCAGCTGTGTTCTTTTACTACTCAAAGCAGAAACCCTGTGTGCCAAAATTTACATATGTTAGCTTTTTATTCATCCTAAAGAATAATTTCAAAGGGACAAATCATTCAAAATCCACCTTTTTAGCCATTAAATGCATTTTATTTTGTACTTGGAGTCTCCAGAAGTGCACAGTACAGATATCTTTATTTTCCTGTTGGGTCATATTCAACTCGTTCTTTTTTTCTCTATTTGCTATGATGTTTTCTGAACCATTACGTTAAATTATTTGCAGGACGGGATGGCCAAATAAGGTCTGGATTTACCAACAGTTTTGTCATTTTTGAAAAAGAAGGATTTAAAAGCATGATGTGTACTTTAAGGTCATTTTAATGACTCAAACAAAAAGTAAAACATCTAGAAGAAAGGGTTTGATTTGGATGCTGTTTGGTCCACGAGTGTTTGTAAAAGACTCGGTTTACAAAGAGTCAACACTTGTATCTGGACCTGAAGGGGTGCCACATTCTACTGACCTGAGACCAGTTCATCCAGACTGCCGGCTTTAATCTGAGGCTGTCTCCTCACAGCAGAGTCACATGAGCTTTCAGCTCAGTTACATTTCATTTCCTACACTCTTTCTGGGTACTTATGGTTTTATTTAGAGAGTATATTCAGACACACAACACCTCTGTATCCAGATGCTGCAGGAAGACCAGAGAACTGGGCTCCTGGCAGGAAGAAGAAGGATTTCTCCTGCAGTGACCGACTGGTAAGATCTGTTTGTTTCGTTGAACTGTTCTGGCCTCTGTTCAGATATTCCAGCCCTGAAGTCGTCACTAATAGTTTTATGCATGTTTGCAGTTTGCTCTGAACATTGGGCTTCAGTTCCATACTCCCGAGGAGTACTTTTTAGGCTGGAAGAGCGCCCCCTACAGCCTGCCTGCATTTGACCCGGTGAGCAAATTGTAATCGCTCCTGTACAAAGGAATCACAAAAAAAAGGGGGTGTTCAGATGTCTCAGTGATAAAACGACCTGCGGAGCCTCACGATAGCTGACATACGCACATTTCTACAGCTTTTAGTCCTTCAGATGCTGGGAAGCCGTTTAATGATACAGTTTTGCTGGAATGCCAATTAACCAGTTAATATTAGATGAAATTTGTTACAAGCTCTCTGCAACAGATAATAAAAAGTTTTAATTGATGTAGAGGAGAACTTTCTGTTCTGTCCTCAGCAGCAGGTGAGTGACGTTGTCTTTATTTTATTTTTTTTACTGGTGAAACTTCAGTTTCAGAGCATTCTACTGAAACTCGAGTGTGCGATGTTAAAGCATGTTTGAATCGTCTCAGCCTGAGCCACGCCCCTGACAGACACACAAATGGCTCAGGTTTTATAGAAGCTACCTCGGTGCACTTCTGCATTTATTAACAATATTATGGTGTTTGTAATCTGTATGAACCATTTGTTTTGTAACTGCTGCAGGTGTGTGCTGCAGCTTCACAAATCATCTCCCCTCTTTGCATGATTGTGCTTCGATTCGTGTAAACACATCTAAGGTTTTTGTGGACAGGTTTTTTTCAACTTGGTGGAGACAGTTTTTCAGGACATTGCATCCACGTGGGGACCGAATGCTCAGTGGGGAAAAGAATCACGGTCCCCACGAGTTTGGAGGCTGACTTCAGGTGGGGCGTTAGGTTTAGGATCAAAGTGTGTGAATTAAGTTGATGCTACATTTAGGGTCAGGTATGTATTGGAGTGGTTAGTTTTAGGATAAATGGTCAGGGTTAGGCTATAGAAATTACCCATAAATGAATGGAAGTCAGTGGAAAATTCCCATGAGGATAAAGACTGTGTGTGCGTGCGTGCGTGCGTGCGTGCATGTGCATGTGTGTGTGTGTGTGTGTAAGCCATTTTCTGCATGCATGTCTTTGTGCATGAGGCTCCCATATTGCATGTTTCAGATGTCTCCCTGCTTCAACACATCTGCTTCAAACGAAGGTGTATTCATGAAACTAAGTTCAGTTAAGACTAAACTAAACCCATAAACTCTTCCACATCAGATGATCTGTGAGTTCATGACAACTCAGGAATAAAGAGGAGGAACGTTGTCCTAACATCATTTAGTGTCTTGAAACTAGCTAAAATGAAAAAAGTGACCCTCCAACATGTATTTGAGAGATGCCACTGAAAGCCTTTTCTGACTTATTTTTAATTTTCTATCTGAAAACATTGCTGGCACAAGTTTGACTGAAAATGAAACTTTACCAACTAATAATAGTTGAAACTATTTTTTTCTAATATCCACAGATTCTTTGTAAATTCTTGTAAAGGTATAAAGGTCCCATTAGGACCCTCTTACACCGATGTGACCGGGGTCACCTCAGAGTCAGAAACTAGGCTCTATCCAGGACCAGGACATGGACTCTGCTCTGTAGTGTTGGAGACTACAGAAATACATTAACCGTTCTTTTTTCTGAAACAGAGGAAGCTCGACTCCACCTCCAGGCTGTATGACCCTCCGACCGCCTCGCTCACCTCTGATAAGACGGAGGTCATCGTTGCTGTGGGTTACCCTGCAGGTAAGGCAGGGTGCAGTATGTCACCTTTCTGGTCCCCCCTCCCTCTGACCAACACCCTTCTAATCTTTACCCTCTTTTGTTCCTTATAGCTGGTAAATCCTCCTTTTTCCACACTCACATTATTCCAAAAGGCTACGTCTACGTCAACAGGGTGAGTGGGTTCAAAGACGGCTCATCTGAAACCACCCAGAACATTTCATTGCAGTCTTTAGTGTTTTACTGTTGTTTTCATTTGTCTCTGTCAGGACACGCTCGGCTCCTGGCAGAACTGCGTGTCGGCCTGTGAGCGCGCTCTGAAGGAGGGTCGCAGCGTCGCTGTGGACAACACCAACCCGGACCCGGAGTCTCGGAAACGGTAGATTCTGTTAATTACTGTAACGTTGTGTAGGTGTGTCCTCCTCCCTGAGTAAACCTTCATGTGAACAGGATTAAAAGGTGACATCACATAATTACACACTGACTGACGAGGGTGGAGGATCCTGTGTTTACTCTGAAATTAAATTTAAAGGGCCAATATTATGTTTCTCAGGCATATATTTAAATACTATACATTAATAAAGTATCTATGTCACCTTTAGCTGTTATTAAAATGCTGTTTTTATGTTTAAATAGAAAATAAGCTTATCTTCTCATCACTTCCTCTTCTAAACGCCTTGAAATTGGCCTCTGTCTCTTTAAGAACGTCCTCCTGCTTCTGTCCCTTCATGGGGGGAGGGCTGTTTCGCGCATGCGCATGTAGTTTACTTGGCATCTGAAAATACATTTCTCAGCAGACAGCTAAGTTCCACTTTCACTTTTGCTCTGTTACTGCCGAAAGCCTGCGGGAGTCATGGGCGGGGAGTGTGGAGTGTGGAGTGGGGGGTGGGGAGGTGCGCTCCGTGATGAGGAAGTTCGGCTTAAAGACATGTCCCAGGGGCGTTTCTGGTCCCAAAAGTCGTTTCTGGTCCCCACCTGTCGTTTTGCTCCTCAGCATGGCTGCCTAAAAACACTGCAGGATTTCTCAAACATGCATGAATGAGTCAAAGCAAGGCTTTGGGCATGTTTTTTTTATGAGTGTATAACATTATAACATGAGATAAAACTCAAAAAAGTTGATTTTACATGATATTGCCCCTTTAACTGATTTGCTCTTTGGTTGTAATGGATCAGTCTGATGAAAACTTTCATTTGCTTCACAAATCATAGTAAAATTCAGCTTTATTTCACCTCTCTGATTTACAGCATGACATCACAGCTCACAAAATGAAATTACTAATTGCAGATGCTAATTATTTTTCTTATCTATTGCTTATTTGAATTTTTTATAGTGTTCAGCACCAAACAAACATTGGTTTGAACCTTGTTAGAAGAATACTGACAATAAAGGATTTTATTTGATTCTAAAAAAAAATTCAGAGCTGAAGCATCAAACTGATGCAACGCCTTACAGATCTTATATTTATTTATCAGTTTTATTTTAGAAGAATAATACAGGTTTGAACAATCTATGAAAAAATAATTTGATAAAAAAAAATAATTTTAGAAGCGAAATCCTTGTCTGTGGGAGAAATGCCAGACGAAGCAGAGAAGCAAAACTAGAATTGAGCAGAGCTGCATAGGAAGGCAAGGGCCAGGCTAGTTGTTTACATTATTTAAATAGAAACTCATCACATTTTTTTTGTTTTTGTTTTTGTTTTGTTTTTATCATAGCGAGCAGCTCTGAAAGTTGAAACTCTTCTCAGCATTAGACACCTGATGATAAATTGGATGTATTTCCTGCAGGTACGTGGACGTGGCCAAAGCAGCCGGGGTGTCATGTCGCTGTTTTCACTTCTCAGCCAGTTTGGAACAATCCAAACACAACAACAGAGTACGAGTCAACCCTTTTTTTGTTCATTTCCTACAACTTGCTGTAATTCCTGCTGACAAGTATCTCCTGTTTTTTGACTGCTTTGTTGTCGCTCTCAGTTCCGTGAGATGACTCCGTCTGACAGCAAACACGCTAAGGTCAACGACATGGTTTTCCACAGCTACAAGTGAGTGAAGCTGGCCTGAAACAAGTGTAGACAGATCCCAGGCCAAAAAGTCCACATGTACACACACAGCTTGGAGGACTTATTATTAATTATTATTATCATCATCATCATCATCATCATCATCATCATCATTATGATCATCATTATCATTATTATTATTATCATCATCATCATCATCATCATCATCATCATCATCATCATCATCATCATCATCATCATCATCATCATCATCATCATCATCATCATCATCATCATAGTATTTAAGAATAGTTCTGACTGCTGTGATCTGTTTCTCTGTCTGGACAGGAAACACTTCATCGCTCCTGCTCTGTCCGAGGGATTCTCCGAGATCCTCCAAATTCATTTTGTCCCAGTCTTCAAGGACACCGAGTCTGAGACTCTGTTCAGACAATTCTCTGAGGGCTGAACAAATCACTTTTTGTCGTTCTAACAAACAGAAAACACCTCAGAGTTTGGAGTTTCAGCTAAAGAACTGGCCTTTGTTCTCTAATGTCTAACTGTTGTGACAGCAGTGACAATAACTCGACTTGTACCTTAAAATCAGATTATTTTTTATTTAGACAATATTTCAGCACAGCAGCAGTAGAAATGTTTGAGTGCTTTTCACATTAAAATTGACATAACCTCAATGTCTCATTTTAGTTTTATCTACAACTAAAGAATCACATCAAGACGTTGAAGCAGTTTCCAGTATTTAGATTTTAAAAACCAAACTGAGAAATGTAGACATCTTTAAATGAAATAGTTATAGTATCTACAGCTGTAAATATCCCAACATTTGAGATTTGCATGATAATATCGACTTTAAAGTGAATTTCTGTCAACGACCGAAAACATTAACCGGAAAATAAATCTGTCAGGTCTGGGCGTAGATGAAGTTGATTCAAAAACTTTTTTTTTCCCTAAACGTGTCAAATAAAATTAATGTTTGCCTTGAAAGTCTCCTTCCTCTCAGTAAATGTTTGTTTTGAAACACGTGTCAAAGTAGAGGCCCGTGTGACTTCGGTCCAGTCCTGCCCCTCCAAAAATTTTTAAATGAAAATGTTTTTTATATCAATGGTAAACTTTAAATTTATGGTTCAAAGCAACAAAATTATCTACTTTAGAAGGTGAAAGAGCTAAGCTGTTGGTTTTGAGTAACTGGCCCACTGAGTAATTTAGTTGAACAGCCCTGTAATAATGTCTCATAATAAGCATCGACCATAAACTACATCTCCCAAAATGCATCCATCCATTCATTAATGGGAATTCCCAGTCAAAGTGGGATAGTTGAGAATTCAAGACTTTCCACAACTCAGCAGTGAGTAAAACTCTCTTACTTTTACTTTTAAAATAATTTCTGTATTTATTTTCACGTTGATTGGATTTGATTTAATTTATTGATTTAACAAGAAAAGATCACTAAAAATCAAGCCTGACTCAGCATAATTGCTGTTTTACAGCAGGTTCCTGTTCTGCAGCACAT
>NW_013952522.1:1570298-1570550 GCF_001266775.1 Austrofundulus limnaeus | reverse complement strand
CGTCCAGAAGACCTATACAATTTTTTTCTTTTTGATTTTTACCTGGATTACTGAGATGCATCAGGACACATCATAGGCAGTTCAAACAGTTCCATTGGTTGTCTTCTGTTGATTGACACCTTTTTTGACCAACTGGGTTCATCTAGGCGTCCAAAATGTGTGATACAAAGTATCTCATAATTATGACTTTGAAAGTCGAAATTATGACTTTATATCTCAAAAGTATGATATTCATCCATCCATCCATCCATC
>NW_013952522.1:1566599-1569298 GCF_001266775.1 Austrofundulus limnaeus | reverse complement strand
GACCCTACCAGGGGCATAAAGCCCCAGACAGCATAGCTCCTAGGATCATTGGGACACTCAAACCCCTCCACCACGATAAGGTAGCAGCCCAAGGAGAGGAAGTATGATATTGAATCTCATAATTATGACATATCATTAGACAAGTTATTTATTTTGAGTGGCGGGATTGGACTTTTATAATATATAAAGTTATATAGGCTATAATGAAAAAGGGCCCCGTGCTTTGTTTCAATGAACAGCAGGCCTTTAATCTCCACATTATGTATTTACTGAGTCCAGTAGGTGCAGAATCAGAACCTGTGGTTTAAAAGAGGTTTAGGTGAGACACACCTGTTCAGTGTTTACCGCCCAGCAGTGTCAGGAAGGTGGGGCAGCACCGCAACACACCCGGAAATAGACCGCTTCGAAGCAAAACACCCTAAAATCAGCAGTGAAACGTAAAAACAGTAAAAACCATAGTTTAATGATAGTGAGGGACGGGCTGACGTTGATCCGTTTCATTTGAAATAGTTTAGCACGGTTTGTATTTTGAAGTTTTGAAGTTTATCTCCTCGATCTTTGGTTTTAGCTGCAAATCAACAAGTAATTTATCAGAAAGCTGAGGAGAAAAGTCAGGCTGGTCTTGATGGCAGGCTAAGCTAAGTCAGGCTGAAAGGTTTTCTGTTCCCGAGGAGCTGCAGAGTCCGGACAGGTGAGTGAAAGCTGCAGTAAGGTAACAAGTTGTTGCAGAAGAAGTGAAGTTTGTTCAGGACTGTCTGCTCCGTCAGCCTCCTCCGCTGTGCTACAAGCTGCTAGCGGGTTAGCTTCGCTAAGCTAGCTGTCGGTGCGCCTCACAAAGTTCACAACTTTTACCCTTAAATTCACAGTTTTTTATTCAGCATGTTTGCATCCCTTCAGAAATTAACATCCACATGTAGTTACAAGTGTTTTTGTTAAAAATAAGCAGTGGTTCAGGATATAACATAGCTGCTGTAAAGTTTCCTGCAGCTGAGCGACGCAAACCAAACCCTTGTTAAGTTTTGAGTCAGACAAAAAGTCGTGCTCGTTCCTTGAGCTTAACTAAACTTATTTTTTAAAACCATATAAGGTTTAGTTTCTCAATATGTTTGTTTAAATTCGGCAGTACTTGATATTAGCATACTGAACCCAAACACATGAAAAACAGACCTGAAAACTTTCCTCTTGGTTATAAATATATTTATTACAAACGTTTAATTGTTGCACTGAACTGACTCAACCCGTCCTTTTCTTCTAACAAACTCTGAAGAAGTGCCACACAAACAACACTTTATTATATATAAAGATATATATTATCATAGGAGGTGAATGATATCAGTAGGTCGTAGTGTTGAAATATTTTCCTGAAGGTTTGTGTGTCTGTTGTGTGTGTGTGTTGTGTGTTAACAGGTCACAGTTAATAACTGTTAGCATGTGAGCAGAAACACTGATGAATTATTAATGTGAAATTTAATTCTCTGTTAAAAACCACCAGGACACTTGATCTGTCTGAAACTTTGCCCTGGTTTAAGAGCAGGTGGATAAAGTGCAGGATGATTTAAAAGGTTGATAAAATAAAACAGCTTCTCGTACAAAGTAAAGCCCATTGAAAACCATATTTCATTATTTCCTTTCTTTCTACAGTTTTAAAGTTTGACTGAGGTGTAGACATTTAAACTGAGCCTTGAAAAAAGTGTTGAGCTGCTCAGAGTTTGTGTTGAATGACGTCATCAAATTTTAGCTCAGTATCTATATTATATTATATAGTTATAGACATGTTTAATGTTTTCACAGGTCATTAGTTTCTAAAATATTAATCAGCTGTAGACATAAATCCACTGAGTCAGTTCTAAAAGTTTTAAAATAATCCACCCACTGGTTTATAAAATATTTTGCTGACAGAGTTGATTCTAATATTTAGTTACAACTTGTACAATAATATAGCACTGCAGTATGTGTTGCAGAACACCCTCATTACCACTAAATAAACTTTATTTATGTACACAAAACTTTATTTATATCCACAGACGTAAACATTACAAAGTGTTTAACAGAGAGTAAAATAACTAAAAATAAAAACAGGTCAAATATAATGAAAAACATTAAAAAAAACCAGTAAACACTTCACTAAAAACATGTCTGAATAAAACTGTAAAGATGATTTTAACCCATTTGTGCCCAGTTATTTTCAGAGATGTAACGCATATCATTTTATCAGCTGAGTCCCTCTGAATCATGTTATGTAATTAATTTCACCTTTTTGTACTTTGTTTTGAAGAAAATAGTATTTTTATGGTCACACAGCTTGTCACCATGTCACCTGTTCATAATAATGAACTAATAATAAAATCAAAATAATAATGTGATCAGTATAAATAAGAACAAAAAGGTGGAGCCTCAGGTTCCTCTATATAAAACTCAAAACAACAAACATTAGAACTGTTTTTTTATTCTCAAATTTTTATAATCAAAACTTATTTTATTTCTTAGAACCTCTAAAAACACATAAATGTTTATATTTCATCCCATAAATTACATCTTTCATGCATGTTCTACTCTGTGTGCTGACACAAGACACTTTTCACACACAAATGATGTGCATCTGCCACAGAGTCCCGCAGAGTCCTGCAGAGTCCTGCAGAGTCCTGCAGAGTCCTGCAGCATGGTCAGGACCTCTGCTACAGTGTAGAACCTGCCTAAGG
>NW_013952522.1:1562742-1565599 GCF_001266775.1 Austrofundulus limnaeus | reverse complement strand
ATTTGCGACTTTTCAACATAAGAGAATTTCCTGTTTTTTTTTCTCAAATTTCTGAAATTAATCTCAGAAATTGAGATTTTTTTTCTCAGATTTGCGCCTCCTTTTTTTCCCATCTGCAAAGTGGCCCATTTATGCTGTCGTAGGGTTCTGACACAGTCTTAAACAGTTTTATAAAAAGTTATTTTTTTCATATTTTTTTCAAATAAACACATTACAATGTTCCCATTTTACAGAGCCCATATTGTGTGTGAACTCCATACTTTTGTGTTGTCTCACAATACCGTTGTGTTACCTACCTTTGTTTATAAGCCCACAGGCACAGTAATAAACAGCTTTGGTGAGAGAAAACAAGAAGTATTGCGAGGTAACCCAATAGTATTACCTGGGAATGCAAAAGACCCCCCCCCCCCCCATGTCCCCTCGTGGCCTTCGTAACATTTCGGTTAATTTATCACATCAAGCTTTAATTTTAAAGTGCCTGTGACATGCGTTTCCATGAGATCCAAAAGTCAAAGAAATATATTTATATTTAAGAAACTTGGCGTAATACACGATTTTACCCAATAATTGACTTAATTGGCATATCTTCTTTTGAACATGGCACAGCTGAAGTGAAACAGGAAGTGACATCAAAGGGGAACTCTTTGAGAAAGGGAACGCCCTAGTTTTTGTTTATTTAAACTATTATTTGAACTAAATGCCTGTTTGTCATCTCTCTGTGATAGTGATTAAAATAAAGAAACATCAGATTCTTCTACAGTCTGTGTTGTCGGCCATTTTAGCAAGGCTCTGTTCACATGCAGACATTCCTCTTTGACATCACTTCCTGTTTCTTCACATGCAAATATCTCAACAACTGTTCATCTCAGCGGCATGAAATCTTTTATACAATGTTATCAATGCTATCTTTCCAAAAAATACATTCATATTTATTACAAAAATTTGATGTCACAGGCGCATTAAGGGTTTGGCCGTAAGTATCTTTAATTTTGAGCTGTGTTATAGACAACATGTGGGGAAAAATACAGCTAGAAGTGGTCTTTGGATGAACGTCATTTAGCCCTTAATGTTCCTAAATAAAAAAACAAAAGCCAGTGTTTTATTGATGATACTTTAGGTAGCTGAAAACAAAATCTAAAACATCTTGAATGTACATGTATAAAAGCTCTGGACTAAAACATTGTGGTTCCAACACCAGATGGAAAAAAAATGCCTTTAAAAAGAAAAATAGACCTAAATTTGACATCTGCACAATGGCTCAGTGGTTAGCACTGACTCCACACTGCTGGGTTCGATCCCTGGTTCAGACCTGAGGTCTTCCTGTATGGAGTTTGCATGTGCTCCTCATACTTGTGTGGGTATTTTTCTGGGTACTCCGGTTTACCTCACAACACGGAAATATGTATATAATAATATATAATAATATATAATTATAATAGGTTGCCTTCAGGCCCAGGCCACTCTTACAAAAGACATCTGTGATCTCAGTGGGATTTGCCCGTTTAAATAAAGGTAAAATAAAACATATTTTACTCTGAAATGTTTTATCACAAGTGCCAGTTTGTAGATGTAAAGTGTGATAAATCATTCGAACACAGTATCAGGAAGTTGTTGAGCTTGTTAACGATGCTTCAGTGATTTGAAACTGGAAAAATGAAAGGGTAAAAAACCAGAAAATATTTCAAATGAACCCTAATTTACATCCAGTAGCAGCATCCTGATGGTATGACTGCCATTAGTGGTGTGGTACAAATAGTTTGTAAGGTGTGTGCACCACATGTAGCTCTGAGCAGTGGTCAGCATCAACACAACAGGACAGGGTGGAGTTCACATGTTCTCTCATGTGTACAGGTGTGCTCCAGGTGCTCCGGTTTCCTCTGGCAGACACAAACATGCATTAATTACAACCTGCAGCTCTCCTAATTATTACCCAAGTTCTCTGGATTTATTTGGTTGTGATTATTTACTGACATTATGGAGTTATTTTAACTAAAGTTTGAGTTTTCAATTAAACATGAAGGAAATTGTCTTTTTTCTGTATAAAAAACTAAGTTTAATGTCTTTCTACTTACTATGTTTCACTCAAGTTGCTCCTCTTCTTCTAATTTTTATTACTATTATTACTGCCTGTTGGCAAAGGTAGACAAGTGATCATGCTTTTACCTGTCTGTGTTTGTTTGTTTGTGCCAACACTAAAATAACTCACAAATGACTGAACAGGTTTTATATAAGTCTCAATAAGGAATCCTTGGGTTGACGTGAACACCTGATGTAAGAAAACTGTCAACTTACCACAGGACGCACAAAGATGGCTGCACCTCAGTTTCACACATACTCAACTAAAATCTGTTGTGATGGTAGCTGAGAGTCATCCCTGTTTCTGCTCTGAGTGCTAACAGGATACAAGATTTGTGCTTAAAACTACACAGTTAACTACTTGAATCAATTCTGTCTGTTAGCAAAATATGTAAAGAACCATTGAATAGATTTTAATAAAACTTTCAGAGGGAGATCACTGGCTGTATGTACTGTATGCAGCTCAGTAACTGTTGGAGTCAACCCAATTCAAGATGGCTGCCACACCCAACTGACCTTAAAAAAGCAAAGAGGGATTTACATGTTGTGTTTTGACTTGGTATCAACCAAACATTAAAATGTAAATGACACAGCTAAGCAATCATAGCTAACACCAAAATCTCCAAAAATCACTCAGTTTTACAAATATTGAGGTAAATTTTTGAGGTAGTAGCTGAGATTCATTGTAAACACAGATTCATTGTAAACACAGATTCATTGTAAACACAGGTTCATTGTAAACACAGATTCATTGTAAACACAGATTCATTGTAAACACAGG
>NW_013952522.1:1560820-1561742 GCF_001266775.1 Austrofundulus limnaeus | reverse complement strand
TTGTAAACACAGACTTGTTGTAAACACAGACTCGTAAACACAGACTCGTTGTAAACACAGACTCGTTGTAAACACAGACTCGTTGTAAACACAGACTCGTTGTAAACACAGACTCGTTGTAAACACACACATGTAGGTGCTAACAGATCTGAATGCTCGTTAATAAACTTTGACCAAAACAAAAACACTACAACTCCCTCCCTTTTATCCAAAGTTGATTTTAGTTTAAACTCTGGTCTAACAGGTGGCAGGTGAAATGCATCCCCCTGTTGTTTTTATTTACTTTAAGTGTTTTCACATATACAACATGTTTTGTATAACTGATTAGTTAACTGCTAAATGTTTCAACAGTTTTCCTGTCTACACAGGAAGCAGCATGGCCATGTGGATTCAGGCCCAGCAGCTTCAGGGGGAGGCGTTGCATCAGATGCAGGCACTGTATGGGCAGCACTTCCCCATCGAGGTGCGACACTACCTGGCCCAGTGGATTGAAAGCCAGCTGTGGTAAGCAGTAGACACCTGTAAGGGTGTGTGTGAAGCACACGTCTTAATGAGATTTAAGGTGTGTTCACACCAGCCCTGGTTAGTTTGCTTTAATCAACCTCTAGTTGGTTTGTCTGAAAGTCTGCTTCGTTCAGGGAGGTGTGAACATGTAATCCAACTCTGATGTGGACCAAAAAGGTGAACTCTGGTTTTCCTAAAAATCAAAGTCTGTTTGGTTGAAGTGAACTCTGGTGAGGTTCAAATTCATGTGAGAACACCAAGTGGACCAGAGACTGCTCCAAAAGCAGGAAGTGGACTATAATCAGGGTTGCAGATATGTTTGGTCTGGTTCTCAGGGGAGAACCTAGGGTTGTTGCTTGGTGCTCACTCATATTTTCCTTCACTCATTGAACACATTTATGGTGTCAGGTCATCTAAC
>NW_013952522.1:1557275-1558986 GCF_001266775.1 Austrofundulus limnaeus | reverse complement strand
TATTTATTTATTTATTTATTTATTTATTTATTTATTTATTTATTTATTTATTTTCTAAAGAAATCAGGTCACATTTGCGACCAAACTGGTTGCACTCTAGAGCCCTGCTAACTGTTGTTTTGACAGTCAGGTACAATCTCAGGTACAATCTCAGGTACAATCTCAGGTATAATCTCTGTTACAATCTCAGGTACAATCTCAGGTACGCAGATGAGCTTCATGACATTCCATCTGGTGCACTTTTTATTTTTTTGACTGCATGTGTACCTGCGCACCACTTATGTGCAGCTCTGACTATAACGCAGGGCAGTCAGTATTAAAGTTACTAGCGGTGCACCGATAAATCAGCCAGATGATTTATCGTTACTTTTGGGAAATGGGAGATTGGCCGATCCTTGGATAAGATCAGTGGAGAAGATGGACAGAAAAAAATCATCATTTCCACCTCCTAAAAGATCTGAAAATCAGTATCCTGTTTTACTCTGCTGTGAGCACTACCTAATACCAGTTAAAACAAGTTTATATTGTTTCAACAGTATGGTTCAAAGTATTTCAGTAAAATAACATTTGAACATTGAAGTTGTGACTTTATAACATGTGACAGTGTCAGCAGAGGGCTGGGTGGTATGACCTCAAATTCATATCACGGTATAAATTGAATCCCTTCATGGTTACGGTATATATCACATTATAAAATTATCATATAAAGCAAAGATAATGTAATTTTTACAGCATTTATTTAGTAAAAAACTGTAATCATAATCAAACCCAGTATTTTTGCTGTAGTACAAATGAACATAACAGAAGTACAAAAGAAAGTTTTATTTATATTGTAAAACAGTTTGGGGGTGGGGGGGGGGGGGCAGGTTCACAGGGTTTAGTTAGTTTGACAAAGTGCAGCATGAATGTGAATCACACCAACTGAAAATGTAAACAAGTCTTTAAATTTAGGTCCTGAACTGAACCGAGTCTACTGGACCATCAGGTGTGTGTGACCCTGATGAGCTGGATGAGTTTAATGAGGCGGGTGTGGATCAGTGATAAAACAGTTGGAGTTTCACCAAGACGCTGATCTGTTGTGTCCCATCAGTGTCTGAATGTGATCTGATCAGACTGAACAGAATGATGGGATGGTTGTGTGTGAATGGGTAAATGAGGGCACAGATTGTGTAGTAAAGCTCTTACAGGCCTGGTCAGTCCTGGTCCTGGGGGGCTGCAGCCCTGCAGGTTTTACTTGTTTCTCTGCTCCAACACACCTGATATGATGATTATCAGACTTCTGCAGTGTGCAGGACCAAAACTGACATTAAAAATAAAAGCAGAATTATAAATAAATGCACCAATTAAATTAAAAAAGGAAAACTTTATCTCCTGTTTTATATTTTTATTGACTTATTTATTTTTCCAGGTTAGTTATAATAAATTAGTCTATATATTTGAACACATAATTTAAATTTGACTGTTTTTTAAATTCCTAAATTCCTTCTGTTGAGGAAGCTGAACCTGGGGACTTTGGGTTGGGCTCTCCAATCTCTGGGGACGAGGTCACTGAGGTGGTCAAAAACCTCCACGGTGGCAGGGCCCCGGGGGTGGATGAGATCCGCCCGGAGTTCCTCAAGGCTCTGGATGTTGTAGGGTTGGTAAGGTCTATTCAGGGGTCCTGGAGAGGAGGGTCCGTCGGATAGTCGAACCTCGGATTCAGGAAGAGCAG
>NW_013952522.1:1550146-1555577 GCF_001266775.1 Austrofundulus limnaeus | reverse complement strand
AGGTCTGTGGCCCCCCAGGACCAGGACTGCCCACCCCAGGACCAGGACTGCCCACCCCAGGACCAGGACTGCCCACCCCAGGACCAGACAGTTTCTGTATAAAAACAGTCCATGTCACAGAAGCTCCTGAGGCTTTGAGTCTCCTGATCGTGTTTCCATTGTCCTGCATGTTTTACACAATGATTCAAATGATTGAAGTCAGTGGTGACCCATTCATTTAAACCAGCTGTGCTGAAACTGGAAAACGTCTAAAACACCTTTCCTGATGAAGCTTGGAAAATATATCTTCAGTCGACCAATGTGAAGTTCAGAGTTGAGTTTGTTTGTGGAAGAAGAATTGAATTTAAGATCTAAACTCAAATACAGGTATAATTTTTTACCATTTCAGTGTCCCTGTTCTGCAGCACCATGCTGTGTTTAGTTTACCTAACTGTTAAAGCTTTCAGGTTTGTGAAGCGTCCCTCCACAGGCGTGTCTATATGTGGTTCAGAGAAATGTTTCCATTTCAGTTTCAAACGTGCTTTCAGAACCACCTCGGCAGTGGTTCCAAGCGAGTAGAACCGGGTATTACGTGCTCATGATTTTGGCGTCAGCAGACTGTGGATTGGCTGAGTCGAGGCAGAACTTACAAACCCTACCAGGAAAGAGGTGCACAGGTTGAGCTGGGAGATTTCAAACAAACTGGCCGCCCACGGTTAAACATGCTTTGAAACAATGACGCTGAATAAATAAATAAATAAATAAAGACCGACCGACCGACCAGATTTTACTGCATCTAGAAACTGACAGTTGACAAAGTCTCTTTCATGTAAAATGAATGCAGATATAATGCTGTGATTTCAGTGAAGCTGGATGTATCCTCAGAACAAACATTTAGAAAAGACAAAGTGTCTGAAGGATTTTCCAGAAGTTCTTCATTCCTCTGCTCGTCTCTGCCATGCCTGCCAGCTGCAACATGACTCAGCCCATGGCTCCAACACGCTCCTACAGACAACCTTATGGTTCTGGCTTGCAGATGCAGCTTGGTTTAAGTAATCCAGACAAATTGAACTGAACTGGACGTTTTCATGTCTTGTAGACATCATCCAAGGAGCTTTGCACATGTCCCAAAGGATCAGAGGAAGAACAACCCTACCAGCCCTCAGGAGGGATGGGCCTGACAGTGAGTTTAACAACTCACAGGATGAAGAACCAAATAAAAGTTGATGAGCTTGAAGCTCCACACGTTTCTAACTTAAACCAACAAAGCTTCTTGGATGAGGAGTGAAACGTCCTTCAGTTCAGTTTAAGATGACATTCTGGATTACAGTTTCCACCAGCATAACTTGTCAAACTCTTTTCTTTATGACTGTCTTGGTGTGGACCTTTTTTAATTAGTATGATCACAAGGTTAAATCGAGTGGAAGAGGCCTGCATTTTATTAATAACAGGTCTCCTCAAAGATGGGAATACTTGTACAGCCTAATACTACACACAAACACAGAGCAGTTAACCCAATCCTGCCTTACATAGTTTGAGTGTAATCAAATGCATTTGTGCACAGCACCATGCTGTCCTTTATTAGTCTTTATTAAAAGCTGTGTAAACATGTTTGTTGAAAGCTAATCCTGTGTGACTGGTGATCGGTGTGGATTTGTTTTCTTCCTCAGGGATTCAGTGGAGTTGGACAACCCAGGAGAGGAGGCCAAAGCCAAGCGCCTGCTCGACAACCTGGTGGCTGAGCTGCAGAGGAAAGCTCAACTTCAGGGAGGAGAGGATGGTTTTCTGCTCAAGATCAAGTTAGGTCATTATGCCACCCAGCTGAAGGTACTGGTTATCTACTACCAGCTCCAAACAAGTGGAGGAACATGTTGAACTGGCTGCCACATGATGGACTAAACATTAATAAGATTAGCAGTTTAGCTTTACCTTCAGCCATACTTTCATCAGTTTGTCTTTGATCGTTAACAGAACTAAGTAATTTGTGTAGTGGTTTAGGTGTTAGTGAAGCTAACTGGTTAGCAGTAGCACTGGTTTTCATTTAATAAATAACAATGTGTTGTTTTGTACCATTTAAAATCTGGTCGAGACTAAATCATTTTATTACACAAACCAGAAATGAAAGGAGCACTTACAGTTTGACCAGTCAGGGTTAAAATAAAACCAAACACGGGTTCTGTTATCAAAGATGTAACCAGTGGTGGGCACCAGGCCGCTAAAGTGCAAATCCACTAATTGTGGACCTAAATATTTCATTTGTGCTTTAGCGGTCTTACTAATTTATATAATTCGTAAGCAGATTTGCGCTTTCTAAAATTAAAATACAGTACCACTAATAACTAATTATCTACCATTCATATGGCGGTCAATGAATCACAACACATGTGATCTATCCAACAGCACCCCTCCCAGATAAACACTCTTATTGTGAAGGTATACATCCTGCTGACTGTTGCTTTGGGTCACGCTTCTGATTTCCCACAATGCTTTGTGTCTGCTTACACAGCAGGAAGGCAACAGCAAAAACAGTTAACGTTTGTAATCCATGCTAAAATTTTGTATGTATTGATTTATTTTACTTTACAATCGGAGCTCCTTTAAAAAAAGTTTAAACGCTGGAGCTCAATACTTGACGTAATTGGTCGAAGCAATCGGCCAATGGGGTTAGAGACTCTGAAATGATTTAAAGATGTTATGCTGGTGAAGACTGGTATCTAGTGGTCAACTGGAGCACCTACATGGAAACGTTTAAAATCCAAGCTCTTATTTTGAAGTTCGCAGATAGTTTCCTGTGCTCCATACTTTCATTTCCTGTCACAAATCAAATCCGTCATGCACCCAGAATGCATCGCTTCAGTTTTCCAATAAACAGTTTTAAATTACTTTATTGATGCTTCTTTAATGAAAAATCTACAACAAACAAAAGAAAAAGACAAAGAAGCAGCTGAACTAGCAATCCTCAACAACTTTTTAATTTTTACACCAGGTGCTAAAGGTCTGTTTCAGGAAATCACATCCCCAGCAATCAGTGGTTGTAGGTTGTACAAGGGTTCACACACCACGTGTTGGCAGTGTTGTGCATATATTGTACAGTTGTTGTCAGCTAGTAAGTGTCAAATTGAACTTGTGCTTTAGAATTAGCTTCTGCTAATTTTCAATGGCATGAGTGTTTTTGAAGTTGCGGACCTAAATATTTTAATAAGCGCTTTAGAAATTGCAGAACTAATTGTTGGATTAGCGCTGCCCACCACTGGATGTAAATGTGTCAAGACATAATAAATATACATGATAAACCAGAGGTATACAGTAGCTCTGTCTAACTTATGGTATGTACAATTTAACCCTTTCAAAATAATAGCATTTCTTTGATTGAGTTTTTATTTTTACAATTAGAATTACAAGTTGGTCAAACAACAAATAAATATTTTCTCTTTTTTTAAAATGACAAAACAAATATTATTTTGTGTGAATGTGGTCAGAAAATGAAGTCCAACCTAAATGTTGCAGAGCACATATGATCGGTGTCCTTTTGAACTGGTGCGCTGCATCAAACACATCCTGAAGTCAGAGCAGAGGCTGGTTAAAGAAGCTACAAACGTAAGTTTTAAAGACATCAATTTGATGCTTAAACTACACATATTGTCAACCATGAGGGATGTAAATTAGCAACAATCTGATGTTTGAAGCTGTTCAGATCAGACATGTTGAATGCTCTGTGTGCAGACGAGCTGTGGGAGTGACGGCCAGGCCATGGACACCTTGTCCCACCACCACCAGCAGATCAACCAAGCCTTTGAGGAGCTGCGTCTGGCCACACAGGAAACTGAAAATGAGCTGAGGAAGTTACAGCACAGTCAAGAATATTTCATCATTCAGTACCAGGAAAACCTGCGCATCCAGGGTGAGACTGTGTGTTCATTACAGCGGTCGTACCTGTGTCAAAAATACAAACTGTGAGGAGTTAGCAATTTATTTCAAGCTGGACTTTCCTGCTCTAAAATATAGTGATTTTATTGGCCAGGAACATTTCTGTGTAGGTCAGCTTTTATTAGTATGAATCATTTATGTGAATATTTTAGAATGTTGCTTTTATGACTTCATCTTAAGAAGGTTGTTTTGTATCCCAGTAACACTTATTTATTAGTTTGTATCATGTGTCTGGATGTTAAAAAGCACAAGACATTCATTTAGTTGTTTTAAAATAATGTTTGAGAGGTGAGTGTGGTTCTGCAACAGACCTAAAATAACTCAATCCTGCCATCTACTGATGTAAAAGCCTGCGTGATGTCAACCTCAAACATGAACTTAAAGGATGTTTTAGACTCTAGTCAGAAAACTACCCCAGTAAAACTGTGTGGCTCGTGCTGCTTCTTTCAACATATATCAGTGTTTTTATTCTGTTCAAGTTCAAAATGAATATCAAGACTGAAAACTGTTAAATATGTAGTTTTATACTTCATTCAGGTGGTGCTGGTACTTCATGCACATGGTGTGCCTCAGACCTGCACCCTCCGTGTGTTTTCAGATTAAATTATTTCCAGCCATCGTTTTTCTATAAACATCTAGTTTTTGGAAACAAAACTCATTCTTACGATATTTTTATCTGTTCATAAAAAACCCAAACATTTTGTCCAGATGAGGAGCAGACATTTAAACCAAGATGCTGAAACACCAGTCCTCTGGTGGTGTGAACCTTAACATGAACAATAGATACAAATACACTCACCGGCCTCTTTATTAGGTACACCTGTCCAACTGCTCATTTACACAAATGTTGAATCAGCCAATCACATGGCAGCAACTCAGTGCATTTAGGACTGTAGACATGGTCAAGACTAGCCTGGCCCTGGCCTTCCTACACAGCTCCGCTCAATTCTAATTTCCTTTCACTGCTCCGCCTGGGACTTCTCCATAAACAAGGATTTCTTCAGAAGAATTTCATTTGGGCCAATCAGAGAACACAATGTCGATGTTCTGCTCAGTGTCTGCTAGTTATTTTAGCATACAGCAGTGGAGGAAGTGAATGAAGCCAGTCTGTGTTGATAAGGCTTCAAATTAAAATAAATTATTCTGACAAAGCAGCAGCTCTCATTTACAGTCGTCTCGTTCAGCTCGGTACTTCTCTCGTATCAGTAGGGTTGTTTACAGCGCACGTGATTTCCGGTTAGCTTCTAAGCTTAGCCTCCTTCACAGTGGGGCTGGCGTACACGTACGTTGCGGCCAACCGAACCAATCATTTTAAACTTCAACAGAGGCCACGCCTCCAGCAAGAATCACTTCTCTATAGCCAAGAGTCCAGACCCTCGTACGAAGCAAAGTGAAGTTTAACTAGTGTTTTAACCAGGGTAGGCTAAGACAATCTCCTGCAGTTCAAACCGAGCATCAGTATGGGGAAGAAAGGTGATTTGAGTGCCTTTGAACGTGGCATGGTTGTTGGTGCCAGAAGGGCTGG
>NW_013952522.1:1544044-1548736 GCF_001266775.1 Austrofundulus limnaeus | reverse complement strand
TATGCCACGAAGAATTGAGGCAGTTCTGAAGGCAAAAGGGGGTCCAACCCGTTACTAGCGTGGTGTACCTAATAAAGTGGCCGGTGAGTGTAGAGATTAGTTCTGAGATTGACTTTTCTCTAACAGTTTTAGATGGTTTTTACATATTGTGTCACAGTTTACAGTCAACCACTCAGTTATTAACGAGTTCAGCTCATAATTAAAGTTTAATGGTGACTGGATCAGAAAAGAGTCTAAACAGATGTTGAAAATAAATCAGTTTTTTGTTCCTCAGACACAAAATGCTAATGTCTGTGTTAGTGGATGTTTCAAAGCAGCTCCTAATCTTAATCTACATGGAGATAACAAAAATGAGGTTTTAGGAAACTTTTTCCCTCTAAAAACTCAGATTATATGTCGATAAGAAAGAAAAGTAGCAGAAAATGTCCAGTGAAGAGTGTATTAAAGAGTTGTTTTCTTCTTCTTGCCTCGTTAGCTCAGCTCAGCAGCCTGACTTCGCTGCCTCCAGCTGAGCGCACCCAGCGTGAGACCACCCTGCAGAGCAAACGAGCCACAGTGGAGGCCTGGCTCGCCAGAGAGGCCAGCACGCTACAGAAATTCAGACTTGTAAGAAAGCAGAACGCTAATGGATTACTTTACAGTTGCTGTAACATGTGAATGCAGTGAAATAAATGTGTTGACATCAACACAAAGGCCCTGTTGGAACATGACACCAACATGAGCTGAATCAGTCACAAGTCGACAGCTTAGAGCATGAGCTGAACATCCGATCACTTTAGAGCCACTTTAGTCACATTTTTAGTTCTTTAATATACACAGTTTTTAATCAGCCTAATGAGCTAATGGAGAAGAAGAGGTGTTGATTGTTTCCAACACATTTTCACAGTAATGTAACATCAGGGATGTGTTTGACCCTCTAAAGGTCCTTTAAATTTATGACTAATTGTTACCTTTCATGGCTTTGAAAATATACTATTTATTAATATTTTGTCCACAATAAACAAGTCAGTCTGTCAAAGCCACTTCTGCCTAAAATAATAAAAATAACTAATTTAATTGACTGCCTTTGATTTTAACTCTTCTTAATTTTACAAAACTCTACAATTCAGTTTTATTTAGGACACAAAATATATTTTTCAACATTGAGCATCAGATGGAATAATTTAGCTGGATCGATGTGGAGAAAACATATCTGAAAAGAGTTGTGTTTATAATAGATTTCAATTGGTCAATATTTCTCTTTTTAACCAGGCTGGGTTACAATGTACCTTCCTTAAAACTGACTCTGTTAAAAAGTACACAAAGCACACAGCATCACGTTCTGAGCAGTGAGGATAAAAACAAACATTTTATTGTAAATGATAAAAGAAGTTCATTTTGTCGTGGAATAATTGTGATCAGGGTGAAGCACATTTTTAATGTTTGTTGCTGTTTGTTGTGGTGCTGCAGCAGGAGTGTCTGCTCTCCTCCCCCCAGCTCCACATACCTGTTTGTGCAGGTATGTGGTGCTGGGGGGAACGTCCTGAATGATAAATATTCCAGTTTCAGTCTGAAGCAGTTTCCACCAGCTGCATGCTGCGACATGTTGAACCGTTTCCATCTTATTGGATAGAATGTTGCAACAGTGCGTCTCGTTTCTCTCCAACCTGTTTCATCTTGAATCGTTGTTTGGTTGATGAGGTGAGCTTGACATGTTTGTCTTATTGTTGACAGGACCTGTCAGAACAGCATCAAAAAACTCTGGGCCTGCTGAGGAAGCAGCAGACGCTCATCCTGGACGAGGAGCTCATTCAGTGGAAAAGGAGACAGCAGCTGGCTGGCATTGGGGGTCCACATGAGGGGGGGCTGGATGTCCTCCAGTCCTGGTACATTCACTCTTTCACTTGTAAATTTTCAACAGTATCTTGGACAGGTAGAGGGCAAAAGTTGGTCTTTCTTTTCAGCGCTCACCTGCTTCACCTGTCTTTACGGTTCCTCAGGTGTGAGAAGCTGGCTGACCTCATCTGGCAGAACCGGCAGCAGATTCGGCGCTGTGAGCACCTGACGCAGCAGCTTCCTTTACCTGGCCCCATGGAAGAGCTGTTGAACAAACTCAACTCTGACATTACCGACATCATCTCTGCCCTGGTCACCAGGTGGGACAAACATCACCTGTTGTCACTGAGGCGGCCTTACAGAACATTACTGAAATACACAAAACAATCCAGCTGTCTTTAGTTTTAACAAGAAGTGTCAGACTGTCATACTGATTTTAATAAAGCTTCAAATTAAAATAAATTAGTCTGACAAAGCAGCAGCTCTCATTTACAGTCGTCTCGTTCAGCTCCGTATATTTCTCCTCTCAGGAGGGTTGTTTACAGCACACATGATTTCTGTTAGCTTCTTAGCTTAGCCTCCTTCACAGTGGAACTGGTGCACAAATGTCACGGCCAACCCATCCAAGTGTTTTAAACTTTAACAGAGGCCATGCCTCCAGCAAGAATCACTTCTCGATAGCTGAGAGTCCAGACCGACGCACAGTGAAGGACAGGGTCTGTTTGTGTTGGTTGTTAATGTTACACTTGTAGTTAATGCGCTTGAATAATTGAGTGTGAAAGTAACGAAAGCAGCCTGACATGTTGCAGGAGTGGAGTGAGCTAACTCGTTACCAAAGGCTTCAGCAGAGGGAAAGCAGGTGGACAGGTGACTTGTGTGGTTATAGTCTTTCTAGTCAATTTACTGCAGGATAATGAAAGGCCAGACATACAGCTATTAATATTTTTTGTTATATGTTAACATATAGTAATATTATATTTATATAAGTATTATGTAACAAATTTAATCACAGTTTTAACTTATTTTTCTTGAGCTTTTTTTATTTACATTTTGCTAATTTTTTTTGTCTAAACGCACTAAGCTGTAATAATTAAAGTGTAACTTCTGTCTCCTTCTCTTCCAGCACCTTTATAATAGAAAAACAGCCCCCCCAGGTGTTAAAGACCCAGACCAAGTTTGCAGCCACAGTCCGTCTTCTGGTGGGCGGGAAGCTCAACGTCCACATGAACCCCCCGCAGGTCAAGGCGGTCATTGTTAGTGAGCAGCAGGCTAAAGCTTTGCTAAAGAATGAAAGCACACACAGGTGAGCACAGCAGGAAATAATAAGCTTATTTTAACAATTTTTAGGGATTTTAAATGATGCTGTTTGGTAATTCACCTGATTTCACTAGATTACAGTGGCATGTTATAAAATAACAGCTACCATTTTATTATGTGACTGATTGCTAATTCAAAAAATCCACACTTCTTGTTTACCTGAAGATAAGTAGAGCGTGAGATGTTACACCACTGCAGGGTTTTGGCTTCTTATCTCCTCGTTCCCTCATCAGTGTTCTTCCATCTTCTAAACCTGTTCATGAGCTGAGTTCATATTGTCATGAACTTCAAACTGACTAACAATAGCTGCTACACATCATTTTGAGTGTGCGAACCGCGTTAAAAGATATTTGCAATAAAGTACAAGTATGACTGACAATATGAAGTAAACAACACAGAACTGCTAAAAACTGTAAAAATAAAGAGTTTCACTTTCTGTTGATGCAAGGAGCAGCCATGCTGAAATAATTACAACATGTGGTCGTGTTGCACCAACTTACCCACTTGAAATTATGACACTATGGGTCATTCTGGTTAATTTTTCTGATTAGAAGTGCAAAGCTCCAATCTCCGAGGACAACTGAAACACAGCATGAGACTGTGGTGTAGTGGTAGGGCAGCCGGCTTGGGACCCGAAAGTCTTAGGTTCGACTCCCTGCCATACCCACATGTCGTGGTGTCCTTGAGCAAGACACCTAACCCTAACTGCTCCCTGGGCGCCTCACATGGCTGCCCGCTGCTCCACTTGGGTGTGGATGGGTTAAATGCAGAGCACAAATTTCGTCATTGTGTGGAAACATACACTGATGACAAATAGAGCACCTTTACTTTACTTTACTTTACTGTTAGAAAGTACAGACATCTTTCCAAATGTTCCAGTAAAACCTAGAGAGACTTCTAGAGACTATAACTATACAAACAACTTGAAGGATTCTGCTGGGGTGGAAGCACACAGACTCTCAGCTGGGAGAAAAAAAATGCAGACTGGATGTGATTCTGACGAGGATCACAGGAGCGACCCTTCGGCATGTACGGACTACATCTGGGTGAGCTTCAATCAGTGAGAGGCAAGGAATGACCCCAAATTCTGCTGATTGGCTTTTTTTTGCCACCTCAGTTTGCAGTAAAGACGCATCAAAAGCAGCAGGAAATTCAAGGCTGCTTTGTTCCAAAACAATTGGACTATCTATCTGGCTCCCAGCGGCACGGCCTTGAGGGCAGTGTTTATCTCAACCTCCCCAGGATGGAATGTCAACAAAGAGCTGGATCTGCTCCCACCCTCATCACCTGTGTTGGACCCGGCCGTGGAACTCAACTGGCTGAGGAGGAGGAAAATCTCTGAACTCTAGCGAACTGAGTTAGAGGCAATAACATCATGTGACTCTGGACTCTGGATGGGCCCAGGGCTGGGCCTAGCACATACCCCCCCCCACGTCACCTACTCCTCTGAACCCGCCCCATTTTACCTGCCCTTTATGTGTTATCTGACCTAAGCCCACCACACACACACACACACACACACACACACACACACACACACACACACACACACACACACAC
>NW_013952522.1:1536615-1544034 GCF_001266775.1 Austrofundulus limnaeus | reverse complement strand
ACACACACACACACACACACACACACACACACACACACACACACACACACACACACACACAGGCTGTCTTGCTCTCTCACAGGTTGTTTAACTCAATTTTCCTTTTGTGTATTTCAAGCTGTTGTTAAAGGTAACACAACTGTGTTTGCTGCATGACCTGTTCCACCTGTTCCCCCATGTTTGTCTTGTATGTCTCCTTGCATGGGTGTTTCTTAACTGCCCCCTTCCCTGAATCAACAGCACCTTGTGAATTTATTTCTGTGAAAGGCGCTATATAAATAAAACTTTACTTACTTAACTGTTGCTCTGCTCTGTTAAGACAAACCTTGAATTTTAATTATGTTAACTTTGAATAAGAATTCAACTGATTTGATTTGAACATGAAATTTATTGAATTGAGCTTAAATTAAGCATTACATTAAATTGGATTTGAACATGAAATGACCTTGAAATGAAGTTGTTTCCAGTATTTGTAAGGTGTCTTGAGCTGACCTTTTTAAGTTGATGCTTTTATAATTAATATTTTTGTTTGAACAGTGAAAGCAGTGGAGAAATCCTCAACAACAACTGTGTGATGGAGTATCATCAGGCCACTGGTACCCTCAGTGCACATTTTAGAAACATGGTAAATGTGGTTATATTTTAATGTTTGAAATACTACAGCATTGTTTTGAACACTAGTAGTATTTATAAGGTTGTATAATTCATCTTTAATTAGAGAAAAGTTGATTTCCTGTGACGCAGCTGTATATCTGTTTCACCGGTTTCTCTTTACAGTCCCTGAAGAGGATCAAGCGCTCCGATCGTCGAGGTGCCGAGTCCGTGACGGAGGAAAAGTTTACAATCCTGTTTGAGTCACAGTTCAGTGTTGGAGGAAACGAGCTGGTCTTCCATGTCAAGGTTACACAGATGGGCTGTTCTTATAGCACTGTATTAAAATGCTACTGATAAGTGAGTCTGTAAAACGTTTCATCTGTGACCTGCAGACACTATCTCTACCTGTAGTTGTGATCGTTCATGGCAGTCAGGACAATAATGCCACAGCCACGGTTTTGTGGGACAACGCCTTTGCGGAGCCGGTAAGATGATTGGTTTTTTAAAAGTCTAACTTTCATATCTGAGCATTAAACTTTGTACTTTGAAAATGTAAAGTACCCAAAGATGTTGCAGTTAGCTTGTATTGCTGGGTTGCTGTCACATGACCTGGATGACACGCAAAATTCAGATGTGGGGGCAGGAAGTGATTTGCTCCGGTTCAAAACAGTGAAATGGCTCACAGCAAGTACACTAATGCCATAAATGGGCTGGTGCAGACAAGATATCGCAAAGAATCCACGTACATTTAGGAAATGATCCATATTTTCTAAATAAAAAAGACTTGTTTTATAATCTGGAGGATTTACCTGGTGTTGAGGTGACTGATGTAAACCATCTGGTGCTGCAGACCTGGTTTTATACGAGGAGCCAGATGAAAGCTTTCAAAAGCCTCGAAGCAACAATTACTTAGTTTCAGGTTGGGTCAAACATTTAGAGTCCAAAGATGCTTTAAATGTCTGTCGACTTGTTTCTGCCCTGGTGTGGAGAGAGTTGTGATATTTTAAATAATTAGCCTATAATAACAATTCTATTGCTAATGCTAAATAGGTAACCCCTGTTATTTGTATGTGCTTGGATCTACTCGCAAATAATTTATTTATCTTCTGTAAACTCAAATTCCAGTAAGTGTCCAATAACCGATCTGAAAATACGATTTAAACGATATGATCTTTACCTGCAAACTCTTCCAGTGTCTGTTTCCACAGCTCCTGTTTTTAGCCGTAAATTGTTGATCCACTTTTATCATCTTTTTTTTCTGACACTACTTTCAGAACATGAAAACTTTTTATTTCTCCTGATTGGAGCAGTTGCAACAACCGTACAACCGTACATGGCACAGAATTGAGGCATTTTGACCCTGAAACAACAGAAGGAAACAGGGCTGCATTTACTTCCTGCTCCCTGTCTGCATTTTGTGACGTCGATACGTCATCAGCAACCCAGCAATTAACCAAAACAATACTTGATTATACTTTAATTTATCCGTTACTTTAATCCTCCAAAAGGGCAGAGTGCCATTCGTTGTACCAGACAAGGTGGTGTGGTCTAAGCTGTGTGAGGCCCTGGATATGAAGTACAAGGCAGAGATGCACAGCGGACGAGGACTCACCGAGGATAACCTGGTCTTTTTGGCCCAGAAGGCTTTTTCAAACAGCAGCAACAACCCTGAGGATTACAAAAACATGACGATAACGTGGGCCCAGTTCAATCGGGTAAGACCAGCTCAAAGCTAAAGCCAAACACGTTGAGATACTTTAAAATTATACAACTAAACTTGACTTCCTCATACTCACTGCCAGTAATTCACCCAGAGTCAACATGCTCATGTCCTCCTTTATAAATCTAACACAGCTTGTGTGCCTGACAGGAGAACTTACCTGGACGCAGCTTCACCTTCTGGCAGTGGTTTGATGGTGTGGTGGAGCTGATGAAGAAACACCTCAAACCTCACTGGAATGATGGGTAATCAAACATACCTTTTATTTTATCTTGCATTTATTAGCAAGCTGGAAAGTAAAAACAGATCAGTGTGCACCTGTGCTCCCAAAGACTGAGATAAAGTGTATTTTTTCTCATTTTTTTGTGTTAACTTCATTTGTTTATAGCTTTAAAGTGCCTGTGTCATGCCTATTCTTCAAATACAAAGGTCTTTACAGCTTATACAAAATTGGCATAGTACACATGATTTTACCCGTTTTGTCACTTAATTGGCCTATTTTCTTTTGTATTCTGCTCAGCCAAAGTGAAACAGGAAGTGACATCAAAGGGGAACTCATTAATAAAATAAACGCGCTGTCTCTGTTTATTAAAACAAAATTATTTAAACTAACTCTTCTTTGTCTCTCTGATAGCGATTAAAAAATAATCCGAAGACATCAAGTTCGTCTCTACAGCCTGTGTTAGCTTTTGTAACGACACTGTTCACATGCAGACATTCCCCTATGACATCACTTCCTGTTTCTTCACATGTAAATATCTCAACAACCGTTCATCTGAGCAACGTGAAATTTGTTTTGTAATATGTTATCAATGATATCTTTCCAAAAATTCATTCATGTTTATTACAAAAATTTGATGTCACAAGCTGTGTTTCCATTCACCATGAAAATGTGCAAATTAGAATTTCTAAAATAAATTTGCTCAATGGAAACTCGAAAAAAAATACGTTTTTCGACAAAATATTTTTGAGCTAAGATGAGTTGGTTTTTCAGACGTATCTAAATTGGTGTTTTTCACAAAACTGTAATGGAAACAGTTTTTTCACATCACAGGAGTCACGTGATCAACAACCGGCTGTTTCTACTGGTGAAAAAGACGATGATGAAGAAGATAACAGGAAGTAGAAGTAGTAGTAATATCACAGAAGTAGTATAAAATAGTAAACTCAGCGACTACAATTTCCCAAAAACACAGCATACGTAGCCGCTCCCAAGTAGGGACTTGTCTCTGGAAAGCCTCGATAAAAGACGCCGACGTCTCCTCTGATGATGAGCGCTAGTGTCGTGGTAGCAACATGCTATGTGTTTACATCCATCGCTGCCATGTTTGTAATGACTTATCATGAGAACAAACGTATTCACGTGACTTTAAGAACATTTCTTACTTAATGGAAACACTGCAGTTGTGAAACTATGTTTTCAACATTAGAAAATCAACAAAGTTTTACGAACATTTGTAATGGAAACACAGCTACTGGCACTTTAAAGTTTCATTTCAGCAGAAACAGATGGTTGTGGGTGAAGTGTGCTAAATATTAATGTGTGTGTGTGACTGTAGGGCCATTCTTGGATTTTTAAACAAGCAGCAGGCTCAGGATATGCTCCTGTCTAAACCAAACGGCACCTTCCTGCTCAGATTCAGTGACTCAGAGATCGGAGGCATCACTATTGCATGGGTGGCTGAAAACCCCAACAAACAAGGTAAAACCTGTTTAGCTCTCGTAGCTTCAGTGTTATATGGTGATTTTGTTTTTAAATGGGTTGGTTAGTATACAACACATCAACATGGGAGTTATGGTACGTTCACACCGAATGCGTTTTGAGCTGCAGGAGTATTGCAAGCCGTTGGGGCCATAAATCGGGCGTGTATTTACGTGCAAATCCTAACGCGCGGTGCCGTAAATAACATGCGAATGCGCGGTGGCATTACGCGCGAACACGCAGGGGGTTAGGGTTGGGGTTAGGGTAGAAAACGCCACCGCCCGTTCGCACGTTATTTACGGCACCGCTCGCTAGGATTTGCACGTAAATACACGCCCGATTTATGGCCCCAACGGCTTGCCATACAGGAGAGGCTGATTCACATGCAAAGTCTATGGTGAAGGCGCCTCTAGGGGTCGTGCGTCGCGGCGCAGAAGGAGCGCAGAGCATTTTCCACACATGTGGTGCTGCGGAAGCAGCCGCCACCAGAGCTCCACCTCCCACACCTCACTGCTGCTGCTTGTTCTGGTCTGAACACTAGTGCGTTCTTCAGTCTGAACATAGTGCGTTCTTCAGTCTGAACATAGTGCGTTCTTCGGTCTGAACATAGTGCGTTCAACCAGAGGCGTTTTGCTCTTTTTGGTCGCTCAAAACACGTTTGGTGTGAACGTAGCATTAGGCTCTTGTGACGAGCAGTGAACTACTGTGCTTTTTTTATTGGTTGGTTTTAAAGTGAACACCTGGTGATTTATAGAAGAACAGTCCTCAGAAGCCTCCAGCTCCCAGTCCTCTGGTAAAGACCAGAGTTTGAGATGAAACCATCCATGTGTATCTTTATATACTGTATATATTTTTTGAACTCGCCCTCTTGTTTTACTTGGATCATTCCACTTCACTTAAGACTGTGGTCTTCTACCAAAGGTCTGGGAGCCAGAGGGCTCTGTTCAGTATCTTAGTTGTTCCTGAAGTCTGTTGAACCTACTCATCCAGTTTGGGAGTCCCAGCAGAGTGCTCTAAGGACCACTGGGACTACTGATGCTGTGACTCCACAACTTTGATTCTTCTTTTCAACTCTTGGTGTTTCTCCAGCTTTTTGTGCACCTTCCTGTTACAGTCACTTGGGATCTCTACATCTGTCACTACTGCCTGCTTCTCTTGTTTGTCAACCACCACAATGTGTAGTTGGTCAGCCATCACCTGTTGGTCAGTCTGGAACTGGAAATCCCAGAGTATCTTGGCTCTTCTATTCTCCACCACCCTTTGTGGCTTCTCCCACTTGGACTTTGGGACCTCCAGTCCATACTGAACACAGATGTTCTGTTTATTATTCTAGCCTCTTGGTTATGGTGATCCTGTGAATCTTACTGTTACTGGACCTGCTTTTATATGATGGACTGTCTCGGACTGCATTTTAGGTCCTGTGTGGTGTGGTAGACCCTGGTCTTTTACATGGTAGAGAGGACCGTTGGTTTGAGAGCGGAGTAATGGAAGCCATTTTTGTGAAGAAAACCTGTCTCATCATTAAACAGAGGTGAAGCCTCATAGTCCAGTTGTCCCTCACTTACAATGCTATAATTGAGAGTATGACTTAGCCCACTGTGATCAATAGGTGATATTAGGGCTGTGCGATATATACAGCAGACTGTAGAAACAATATAAAGTTGGCCTACGGTAGAAATTGACCCTCTGTCATCAGTTACATCATCACACCTGTGTCAGTAGGGCTGTGGGTGCAGACACAACTGAGCAGGAGGAGTTAGAAATATTCTGAAAATAAATGAAGAAATAGTGTTTTAAAACATTTACAGAGTAAATAAATCCTCAACATTTCCTCTGCCGCTGTAGAAAAGTTACGTCGTGTCACAGGAACATTTCCTCCTCCCTCCACGTCGCACAGAGCGAAGCTTTAACAACCGTAGTTTTTTCACACCCAAGTTGTCGGAGAAAAACTTGTTTTTATGTTTAGTTACCCACAGAGATGATTTAAAAAGATGTGGACGTTTGTTAGTCATAAATCCATCTTTAACAGTTCTGCTCTGAGAGCAGCAGCCGATAAGTTCAACAGGCAGAGGCTCATTGTATGGCAGGCAGATATTACATTTATTTGTTTCACCACACTTAGAGTACTGGTTATAACATCCACTTTATTTTGATATTGTTGAAAATTTGAGAAATGTTTTTGTTGGTTGTTGAAACCATTTTACAATATAAATAAAACATTATTTTGTACTTCTATGTTCATTTGCACTACAGCAAAAATACTGAGTTTCATTATGATTACAGTTTTCTGGTAAATAAATGCTCTAAAATTTACATTATCTTTGCTTTTTATGGTAATTTTCTACTGCGATATATACCGTAACCGTGAAGGGATTCAGTTTATATCGAGATGTGAATTTGAGGTCATACACCAGCCCTAGGTGATAATCAGGGCCCCAACGATAGTCAGGTGATGATCCACATGATCCTCTGTGAACAGCAGGGATAATCAGGGCCCTAATGATCCATTGTTAGGCTCATGGTCGTCTTTTGCATGTCAACAGTTTTGATTGTCATCGTTAAACCTGTTTGTCCACCATGTGGAGTCACTGCTTATAAGGCTGAAGGCTGGTTTATACTTCTTGTCTCACGTCTGTTACCCCCTGCTGAGTGACAAAATGTTGCACAACTTCACTCGGCACTCCCGCTGTGATCCCCCGGTGACAGCTGTCCTGTACATTGCCCCCAGTCAGCACTCCGACACGCGGAGGTTGTGGCTCAGAGATGGTATTATACATGAGATCGTATTATACATGAGATCGTATTATACATGAGATGGTATTATACATGAGATCGTATTATACATGAGATGGTATTATACATGAGATGGCATTATACATGAGATGCATTATACATGAGATGGTATTATACATGAGATCGTATTATACATGAGATCGTATTATACATGAGATGGTATTATACATGAGATCGTATTATACATGAGATCGTATTATACATGAGATGGTATACATGAGGTCGTATTATACATGAGACCGTATTATACATGAGATGGTATTATACATGAGATCGTATTATACATGAGATCGTATTATACATGAGATCGTATTATACATGAGGTCGTATTATATATGAGATGGTATTATACATTTGATGGTATACATGAGATGGTATTATACACGAGATGGTATTATACATGGGATCGTATTATACATGAAATGGTATTATACATGAGATGGTATTATACATGAGATCGTATTAAACATGAAATGGTATTATACATGAGATGGTATTATACATGAGATCATATTATACATGAGATGGTATTATACATGAGATGGTATTATACATGAGATGGTATTATACATGAGATGGTATTATACATGAGATGGTATTATACATGAGA
>NW_013952522.1:1533459-1535013 GCF_001266775.1 Austrofundulus limnaeus | reverse complement strand
TGGTATTATACATGAGATGGTATTATACATGAGATGGTATTATACATGAGATGGTATTATACATGAGGTCGTATTATACATGAGGTCGTATTATACATGAGGTCGTATTATACATGAATAAATACGGTAGTTCTTGCCTTTCAGCTTGCTCTTCAGGACCTGTCCGACTCTCTGTAGGTACTTGGCTGTGGCTGAGTTTCTTGCGACCACTTCATGGTTGCCGTTAGCCTGTGGGATTCCAGTGTATTTGTAGCTGTCCTGTCTGTAACGTTGCCTTCAGGTAGTTCAGCCCCTTCGTTCATCATCTTTCCTCTGCAGTCTTAATGTTCTTGCTGTATATCCTGGGGAAGTGAACCAGTGAATCATTTCTTAGCATACAGCTTGTTGTCCTCCATGTAGAGATAACAGTTCTGAACCTGTCTCCAGCTCCACTCTGTGATGCTCTTGCTGAGGGCTTCAGGCCCATGCAGAATGGGATGGGACAGAACATTACCTTTTAATGAATTACATAAAAAGTCCTGTTGATGCACGGTTTCAAGCTCTCCAGGATCCATGTCTGTGTCATTGTGTCATAAATTGGTAAATACTGTATATACTTGGTATTCTTTGTAAATAATGTGTGTATTTGTCCATCCTAGTATAGAGGTTTTTTTTAATCTCCAGTTTTACCTGATATTTTTCCTAGTAGTAATTCTGACTGTAATCTTTGCTATATTTCTGAAGGTGAACGCCTGGTCTGGAACCTGTTGCCCTACACAACAAAAGACTTCTCTATTCGCTCCCTGGCTGACCGCATCAGTGACTTGAACCATCTACTGTTCCTTTACCCAGACCGGCCCAAAGATGAGGTCTTCGCAAAGTACTACACCCCTCCACATTGTATGTGTCAGAAAGACTTCTAAATATCAGCGCAGACTTTTTATGACACAGTCCTGTAAAAACCTGTAAAACAGTCGTGCTTCAAAACAATGTGTGTTTTTTATTTTACAGCAAAACCAGTGGATGGATATGTAAAACCACAGATCAAACAAGTTGTGCCAGAGTAAGTACTTTTTCCACAAATCCAATGTAGGAGTTGTGCCCACACTGGAACATAGAAAACATTTGACCATATTAGGTTATAGGTTGCCTTCAAGTAGCTTTTCTTATTAGACACAGCTGAAGCACTGATCCACTGGAAATGATTGTTTTCTACCAGTAGGTCTGTGGTAACCGATACTGGTGATGAGGGTGGTAGTTTTCCAAAGACTAGTTGAGCCTGACTGACCTTCTGCTACTTGTCTGTAGATTCACAACTCCTAATCCTGAGCCCTCTGGAGGAGCGTTCATGGACCAGACAGCTTCATCTGCAGGTCACCCCAACAGCTTTGGTGTCTACGCTTCCATGTAAGCAGCACGTTTCACATCTGACAGTACTTTAACTACAGTTTACAGTTAAAATATATACACTCAGTATATGTCATTAAAGGGATCCATGATTAGTTGTAACATTAAACTTTATTTGATAAACATTTATTTTAACTGTAAAATAAAGACTGTAAAAATACTGTAGGC
>NW_013952522.1:1524342-1528484 GCF_001266775.1 Austrofundulus limnaeus | reverse complement strand
CTCTAAATGATGGCATGCAGCACCACACTCTAAATGATGGCATGCAGCACCACACTCTAAATGATGGCATGCAGCACCACACTCTAAATGATGGCCATGTAGAAGTTGTCCAGTTTAAGTTATCTTTAATATCCCCAGGGGCAGCATGGTTTCAGTGGTCCAAAGGATCAAGTCTCCTGAAGAAGTGGATCCTTTGTTGTGTTTAGATTCACAGATAATCCAGCAGAGGGCACTGTCCCCTTTATATTCATAGATATTTAGAGTCCGACTGTTTTACAGTCTCCTGATACGACAGTTGGAGCAGTGATGAGTTGAGCTTGACTTCCTCAGTCTTAACTGGGTTTATGATGAGTGCATACTGGTCCCACAACTCGAACAGGCTCCTCCCACAGTCCTGGTTCATCCTGGTTCTTCCTTCCCTGACAGTAGGACCACCAATGATGTCATCAGAAAATGTAGCTAAATGATGGTTCGGTGCCCTTATGACACAGTCGTTGGTAGGCCTGGGCGATAAACTGAAAAATAACAGATACCGACATTTATGACAATAACCGACGTCATTTTGCCCATGTTGGTATTTTGTGTTTAAAAAAATGAGGAAAAGAGAAACCTGCTTGTTTTCTGTGGTCTGGTTAAACCCACCCAGTCTGATACAGGTTTATACAGACGCTGCTTTCAACAAATCAAACAAACCCCACAGTTTTATCCAATCAGAGCAGAGCAGGGCGGGGCTTCCTGATGCAGCAGTCTGCAGGATGAACAGCGGTCAGCCTGCAGCTCCTGTCCTGAGCTACCAGAGACACCAGTGTGTAAAATCTAACACTTTATAAGTTTACGTGTTCAGAACGTTGTTATCTATCTTGGGTCACGTGACCAAACTCCTGTCGTCGACAGCGCTGTTACAGGAGCATGCTGAGGTGCACGCAGGCTGAGCCTCTGTTCCACTGAAACATTAACTCTAACAGATGAACATTTGTTTGTCCCGTATTATAGAAAAGATAAGTCTCTGCTCAGCGTTACCCCCCACCCCCCCAAAAAGAAAAGCCCACTTTGTTCCTGCTGTGTAGTAAATATCTACAAATTTCCTTCTTCACAATATAACTTTATATTTAGAACCATACTGTGTGAACTGCTCTGTGATTCAATAAATGATCAAATATGAAGAATAAATAGTATTTAATGGTTAAATGAGCTCTCTAAATAATACAGTCTTTTTAAAAGAAATAGTTATTTTAATAGAGAAATCATCAGTCTAACAAATAAAAACTGGATTTAAGTTAGCTGGTCCAAGTGACTGGGAGAGGGAGGTCTGAGTCTGCTCAGGCTGCGGCCCCCCACAGCCACACCCAGGGTAACAGGAAGAAAACACACGGACAGATTTAAGTGATTTTATGCAGTACAAAAAACATCTTTGGTATATTTTTTTAAATATAAAATTATACATAATGTGTTTGTTTGCACTGAAATGTTATGGAGATGGTTAAATATTTGAATGACCCAAATCTTGCTAAAGGTGTTATTTATTAAATATATAAAAAACACTAAAATGATAAATATAGAAAAGCTGTTCAAAATCTAAACTGTGTACTTTGACTAAGAACGTGGACACAGTGTACAGGCCCTGGCATAAAGTCTGCAGTCAGCAGTCTCTGATCAGCTCTCATTCAGACATGTCATTCTGTAAAACAAACTCAGATTAAAAACATGATACAATAATAAGGTCATTCCAAAGGTCAACTTGTCTTTCAGGAACACTTGAAATGAAGAGAAAACATTGTGGAAGTCAGTGAATGTTACTTTTATTGACCAAGCACAGGAAATATATGGAATCACTGAAATTAGAGGTGTAAAATAAGGACACAGCCAGTCAGTTTCCTTTCTCTAAATGGACACCTGGCTCAGGTTAGATCTGCTGTTAGTCTGCAGTTAAAACAGCTGCAGTCATGACACCTTGGAGGGCTGCTGGACCAAGTGGAGTGGACAGAACCATGGCTCCAACAAGACAAATGTCTCGAAACAAAAGAGAGGATTCAGGGCTGTACGTTAACTCTTTTAGCTCGTAGCACCGGTGCTACAGAGGTTACTGGTTTTGTAGCACAGAACAAAAAGTTGTAGCAGCAGCATAAAATGTCTGTTCTAATGTCTAAAACCAAAAGCCAGGATGGTGAGTAACATGGTGAGTAATATGGTGAGTAATATGGTGAGTAATATGGTGAGTAATATGGTGAGTAATATGGTGAGTAATATGGTGAGTAATATGGTGAGTAANTAATATGGTGAGTAATATGGTGAGTAATATGGTGAGTAATATGGTGAGTAATATGGTGAGTAATATGGTGAGTAATATGGTGAGTAATATGGTGAATAATATGGTGAGTTTTGTTGTAGGACAGGAGTCACCAACCTGTTTGAGACTGAGAGCTACTTCAGGCTACTTGTTTGATAAAAAACAGATTTATACAGCTCACATTCAATTATAAGACATTTACATACATGTGGATATTTAATTCACATATTTATATATTTAAATTATATATTTAATTGTATATTGTATGCATGTGTGTATTGGAGAGACATCCTCAGCTGGAAACATTCCTTGTGTGTGTCAGCACACTTGGCCAATGAAGCTGATTGTGTTTCTGTGGAAGCCCTCAGTTTGTGTTAGTCTGAGTGTTTGTGTGTATAATGTTGTGTAGCTGATGAGCCCTCCCAGAACCAGTGACAGGCTCTGTCTTTACCCTGCTGCTCTGTTTCTGCTGTCAGCACTGAGAACATGCTGGACCCAGATGGAGACTTTGACCTGGAGGACACGATGGACGTGGCCCGTCACGTGGAGGAGCTGCTCCGGAGACCCATGGACACCCAGACCCAGTGGAACAGTCAGCAGTCCTGAACAATAACCCTTTTTTATCAATATTTTTACCTTTTTGTTGTTGTTTTTTAATCTTGAGGCTCACACAACCAAAACACTTAGTGGACAGCAGCTGAGGAAGCTCACACATCATCATCCTGATGTCATTCAGTTCCATAGGAAGAGACCATGTCTGTCTTACTCTGTGATTATTAATCTTCTATGACATCATCGTTTCTCAGGACTGCAGTCTGGAGCTAATCTTTTATAGATGTATTTTTTTATAAAAGTTATTTGTCCTAAACTGTACAGAGCATCCAGCTGTTGGATGAGCTTTTAAAAAGCTGATGATTCACATGGGACACATGCGCTTCTTCAGGAATTAAATCTGTTTTGTACCAATGAGAATATTTTGTTCAGAAAACGTCAGAAAATAACGACGACCTAAAGGGAGACGATGTAAGTGTTGTTAAATCCAGCATCTCACTGGGCTGCTGCTGGAGACCAGTTTGTCAGCAGAAGTCCTGAAATGTTTCGTCTGTCTGTTTACCTGAGGCTCACAGTCTTGGCCCATTACTTTGAACGCTTTTTAAACATTGGTTGGTGTCTCCCAGCTGTCTTCAACCGTTTTCAGTCTCCTGAGCTTTTATTTTGACACGTTCACAGGAGCTGTCCTCTGACAGGAAGCATCAGAGGCGACAGCTCTTTATATATTCATTATAAATCATGTTTTAAACTGGTGCAGGTGTAGACTGGAAGATGAACTGACTGATTCTGACAGGATTAGTGCTGCGTCTTCATACACCCGTGGTTACACTTCAAACAAAACTTTATTTTAAGATATTTAGCTCTACACTGCAAGATACAGCAGTTTTTCTTCAGACAAGCGTTTGGCAGCTGGTTGAACAGAAGGAGCTTCAGCTGTTTTCAGTTGGGTGGAAACGTAATCCTTTCTTGCTCAATGGTTCTGTGTCAGCCGTGGCCGACAGCTACGTTCAGCTGTTTCTGCTCCCTACAGGTAAAAGTGTGCTGGAACTGACCAACTACAGTAGTGTTCATCAGCTGCAGCTCAGTGACACTGGAGCAGTGGAAACAGTTATATCTTTACAGAAGAATGATCCCAGGATCACTTTGAACCGTGTTGATGTTTCAACTCTTTGTGTCCTGATGGTTTGAATGAAACCAGCCTGAAACAACACTTTTGTTTTTTGTCTCTTTGAGACCATTTCTGACCTGCAGTCCCCCCCACCGACACACACACACACACACACACACACACACACACACACAC
>NW_013952522.1:1521617-1524332 GCF_001266775.1 Austrofundulus limnaeus | reverse complement strand
CACACACACACACACACACACACACACACACACACACACACACACACACTCCCCTCTGCACACCAAGACCTCAGATTTGATATTTACTTTTTAAGAAGTTATTTTAAAAGATTGAGCATTTGAACTGGAGAAGACGAAGGTTTCCTGTGACGCTGTGACTGATGGTGTTTTCTAAAAGTGGGAGAGAAATTGTTCATTGTTAAAGTTCACCAAACCTCCTTTAAACACTCCTTTAACAACTCGACTAGAAGATCAAGATGTAAAAAACACGACGGGTCAGAACTGCATCATGTCTGTTCTGTAAGCATGTAGAAGTCCTGATTTAACGTGTTCTGATTGACAGATAACCTGATTAAACAAAAGTATCTGAACTGTTTGTCCCTTTGATGTAAACTGACCTAAATATTCAGACGGCTGCAGCTAACTGTAATGTTACAGCTGCTAAAGACTCTGTTCCACTTTAAAACACCTGGACTGAAGGAAACACTTCACAAGCCCATCCTCAGGACCAGACAGTGGCGAAACTTTGTCACTTCCTCTTTCAAACAGCCCCGCCCACTTTTGGTTGAAAACTAGTGGAAAAATAATTAGCCTTTTTAAGTTTTTGTTTTGTAAACAATGAAAACAGATCTGTGCCTTCAGTCCATCAGCAGAAAGGATTTAAATGAGAAAAAGGTTTTATTTCAGCTTTTTGTTCTCTCCTTATGTTTGTGGTCAGTTTAAAAATAAACAGGTCAGTTAGGAAAAAAAGTCATCAGTCGCACTAAATGACTAATTTCTTGACAGGAACTAATGGCTTTCAAATTAATACTGTACTCATAAGGTGCTTTGAAATAGTATTTGTACCTATTTAACTTTCCCACTCCTCTGTGTTGTTTTATTACAATAAAAAAACTTTAGTTTGTTTTACATTACACAATGTGCAAATATTTATCAGACCAACCATAAATCACTGTATTTCCCATACTTTTTTTTTCCTTTTTAGCAAACTCCTGTGGATGTGGATTCACTGTCAGAGGTTTTGGTTTCACCCAAAAATGGGCGGAGCTTAGTGCAGAGGCTAAAACTCAAGTTTCTGTGATCTGTCCCAACTCTTTCTGTTCTTGTTCAGACGTAACAAATTCTAGTTTCAGGTGTGGAATATGAAACTTAACCTTTAAGATTTTATATAAACACACAGTATGTCTTTAGTAACACATTGCCTTTAATCATAATTTTACACATTTTACAACACAAAGTTCATACATACAAAGTTATGAATGCAGATGATTTTTTAATGACCTCTGTTTGTAGAAACAGTTAATTTCAGATGGAACTGATGAGTTAAACTGAGGCTGAAAATAACTCCAGTTTACAAAGGTTCATACAAGCACTATTCAAGCCATTATGTTGCTGTTCGGTTGCATATTTTACAGAGGTCTTTATTTGTAAACACTTAATAAATGTGGGTCTATTGAACTGTAAAAACCAAAATATAATATCCAATCCATAAATGCACAGAATGAAAGGATCAAAGAATCGCTTTAGATGTTGGTGCTTACTTGGAAATGACAAATTCTTAGACATTCATCACTGTTAGCTCATCAGGAAGGTTTCTGTAACACAGTTCATCTGGAGTATTTCTCAGATGAAGTAAAAATAAAAAGGATTAAAATATCAGTTTGATAAAACAAAGTTCAGTCACTTTAACTACACATACGGACATGTGATGCAAAATGAGTGTGTCGTTGGGACTCATGACAGCCTAAACAATTCTTTCAAATTTACAATTTTGAATATCAGTACATCATCTTCACCTGCGTTTTATAGGTGACAGAGGTCACTGGAACAACTGGGACACCCTGGACTCCATCATCACAGGGACACACACACTTTGAATTTTATAAAACTTGTCTAAACAAACCCACTTTAAAAACAGATTTTTGCCATCTTTAAACAAATCTAATCTACATTTCATAGATTATGTAAAGTATTTCAAACTTTACATTTCTGTCAATTTTACATTCTGCAGTTATTCAGGCAAAAATGTATTCGTTCAGGAAGTGCTACAGCTAGCTGCTGCTGTATGAGCTCACCTGTAACGATGGTATTCAGTGTAAATAACTGATATAAATGTGATGGTGATGTAAAGGGTTAAAACATTTAGTGTAATCTTTGAGATTTGACTTGTTTAAAGATGGCAGTGATCTCTGTGGTTTTGGTCAGGCTCTAGTCGCTCATCAGTCTGGCTTTAATGAAACTACTTCCTACAACAACAAACATCACGTGTTCATGCCTTTTACACAGAAACTAACCAGTGTCCAGTGAAACTTTTGTTTCCTCTCTCTGGAGCCTGAATCAGGGTCAGTGTTCTTCACACAAAGTTGTTTTTTAATCTGACTGTGATTAAATCATAACATCTTACTGAAAAGGTTGGAAATATCTACTTTAACCAAGTAAAAAGAAACAAAATTAATCCTGTTCAAGAGTTGCATTTGAAGTCTCACTGTGGGGTCTGACTATAAATTTAGATTTACAATGTTCTTTTTTGTTATTTAGTCGTCTCAGATTACTTCTTTATTGTTGTCATGTTTTCTGTGCCTTCTTGAATTGTGATAAATTCTCTGCTCACCTCAACCATAACCTGTGCTGTCATAACTGTGTCGTCTGCAGTTTGTTCTGAAACATGAGAACAGGAGTACTCACAGTACAGGTGCTGAATGATGATATATATAT
>NW_013952522.1:1518406-1520062 GCF_001266775.1 Austrofundulus limnaeus | reverse complement strand
TGTGTGTGTGTGTGTGTGTGTGTGTGTGTGTGTGTGTGTGTGTAATAAATGAACACGAGGTTGTAAAACAAACATGTTTGTGTTATTAACAGTTAACTAGGCTCACATTACAACAAAATGTTCCATTTAAATATTTGAAAAAGATCAGACAAAGAACTTCAACATAGTTCTTATAAATCCAGTGAAGATGATTTTTATTATTTCTTATCCTGATTCTTGGTTTCTGATAAATAAATATAGAGTAATATGTTTTACTGTTGACAAGATGCTTGTATGACCTGGTAAGCATGAGAATATTTAAAATGTTTTGAAATAAAAACAAACGGGTGTACCTTTGCACACAAAAAAAGAATAAGTTGCTGAACAGTAACTGTTTGAACCTTTCACAGCTTAAATACAATCATTCATGAAAGTGGACACATGCTTTTAAATCCTTTCACATTTGAATCATTCAGTTGGGGTCTGTATAAAGTGGAACTGTAATGTTTTGGTCTGAATTCCTCTTACTGTAACTCCACGAGCCCCTCTTTAAATCCTAACGAGGTGCTTCACACTCTGCCCCCTCCAGCTTCCAGACCGGTCCGCTCCAGTTTGATGGAGGAGTTTACGAGCTGTGCAGAAACTTTTCAATTCAGAAACGAATTAAAAAACAGAAGACTTGTCCATGTTGGAGCCAGAGTCTGACCCAGAACCCGAGGAGAATTAAGACCACCAAATTGTAGTCAGTAAGTCCAGAACCAGACAAATTCTTTGATGTATATCTCTGAAAAAAAGGAGAAAACTGAACAGGTAGAAAAATCTGACCCAAACAGAAAAATCTATCTTAGCAGTACCAGGAGAGACTAAATTCTGACAAGTGTGGGATATTGTTCAACAAAGCAGCAGAGCTGAATGACCAGACCAAGGCAACAATTAAAAAGGTAAGAGCAGTTTTATTTACAGGTGGAGTTTGGTTTTGGACATCAGAGATTTTCCAGAGGCGAAGAGTTCCAGAGGAGGAGGTTTTCAAAGGCAGGTGGCAGTTCTTCAGGCAGAGTGGCTGAGTGTTCTGTGGTGAGGTTCTTTGTTTTCTGACCCAACTTGGAGTGAGGACTTCTTAGCATGAGGTGTGGCTTCTGTGATCTTGGTAATTAATCCACCTTGAACAAAGGATGAATGAGGTAAGTACAAAAATATTCTTTAACATAGAAACTAGGAGCTACTACCATAAAGGTTAGTTGCATCAGCGTGGATCAACTGAAGGAGGAGGCTTATAAAGCTGCAGCTGATCATTAGACAAAWCCCCAACAGGTGTGTGTAATCAGGGTCAGACCATCAATCACCACACAGGAACACAGGTAGAACTGATTCTTCACAAATTCAACTTTTCTGCCTCCTAGAAACTCCAAGTACACAACATGTATTTAACAGACAGTAGATTTTGTATGACGTTCCTTAAGGCTCTGGATGTTGTAGGGTTGTGTTGGCTCACACGACTCTGCAATATCGCATGGACATCGGGGGCAGTCACCCTGGATTGGCAGACTGGAGTGGTGGTCCGGAGGGTGTGCTCCAATTACAGGGGGGTCACATTCTTAAGCCTCCCTGGTAAGGTCTATTCAGGGGTCCTGGAGAGGAGGGTCCGTCGGATAGTCGAACCTCGGATTCAGGAAGAGC
>NW_013952522.1:1515261-1517320 GCF_001266775.1 Austrofundulus limnaeus | reverse complement strand
CCTTGGAGTTCCCCCGGAGGAGCTGGAAGAAGTGGCTGGGGAGAGGGAGGTCTGGGCCTCCCTTCTGAAGCTGCTGCCCCCGAGACCCGACCCCGGATAGGTGGAAGAAAATGGATGGATGGATGGATGGATGGATGTCCCCTTCAACATCTCAGCTGAGCAGCTGAAGTAAAAATGACACCTGTGTAGTTCACCTGCTTCTCCACAGAAACACACCCACAAGGTTCTGACCAATCACACGATACCAATTTTCATCTCTCAGCCACTTCAGTGAGACAGGATAGGTATCCTGTAGTTATATCTATAGGTCAGCCTCTAGTATCTGATATGTGACGGTCTCAGAGGCGGGGCCACAGGGGCATTGGCCCCAGCTGAAATCCTGAAGTGCCTGGCCTGTCCTGTCACTCATCTTACCTGGGAGAGATGATGGTGGATGCAGTTCCATGTTCAAACACTAGTTGCACTAATGAGTCAAATAGTAAAGTTCAGAATGAATCAAGCTGACAGAATTCTTCTTTTCTTAAGAGAATTTGAACAATCCTGCAAAAAAGCCTTTCAACTGACAAACGATGACATGTGTGTTTGAGAGTATTTTATCTATGTAGGCTTACAGTAAAATGTATGAAAAACTGGTGAGAATTTACTGTGCAAGCTATTTTCTATACCACTTTACAATAAGGCTCCCCTTATAGATGGCTTATAAAAAGTTTATAAATGATGATGATGATGATGATGATGCCTTTATTGTCATTGTACAGAGCACAATGAAACTGCATTTAAGAACACCCCTTCAAGAAGACACACACGACAAAAATATGGGGGAACAGGTGATCAGATCATGCAGCAACCAGCAGGGGTCTCACTACTTTTAAAAAGAAAAAACAAAACATGTATCAACCAAATGTGACACACTATGGTGTTTATAAAAAAAACTCTTTAGAGCAGGAGCACATTTATTAGCCAGAGGAGTAACTGGGAAAATGTTTTCGGTCAGGCAGACAATCACTATTATCCATCTGCCTTAATGTCCTCTGGTACATCTCATTGTGGTGAATCCAATCAGACAAATAATGTGGACAATCCCACCAAGCCGAGCTCTCACCTTCTCCAAGATCAATTCTATCTCACCAGTAAAGTCCAGGGACCACAGCCGGCCCACGACCCTCAGCAGAACCACGTGCAGACCGAGTCCAGCTCGCACACAGTGTGAGTCTGAGTGCTTAAAGAACGGCAATCCTTCATATTGGTCAGGCAGCCAGGAAATGGCCTGAATAACCACCAACACTGATTTGCAGAACACCAGGAGACCACCAAGCCAATCTGTAGAATCCAGTGATCAGAGTCCAGATATATATCCAGAACAGAGGTCCCACCTTTGACATGTCCTCCCATGGAAGATAAAACTTTGTTCCAAAGATTTATTAAGAGACCAGCTAACCAAATCCATAAAAATAAATCCATAATTTCTGGTTTAGGATGAAAACGTAGAGGAGGCTCCGAGCAGAGAAAGATAAGGGAGGGAAGGAGAGAGAGAGAGGGAAAAAGTGTATTACTCCTCCGAGAGAGGAACAAACAAAAAAAAGGTAGTACTTCTTTCAGCAGACTGTAAAGCATCTAATGAAAAATAAAGACACCTTCCAGTTAAAATCAAACAATGGTGTTGGTTAAAAAAGACAAGAATGTTCACGTTTGAGAAGAAACAAAAATGATCAAGATTATGGCCACTCAAGTAGCTCTTCATTTACAGTAATAAATATGTGTGTTTTTATTAAATATCTTATTTGATTGGGCGTGAGTGCTTCAAGATCATTTGAGTCATCTGAAACTTTGGTAATGGGTCTGTCGTTTAATATGGCTTCAACTTCACAGAAGATTGTTTGAAGTCCTTCATCATCCAAAACTTGCTCTTTAAGAACAGACTAAAATAGTCCTAATGGAACGGATCAGACGCTCCCAAACACCACCCTGGTGAGAGGCTGCTGAGATGTTAAAACTATATTTGAGGCCATCCTGAGAAAAAACATTTTGAATTTTAGCATGGTTAGCATATATATATATA
>NW_013952522.1:1512469-1513626 GCF_001266775.1 Austrofundulus limnaeus | reverse complement strand
TGTATATATATGTATATGTATGTATGTATGTATATAAATATAGATAGATAGATAGATAGATAGATAGATAGATAGATAGATAGATAGATAGATAGATAGATAAGATAAGATAAGATAAGATAAGATAGAACTGTATTGATCCACAAAGAGCTGAAATCCTCTTGGCCATCAATAAACGCTGATGTTGGAAATTTCAATGAATTGTTATCTTTCTTATTATGTCCATTAAAAAATAAAAAGTCCAAAACCATTTATCCACTTTTCCTTATTTGGAACAATTAGAAAAASTTCCAGTTCTCAGAAACGTACAATTTTAGTGAGAGGATTAACAAATAATTATGGCAATTTCAAAAACAATATGTGKTAAAACACTGCATTATCAGATGAGCAAATTGAAAACAAAAAAGAAAAAGACTCAAGTACTGTGAGGCTTATCCAACAATACTGGGACCCTGGTTATACAACTACAATGAGGAGTTACTGTTAAATTATAAAAATACATTCATCATGTGCAACCATGCTGTAAACATCAACACTAAAACTTTACTTTCTTTTTTATAAACACATCAAAAATGGTTTTATAATACTTGTTTTTTAAAACTTAGTTGTAAGTAGTCCTAGATGACATTGAAGAATCTGCCTCTGGGTGAATATTTAACTTTCTGAACATTTGACCAAACTTGTCTTATTGGGTTCATCGTAAGCTGAAGGCTTTCAATTCATCTGTGTGTTTAAGAACCGCTTGTTTCCATTGTAATGTTATAAATGGGTTTTTTTTTTTTTTAAATCAAGACTGGATCCTGGGGAAAAAGATATATTTCACTTCTAAGTTTTGATCAAATCAAAATGGGTCTTTTAACAGGGGATAGAGAAGCAATTTACAGTAATAATTTAACACTTTTAGCTAAATGTTTTATACACAAATGCCATATTTTAAAAAATCACCCCATTATTTAACATTTTTCTAAAGGAAGTAGTTTTATTTAAGGAAGTTCTGGCTTGCTGTAACAATAATAAAGCCCAATTATTGCACCAAATTCATTGATGATAAACCAAATAACTAAAAGTCCTCTTGGGATGATGTTTGTCTATTTTATTTTATTATTAAGCATGTTCTGTTATTGTTTTATTTTTCTCTTTCTATAACTCAATTTTCT
>NW_013952522.1:1510230-1511327 GCF_001266775.1 Austrofundulus limnaeus | reverse complement strand
GCCGTGGGACGAGTTTTTGTTCCAGTGCTAATGCTATGTACACTAGCGTTAGGCTGTGGGATGGGTTTTTGTTCCAGTGCTAATGCTATGTACACTAGCATTGGGCCGTGGGACGGGTTTTTGTTCCAGTGCTAATGCTATGTACACTAGCATTGGGCCGTGGGACGGGTTTTTGTTCCAGTGCTAATGCTATGTACACTAGCATTGGGCCGTGGGACGGGTTTTTGTTCCAGTCCAACTCTTTGTTGCTGGTTTTTCTCAGCTTCACTTCATGGAGTTGGACGGTGCTCTCATTAGGACTAATTCACTCCTGGAGTGCATTTTCAGCTTCTTTTCAACAACAAAAGTCTAGTTTGGCCACTTTAACATCGTGTTTAGTGCTCTCCACCTGGTGACAAGCTCACTATTATTTCATTTCAGCAGGTGGTACATTTCTCCTTTCACAAGTTCACAGTCAGAAACAAGGCTTTTCCTGCATGAAGAACCGTCTTCGCCCTGCACAAGATGGCTGCTCGCTCCGACCGTTAAGTCACGTGATAAGGCCTCATTGGACCACATGCTTAATATGACAGAACCAAGCTTTGATTGAGAAATGTTCAAATAATCTCTCATTGTCCTTAGCCTTAATTATACATAAACCAATACAGTATTTGTGGTTTTAATACATTCAGCTAAAGCAAATTAAGTACTTTCTTCTCAGATAAGATAAAATATCAACATTTTTTCTCTCCAGATGGCCTCTATTCAAACAAAAGGATTGTTTCATATTTTTCATGTTTTATTGTTGCAGTGAATTAGTCCTGTTATATGTGACTCAGTAACTGAAGGATGTCTCTGCCCAAAAACCATAGATTGGACTTTTTCAGTGGTGTCGAGGCTCTGTGTGAGTAAGTAAGTAAGTAAGTAAAGTAAGTAATTAAGTAAGTAGGTAAGTTAAGTAAGTAAGTAAGTAAGTAAGTAAGTACGTAAGTAAGTAAGTAAAGTAAGTAATTAAGTAAGTAAGTAATTAAGTAAGTAAGAAAGTAAAGTAAGGAAGTGAGTAAGTAATTATGTAAGTAAGTAATTAAGTAAGTAAGTAATTAAGTAAGTAAGAAAGT
>NW_013952522.1:1507589-1509627 GCF_001266775.1 Austrofundulus limnaeus | reverse complement strand
CATTAAATTATATAATCTACGTGAGTTTGTAGTCGAGTGCCTTCCCCATTATGAAGCCAGTTTGGCCAGGATGAATTAAGAAAGAAATGATCTTCTCTAATCTTTTAGAGAGAGCTTTACAAATTATTTTAACATCAACATTAATAAGGGAAATGGGACGATAACTTGTAGGTAGTACTGGGTCTTTACCTGGTTTTAATAGGAGACTTATGTTGGCCGAATTCATATGTAATGGAGGCCCGCCCTTTGTTAGTAACTAAAGGAGGGAGAGAGAGAAAAGAGGGTACTATCTGGCATGGCCTTGAAGCTGTTAGTAAAAGATGGAGGTGAAGTTTAGTCTGGAAGAGTTCCACTCGTCTGGTGAATTCAAAAAGAGCAAAAACAACACCTTTTAAAAACAGCTAAAACCTTGGCAGGTTTTAAGACTAAAAAATGAACTAAGTTCTAGTGAACTTTTCAAATCAACATAAAACTTAAGATTTTGTTTAAGCTTAAACACAAATAATCATACAGTTTTCATAGTAAAATATGGTAAACTAGATTATAGTTATTGTTTAGTTGAATTGAAAATAAAACAGAAAACATATATAACCTTATATTCAAATAATGGTTGATTAAAACACACAAATAAAGAAATATTGGAACAATATCTTTTTGTGTTTTTTCTTTTCTGAGTTGTAATGAAAGAAAATAGCTTGTCATTCATTTAAGTATGTAACTGATTTATAAAATGATAACTTTTAGTTAAGAGATAACTTTTAGTTAAGAAAAAATATAATCAAACATATAAAGAACATTATTATTTTGTTTATTATCTTGATTAAAGAAAATAATATGAAATAAAATGTTTCTTAATTGTTTAAGAAAACATGTTCTGACTATAAGGAGGCCTTTGGAGGTCAATTTCAAAGACAGGTGGAGCATTTATTCCACACCTAGGTGACCACTACACCTTTTACTAGGAAGAAAGTTTAGCAACTGGACCTCAGAGAATTTTAATTTAATACCCCTGCCTTAGGGAGATACACTGAGTTCGGATACAGAACCACTTTGGACCCATCAGGTGAAAACTGAATACAAGAGGGATTGACAGAGCATGTAGGTCCCCAATCCTCTTAACAGTTGTTAATACAAGAAGCAACACAACTTTATATGAAAGGAACTTCATATCTACAGACTCCAGGGGCTCAAATGGAGGGTCACAGAGAGCCTCGAGCACCACAGTAAGATCCCAGGGAGGAACGTTGGACTTAATAACAGGCTGCAGCCTACGGACCCCCTTCAGAAAACGCACTCCTAGAGGATGAGCACCTGGCGTGACTCCATCAAAACCCACATGACAGGCAGAAATAGCTACCAGGTAGACTTTGTGGAAAAAGCCAGACCTTTATCCAGCAGCTCCTACAGGAATGTTAACATCCACCATTGAGCACTGAAACGGGACAACTTGCCAAACCTCACACCACTGCTTGAAAGCATGCCACATGTAGGTATACAGGTCCTTCTAAAAAAAATAGCATATTGTGATAAAGTTCATTGTTTTCTCTAATGTACTGATAAATATTAAACTTTCATATATTTTAGATTCATAGGAAGTAGTTCAAGCCTTTTATTGTTTTAATATTGATGATTTTGGCAAAAAAGTAAAGAAAAACCAAAAATCCCTATCTCAAAAAATTAGCATATCATGAAAAGGTTCCCTTAATGACTAATTAACCTAATCATCTGAATCAACTAATTAACTCTAAAGACCTGCAAAAATTCCTGAGGCTTTTAAAATCTCCCAGCCTGGTTCATTACTCAAAACCACAATTATGGGCAAGACTGCTGACCTGACTGCTGTCCAGAAGGCCATCACTGACACCCTCAAGCAAGAGGGTAAGACACAGAAAGACATTTCTGAATGAACAGGCTGTTCCCAGAGTGCTGTATCAAGGCACCTCTTTGGGAAGGAAAAAAATGTGGGAGAAAAAGCTGCACAATGACAAGAGGTGACCGGACCCTGAGGAAGATTGTGGAGAAGGGCCGATTCCAGACG
>NW_013952522.1:1505164-1506337 GCF_001266775.1 Austrofundulus limnaeus | reverse complement strand
CTATCGAAGCATCCTGGGCCTCCATAACACCTCAGCAGTGCCACAGCCTGATTGCCTCCATGCCACGCCGCTGTGAAGCAGTCATTTCTGCAAAAGGACTCCCGACCAAGCACTGAGTGCATAACTGAACATAATTATTTGAAGGTTGACTTTTTTTTGGAGGACTCAACATGCGTTCAAATGGATGAGAAGGCTGAAAGGAGAGATCGATATGGAGAGGAGATGGAAGCTGCTTCTGAGGGTGAAGCTGTATGGAACTCTCTTTGTGCCAGACCAAAAAAATCTCTCAGGAAGGATTCAGCTCTTAGATGACATCGAATGGCCAGAATTACAGAGAAATGCTTTTTCTCCAGCAGCAACGAGAAGAAAGCAGCGACAGGCTATAATCAAAACACCTGATAACGGCCAGAGAAATGAAGCAGTGTTTCTTCAGAACAGATTCACAACACTGGAAGAAACTGAGTCTGAACAAAGACTCACAAAGTCTGACCTCAGAGAGGGACCTGAGACCAGATCCAGATCCAGCTCAAAGCCAAAACAAGTCCAAAAAGAGACTCTCAAGAATCAAGAAATGCTGATCATCACAGATAAAACGGTGAATGAGATCAGAGGCTTCTGGAACAAGAAAAAAGTCAAAGTTCTGAGTTTTTTCTGATAAAGTGTCTGACCTCACAGAGAAGATTCTGGAAATCTCAGCAGAATATCCAACTTTGAATACACTCATCATTCAAACAGGAAGTGATGAAGTTATGAACCGACAGTCAGAAATCCTGAAAAAGGATTTCATTCAGTTGCTGAGTGCAGTTAAAAATATCAACATGGATGTGTTTATCAATGGGCCTGTTCCTACAGCCAGAGGAGGAGCTGAGAGGTTCAGCAGACTGTTTGCTCTTATTGTTTTTTTTGTTTTTTTTTTTTGGAAAAGTCCTGTGCTGACCACTGTGGGACATGTGGACAACTTTGATCTCTTCTGGGAGAGAAAATATCTCTTCAGGTCTGATGGAATGACTTTGAACCGACATGGATCAGAGCTGTTAGCTTCAAACATGAAYTATTTCCTGAACCAAGTTCCGGCTGGAACCAAACAACAGGAGAGTGACCAGCTGACGTCTGAAGGACAGCTGGAGAAAACTGAGATATCAGTGGAACACAGCGTGCCAGTTACTGATAAGG
>NW_013952522.1:1492010-1500246 GCF_001266775.1 Austrofundulus limnaeus | reverse complement strand
ATTGGTCGACTTCCTGTTTTGACTCCCAGTGTGTGGTTTGACTTGCCAGCCCGTGGCAAAATAAACCCCCACTCCAGAATTCTGATGTTGTATGGCATTTATTTCTTATCACAGATCATTTTATTTAACACTGGTGTTTTCATCTGACTTCAGCCGTTATTGAACACGTATTTTCTTGCAGGAGGCAATTATTGTTAGCTTTCTGTGGCGGTGATGTGATTCACACAGCCGGTGAGAGCGGGACCAGCACTGAAACCGGCGCATTTTTAGCAGCCCGAGTGGTACTACTGCGATCATAGAAACCATCATGCCCAACAGCTGCAGAATGGTCTGAAAACGCAGTTTGTGTCCCAGTTGAAACTGAGCGAGGCAGCAGTGAAACGCAGCTACTCTGTTTTCTGAGAGATGCGCTCTGCCTGACAGGGAGCATATTTCTAACCCGAGGAAAGAAAACTGCTGACTCGGAGTCAAAAAGATTTTCTGGAAATTCATAGAAAAACCCAGAGTTTGAATGTGCGACAAGACCTGAGACAGATGCTCTGTAGCCTGCTCCTCTAGGTACGCTTACAGGCAGACTCCTTTTTCTCTGAGAGGAGCTAACGCTGCCTCTACACACTTTGAAAAGGTGCGGGGCGCCAGCGACAGACCGAATGGTAGCACCAGGTATTCGTAGGCTATGCCCTCTATCGCAAACCTCAGAAATTTCCTGTGGTCCAGGTGAATCGCTACGTGAACGTTAGCTTCTGTTAAATCGATGGTTGCAAACCAGTCGCCCGGGCTGACAGAATGTAGAAGCTGTTTGAGTGTTAGCATTTTGAACCTGTATGTTCGTAGAAATTTGTTTAACACTTGTATGTCCAGAATCGGATGGAGCCCGCTGCCTTTTTTCGGAACAACAAAATAATGGCTGTACCAACCTTTGTTCACGTCCGAGTTGGGGACCACACGTATGGCTTCTTTTGTCAGTAGTGTGTTTATTTCCTCGCTCAAAACTATTGCTGCTTAGGGGTGTTAAAACGAGGCGGGCTCATGCAAAACTGTAGGCAGTAAACCGTGGCAACAGTTTTTTTTCACCCAGGAGGGGAGCCCTTGCTCCAAGCAGAATGGCGGGGAGGTTGGCCGTGGTTCTGCGGCTGCTCTGACTGGGTGCTCAGGCTGCCGGGCAACACCGCTCTTTTTGCAGGAGGCGGCTGGCTTCTGTGTGCTGGTCTTCGGTCTTGCGTCATGTCTGGGGATTATGCAGCGCAGAGCTTCAGCCTGCTTCTTCCTCTGCTCGAACTTCACCTGAATGGCATCGAGAGACTGGCTGAATAACCCAGCAGCCATCACTGGTTCATCCAGGTACGCAGCTCGGTCTCTGTCGGGGACATCAGAGAGCGTCATCCACAGATGTCTCTGCGCCACCACAGTTGAAGCCATCCCTCTGCCCAGGGAGAGCGCTGCATCACGGGACGGACAGACCCCAGCCTGACAAATACCCAAACATACACATACACAATCACTCCATCCCACCCTCATCCTCACACCCACTGATTCAAAGACATACAAGGACGCCACATTCCACTCATACCCCCGATACACACTCTATACCCCCCAGGTCCAGGACATGCACCCATCCCCTACTGGAGGCAGTACACACCCGAACCCAGGAGGTAGACCCAATCATTCTGGGGTGGAGAGGAGCAGATAGCCAAGGCCCGGCCCGGGCCGCACCAGGACGCCCGGCCAGCCCCCCCGCTGCAGAGAAGCCACGCCTACGACCACCCCACAACACTGCCAATGGCCAAGCGCACCCCCCCCCACAGCCAACCACCCACCGGAACCCGGCAGCCACCCCAGCCAGCGGGCCACCCATAGCAACCAGGAGCCACACCTCAGGAGTCCAAGCAGCACCAGGGAGGATGGCGAGCCAGCCCCGTCCCAGCAACCGTCCAAGCCCCGAGCCCACCCACAGCCCAGGACCGCACCCGGCGGCCTGCCCTTCAATTCCATCTTCAACGTAGACTCCCTGAGGGTGGTACTTTTGACACTGCCCTCAGGGAGAGACCAGGATGTTCAGCAGACTTTAGGAGAGAAGAGAAGAGCAAGTGCAATCAGCAACAATACAGTGCTGTTGAGAGGGCCTTTTTTTGTTTGCTGATCAGATTCAGGGCCCTGAGCACTGAAATAGAGTCAACAGATTACAGATCTGAGGAATGTTTTTTAAGGAGAATCAACTTGGGTTTTGGTATATTATTCTGGCTTCCAATTACTGATCACATTTTCTTACTATATAAAAGCTCAATAAAGTCCACTTTGCATAATATCCACCCTTTAGATTATAATGAAAGGGTGTGGTTTTAAAAGCCTGTCGAGGAAGTCAGGGTGTGGTGTTGTTCTCTTGAGGGGAATGAATTCAAGTTGACGTAAGGTAAAAATATGAACCAGAAAAGTTGCACTGAGGAGGAAGACAGGTTTCTTTGGTGCAGTCGTGTCAAACTTCCCTTGGAGAAGTGGTGAAGAGGAGCACTTTGTTTGTAACAAGATGGACAATCACTCGGTAAGTCGGCTTCTTCTTAAAAAAAAGATTTGTTTCTTTACCGACACCCTTTGACTGCCAGACATGATGAGGCAGGTGTGAGTTCAGGTGGAACAACCTGCACAGAAGTGAAAACTGTTTCTGATGAAGTTACAGGAAGTATAACGTTTGTTGAGCAACAAGTTCTGGTAGGACCGACTGCTTGGTCTAATAACACCTGCTGAACTTCAGAATTCATTAAAAAATAACTACTTTGAGAAACTTTATAGAAAAAAATATAGAGGCAAAGAACAAGTGAGCATCAGCGGCACTGTACAGGATGAAACAGCTAGTATCCTAGATCAGTGGTTCTCAAACTTTTCAGCCTTTGACCCTCAAAAAACCAGCAGCAGAGACCTGAGTCCCCAACTCTTGTTGGATCATAAACATTGGTTTCACGTCAAAAGAAATAAGAGCACAGTAACTATATTCATTATGCTATTTTTGTCTGTTTTAAGTACACTAACCTTACTCTTTTGTAACAACAAAGGAAAAATGTTAGTTGTTATTTTCTAATATAATTAATTCAGGAAATCTTTTCAGGACCCCACCTTGATGTTTTGGGACCCCATTGTGGGTCCCAACCCAAAGTTTGGGAACCACTGTCCTAGATTACTGCAGGAAGGGGCTGATGTCAACGAATACCAGCAGTGACTACAGAGAGCTGGACAGAAGGGCAGAACAGAGGCACTAATCGTGGCAGCACATGAGTAATACAGGCACTGCTGGGTCTAATGTAACATACTGGATTCAAAATGCAGGTAAAGATCCCCCAGAGACAGACCAGCACAAAATAAGTTTCGTGCAGTCCAGCAAAGCATACAAGGAACACCAGAACCACCAGGAATAGACTGCAGAAACATCAGTTCTGAGTATAGACTGAAGGTCCTACAGATCATGAAAGGTGGTGGAGAATGGTTGAGAATGAGTGTGTGGGCAGGTGTGTCAAACTTATAAACTAATATCTGAGTTCATTTTGAGCAGCTATGTATGAAATTATTAGAATTTCTTTGTTGTCCTGAGTGCAGAGACTTATTTGATCAGTTGACTGAATGGTAACTGAGGCTGTGTACTATAAAACGTTGCACAGCAGTTATAACTAAAACCTGTGTAAATTTATGAGCAACTCAGCTATGAAAGAAAATTAACACTTTATTTTCATTTTATGCTAATTGCAGCCTAAATGACAAAAATCTCAGTGCCTGTCACAGTTGATTGGTGAAATGTAACATTGAACTAAATAAAGAGTGGACAGTTAAGCATTCACCATCATTCATTTATGCCGGCAGACCGGACTCCCTTATTGTAGTTAGCATTCACTCAAACCATTCCATCAGTGTCACCTTCAGCCATTTTTATGTTAGGTCAATAACTGGAAAGCATCTAATGTGTCAGGCTTTTGTTTGACTCATTAGGTTCTACTGGGTGACTGATGTAATCAGCAGGTAAGCTTCCCATCCCRGAAATCCTGATCCGAGCACACAATAAGTTGGGGCGTGGTCACAAACTGGTTCCTGGGGAGTAGTAACTTACTTTCTGTTAACATATTTGGACCTTGGGAAACATGACTGCACCAGAGATGTTTAGTAGTGAGGAGATGCCCGGTGACCCACCCTATGGACTATGAATGAAATCAATGTCACATTGAAAATTTCCATAAGCATCTAGTCATCACACACATCAACCTTTACCAAAAAAACCTTCATGTCCAGTTTTAAGGAAGTTTGAGCTCAGATACAGTGGACGTCTGTGAGACATGCACAGATGTGCACCCTGCACTCTGAGAGGAAGTCCTACAGCAGTGAGATMTACATCAAGTTATAAAAAAACATTACTGTGCAACTATATGTTGATACATACAATTATTTAAAATTATACAAGAAACCAGATGTTTTTGCAGAAAGTTTTGAAAGTTTTAACAGCTCAGATTGCATGAAGTCAAAGAACTTCTTACAGGTTTTGGTTTCGTTTGACTCAAACTGTCATTAGTAATAATTGCTAAGGGGTAGTTTCTTTAACTGCCTTAAATGTTTTGCATGTCATGTACTAAAATACAAAAACAAAAACAGAGCAAAACTTATCAGCTTATTGTTTCATGTTAGTTAAATGTAGCTCAGATTTAAATTAATTTAACTTCAGGTATTTTTATATTAATTAGAAATATACATTAATTAAATGGCCATCAATTTTAGTGGACATGTTTTTCTCAGGATTGTTAAATATACATTTAAATTAAGCAATTGTTGGTATATTTTAGGAAATGATAAACAAAAATATCAGTGTTGTATATTGTAAACATACATTTATTTATCATCAGTGCATGTTCTCATACGATGATGAAATAAGCAGTTGGGGGTTAGGTGTCTTGCTSAAGGACGTCACYACYTATTGTTCTTTTTTTCATGTACAGTGCCCTGAGACTATGTATGTTGTGACATGGCGCTATATAAACGGAATTGAATTGAATTGAATTGGCATGTGGGCGTGGCGGGAAGTCAAACCTGTGACTTTCTGGTCCCAGGTCGGCTGCTCTACCACTGCACCACAGCCACTCCCATTGACCATCATTGGCAATGATATTGGTCGACTTCTATTTTGGGTGTTTATGGAAACTCATGGCCATCTGTACTGCAGGAGCGGGGAGGAGTGGAGGAAACACCGGAGCAGAAGGACAAGTTGCAGAGCTTGAAGGATCAGGTGGATGAAGTTATAGACATCATGAAGCAGAATGTGGAACAAGTCATGGCTCGAGGAGAAAACGCAATCCATCTCGAGGACAAGTCTAAGGAACTGGAACAAGGGGTCAGTCTGACCACTTTACTCGGTTTGTCTAGATCTGGGCTGTAATGTGGATAATGCAGGTGTGTAAAAGGTTTGGCAGTCTGTGATCTCGGTAATGGCTTTCAGCTGAACCAGCACTCGAGGTCAGTTCAAGTTCAGGAGCTCACAGGACACAAAGTGTGGCTGCATTTTGTTGAGACTATGAACTTATTATCCAACAGCCCACAATCTGCATTTCAGTTTGCTCTCCGAATAACGTTGCAACCTTAGTAATGTTTTGATTTTTATCACTGCTGAAAAACCACAAGTAGAACTGATGAAAACAGAGATTTAGTTTAATTTTGTGTCTCAAAGAGCCACATCAGTCTCAAATTAACTCTTTACAGCTGAAATATTTGTCATGAAATTTAAAGGAGATTTAAAAAAAAAACTTGGGATTGTTTAAAGATGTCAAAGTGATGAAGTTGGGTGCTTTTTTAGCTTTTTTGAAGAAGCAGATAATTCAAATTGAAGAGGGTTTCTGTGATAAGTTATAAATAATAAGTATCTTACCTGCTGTTGGTAGCTTCTGGACTTTTGGAGGATCCATGTGTCACATCTGGCAGTAATTTAAATGATTTCTGATGAAATAGCAGTCTATGCAGACTTTACACAACTAGGAAATGTGAGTAAAATCTGTCTTGTGTAGTGCATCCTTCACTTTAATTATGTTCAAATTGGGTATTAGCTTGCCGGCCCTTTTGGAGAACTGAAGTCATTCAAGAAGCATTTTACACAGATGAAGGAAATGTGACTGATTAACTGACTTTATCAGTTGTAGTCATTTATTTTAAACAGTGATCAAATCAACATGTTTCTACATAATACAGTTTTTGTGTTCCTGAACAAAGACTTGTTTAAGATTTCCAGTGTATCAGTGCTAACAAAAAGTTACCAGTGTAACTGGGAATTAAACTTTTTTTGTTCTGCGCTATTATTCAGGCTTCCAGTTTTTGAACAATTTCTCACACATGGACCCACTTCAAAATGTCCAAGCCACAAAAACCGTCCACAGATTGATTCCCTTTTGATTTGTCCTCTTCCTTTTCTTTCCACTTTGCTCTTGTTCGACATCTACGACGGAAGATTAGGGCCACAAAACGAGATTTTTATTTTTTAAATTACAAAAATATTCATAACGTTATGAGATTAAAATCATAATATTATGAGACTAAATTTGTTATATTACGGGATTAAAGTCATTATATTCTAAAATTAAAGTTGTAATATTATACCCTTTACACAAAAAAGCCTGCAGTTTTATCACTGCATTAAAATGAGGAATGTTGAGCAACTTGTCAAGTTGTTCTTTAGTATTGCTTAAAATAAATAGTTAATGTTTTAGCACATTAGTATCAAATTATCAGTAGCAGGACTTGGATATTAACCAAACGACTGTATGATAAACTGAAGCTGTATTGTGATTAATAGATTCATTGACAGATTTAGTCACGTAGCTAATTTGGATGAAAGCCTATTAATCTAACAGTGACCCAGGTCATCATGGACTACTTTATAAACACAGACACATGACTGTAGACAGTGTGGGGGAAATAAGGAGGAAATGAGGAACGAGAAATGGACACGTCATGAAAGATTATGACTTTTTTCTCATTGTATAATGATTTTATTCTCATAAAACTGTGACTTTATTCTCATAATGTTATGACTTTATTGTCATAATAATAAAAAAAATCTTGTTGTGTGGCCCTAATTGTTGTAGATATCAAACTGAGTTAGACAAAGGAGCCAAAATTCAAAACTTGATCCAAACTAAAGGCCAATATCTGTCAATATTCATTCGTTTATTCATTCATAAATGTTTATTCATTTATTAAAAAACAAAATTTTATACACAATAAAAATAAAAAGACAAATACAACAAAATGAAGGGAAGCAGAGAGAAGAACAAAATCTTATATCTGCCCTGTTTTTCTTCAAGTATAAATTCAAACAACAATAATCCTCAGTTAACAAAACAAAATAAGAACAATTCAATTCAATTCAAATTTAAAAATACTTTGTTGATCCCAGAGGGAAATTAGGTAACATCAAATCATTCTAGAACAGCAAATTATATGTTTACACATTACAGATTTTCATATTTTACTACAATCCAACCTTTATCATTCTCTTAATTGTGTACTTTATTTGGCACTTTTCACATCATTTTCCAGATTATTCCACAATCTGACTTCTTGGATTGAGGTGCACCGTTCTTTCAAACATGTCCTAAATTTAGATTTCATGAACAACTCTGTCCCCTTAAGATTATAATAGCTCTCTGTCTTTGCAAAGGTTTTCTGGATGTTTATAGGTAATGTGTTAAGGTGAGCCTTATACATAACTAACAAAATATTGTAATCAACCAAATATTTATTTAAGAAATGTTATYTAACAAGTTGTTCTTATAGAAATACAGACTAACTTTTTCAAAATATGTTTAATGTAGCATTTAGAATAACTGAGAAAGAAAAAAAAAGATTAAATGTAGAATCATAAGGATTCTTTTCTATGGTTAACCTCACACCTGACACTCTTGTTTTTTGAATGAATTGAATCACAACGTTGATTTTTTGTCTTTTCCTGCTCAGGCTAAGGAGTTCAAGCACAGTTCCATAGAAGTCAACCGTTTCTACAGGTGCAAAAACATCAAGCTAATCATCTTCATTGTGGTCATCGTTGTCCTCATCGTCCTCATCATTGTGCTGTTGGCCACCGGAGTGATTCCTGTGACAGCTACTAATTCTACCACCGAACCCTGAACACACACAGGAGGTCCACACTGGCGTTAACACACACACACACACACACACACACACACACACACACACACACACACACACACACACACACACA
>NW_013952522.1:1483518-1485956 GCF_001266775.1 Austrofundulus limnaeus | reverse complement strand
GTTTTTGAGCATAACCCCCCCCCCCAATGGTAGACCTAAAGTTAGGCCCTTGCATCTACGACTGATTCATTTTCAGGGTCAAGTCAAAGATGGCTCATGGCTGCCACAGGTAAGCCATCTTAACGAACACAAAAATGCTTTAAACTTGGTCAGTTTTCAAGTACTGAACTAAAATTTCGTGTGGTAGTAGCTGAAAGTCATCTCCACGACATACTTTATGTGCTAACTGATTGCACAAGATAGCTTTTTGAAAATTTGGCATTAATTATTTTATGGTCAACTCTTGCCTGTTAGCAAAATATCTTGTGTACTACAAGACAAATGTTAAATAACCTTGTAGAAAGCACTCACTAGATTTCCATCAACAACTGATTAACTTTTGGAGTGAACCCAAGATGGCCACCACAGCTAATTGACCTTAGAAAACACATAAAGGACAATAAATTTGTTATACTGTATCTAAATATATTGTAGTATATACAGTGATACCATATAAATATATTATAGTATATATAGTGATACTATGTATAGTATATATAGTGATTGTGATCTATGTAATATGTAGATGCGGGGTGGGGGCAAATGAGCCATTTTCATTATATGTTGATTAAGACAAATAAAGTTTCATACAGACAAAATACTTGTTTCTCAGTTTGACCCACAACAGGAGGGTAAAATTTATGGGTGTAGTTTTTGAGCATCATTCACAGCACATACACTGAGTGTTAAACCTTGCTCCAAATAAATTTGTTAACTGTTAGCAAAATGTCCTTCGAACCACTGGACAAATTGTTTTGAAACTCTTAGAAAGTAATCAGTGGATTCAAATCTAAAGCTGACTGACTCTTCAGTCTGATTTAAAATGGCTTCCACAATGAAACCTTCAATGAAATGTTTTTTTTATTTAAAAATGCAAAAATCATCCTAATGAAAATGTTAAGTAAAAAAAACCAGCACGAGTAATTCCTTTCTTTTCCTTTCTTTTCTCCTGCTGCACTTTCCCCAAATCTCTACAAGCTTTTGTTTACTTCAGAGTTTGTTAGTTCTCAGTCATCCTGCACACATTTCATGTTGTAATAAATTGTAATAAYGATTTAACCAACAAATGGCAAAGTGATCAATCATATTTTTTTCTTATCATTACAATAAACTCTCTCTCAGTGTTTAACCAACAAAGTGACTCTTAACTTTGTTTCACAAATTTACACACTGAAATATGTTTTTGAAGTTTTTGGTAGAAATTTATGAGTTACCCCACTTCCCCTTTCTAAACWTTTTTGTACTTCTTATAACTAGTCTCGCCACTTCTTCTTTCTGCCTATTGATGTCGATTACAAGAAAGATAACACAGCCAGCTGGTGTTATGTGAAAGTTATGAATTTTACAGTGAATCCAATCCAACGTGTCTTCTGTCAGTTACATCTGTCCTGTTTAACCAGAAGCAGGTGCAGGAGAGGGTGGGGTGGAGGGTGGGGGGTGGGGTTATGAAGTTTACTGTGTGCTGACAGGAAGACTGGATGAACTGAAGACAGCTGCTTTTCATCAAAACCACAACACTTATACAGCAAACACCCAAACACGTTTGTATTCCTTGTTAGGACCTTGTATTGACTTTCATTCATTTCTAGTTATTCCTGTAGCCTGACCCTAAACTTAAACCCCCTACACAAAAATAGGGTTCCACCACTAGCTTTTGGTTCCCAAAAGAACTACTGGTCCAGACAAGGTTGGTGTTTTTACCAGAAAAGGTTCTAAAAAGGCACCAAAAACAGACACACACATATCCACATACCATGTTTCTCTATCCTTGTCAGGACTTTCCATTGACTTCCATTCATTTTTTGGTAAATTTGTAACCTGACCCTGACCATTTACCCTGAAATTAACCTCACAGTTTAATTGACCTGACCCTAAAATTAATCAACTCGATTCACACCTTGGTCCTAAACAGAAACCCCCACACGAAATCAGCAAATCTTACCTGTGGGGACCGGACATTAGTCCCCAAGACTGACTTTTTCTGGAAATTGGTTCCCACGATGTAGCAAAAATGTGCCCACACACGCACACACACACACACACACAAAGGACAAATTACATTGCCTCGAAAAAATGTGTCCACCTGGATGTAACTAAGCTCTATGATGTGTGGTTGGTGCAGGTGGTCAGGTCCAGGTTCAGCAACAGTCTGTGCTCAAAGAATGAGGTCAGCTGACCACCTGAATATACTGAACGACCAGGTTATTCCATCAATGATTGTTTCTTCCCTGATGGCACGGACATATTCCAAGATGACAATGCCAGGATTCATGGGGCTGGAATTGTGACAGAGTGGTTCAGGGAGCATGAGACATCATTTTCACACATGGACTGGCTCCACAGTAGCCTGGTTAAAACCAGACCCTGTCCTTCACTTTGCTTCATACAAGGGTCTGGAC
>NW_013952522.1:1480102-1483196 GCF_001266775.1 Austrofundulus limnaeus | reverse complement strand
TTTTTTTTGCCGTGTATAATGAAATGCTCAGAAAATGGTGACTGGATGAACATCTACAACTGAGTAACTTTTGGAGAAACCTCATCAAGATGATCGCCCACCACGCTAACAAACACAAAAATAGTTATYACAGRTTTACAAGTATTGAGCTAAAACATGTTTAGTAGCTGAGAGTTATTAACAACACATACTTTGAAAGATTGTGTTACGGCACCTGTTGCTACCTGTTACAGTCACTTCTGTCTGTCTATTAAAGTCCTGGATAGATTTTAAAGAACACATTTTATAGTCTAGCATGAAACTGCTGCTAATGACTTTAAAAATGTGTTTCTTCTCATCAAAAGATAATCTTGGTTTACAACTGAGATTAAACGTTGTGGGTGCAGTTCTTCATGAAATGCTTTCATTTACAGTAGAATTTTAAAGTTTGCTTCTGAAAGATGTTGAGTGTGACACTGAAAATGAAGGTTTACCAAGTTGTCCTATTCATGTGACCAAACACACACTTAAATAGACTTCACTAAAAAGATGATCATTATATTCTGTCAGAAATAAACAAGTTCAGTTTTAGCATTCAAAACCAGAATGATGTTCTGCTGCAGGAAATGGAACTAATATAAAAATCAATAAGAACTCAATGGGAGTCTCCCTGGGAATATCACATGAATTTTTCACATACTTCTCAAAGGGTGGACTGGCATTGGCCTTGTTAAAATCAGATGTGGGCAACACCCTTAAGTGACCAAACAGTACTCAGTTTTCTGCTGTGTGTGTGTGTGTGTGTGTGTGTGTGTGTGTGTGTGTGTGTGTGTGTGTGTGTGTGTGTGTGTGTGTGTGTGTGTGNATAATAATAATAATAATAATAATAATAATAATAATAAAAATAATAGTACATTTTATTTGGAGGCACCTTTCTGACTCTCAAGGACACTGAACAGGTAACATATACAGTATATAAAAAACATAAATATACTAAATTAAAAGTAGCAATAGAGCAAGACTGGAAGAATTAATGAACTGTGGTAAACAATCCTTAAGAGATGGGTTTTTAGTCTGGCCTTAAAAAGAAAAAGAGTGTCCAAGTTCAAGTGGTGGTCGTGAGTTCCAGAGCCATCACTACCTTTTTTTTTTTACATCCATTAGCTGTTCTGCATTGCTGTTGAGCTTAGGAACTCTGTACTCAGGTTGTCACTCTGTAACTTTCCTCTGAACAGCTGCTTTGCTTTGTATTTTTTCTTTTACACTATTTAACCTGCTTCTCAGTGTCTGACATGGAAACATTAGTATTGTAAATTATGACCCCTATGCAATTTAAATGTAAAAATGTGTAAGAATTAAGTAATGTGCCCTTTAAATCTATGCTGAACAAATAAAAAGCACAAGCTTTCACCTGCTGTTTGATGTTTGTCCACAAGATGMCGATGGTGAGTTTGACCACAGTGTCTGAAAGTAATCCATTAGATTAACGACTGCTTTTCTCATAAAAAGTTTTTCTCACACTTGTTTGTTTTTATCTTCATTCTGTTGAAATTTAGAGAAACAATGCTCGAGAAGAATAATGAAGGCATGCGTTTTTGAAAAGATTATGGTGAAATTGTTTAATGTAGAAATAACAGTTATGTAAAACCGAACTCTGAAGTGATTTGCTGCAGTAAATAAAAAATGGAAGAATGTAGAAAAAGTATGGATGTGCCCCAAGTCAGTGCCAGATGGTGAGGCTGGTGGCCAGAATGCCTCCACTGCTCTTACAGCTTCTCTTATCAGAGTAAATGAAACGTAGATCAAACGTCTGTGCTTAGCATTTCATCTTTTTACCGCAATATTTGAAASAAATGCAAAAATACTAAAASACAAGTTTGTTTTATATATGTTTTACTCCATGTCTTTAAGATTCCCACCAGAGAGACAGAGAACCGAAGCTGGACTAAGTCTCAGCTGAGCATGTTGTAACAGGATCATCCCACCTGTTGACTCAATAACACTGCATTTTGGTCTTTTATTCATGTGAATGTGTTCTTTTGTCTCGAGGAAGCGAGCATATTTAAATGGATTTACCTACGWGAGAAAAGGCCTGATGAGTTTCCAGAAAGGCAGCCTGTGAGTTAAACACAAAGCCCACTTGTCTGGACTGCTGTGGTCATGTGCGTAGCAGTAGTGTGAAGAATGAGTGCTCAGCATGTGAAACACAGCTTTTATTTGTGCAGCTTTTCCCAGAAGTTCATTGTTCTCTTGACCTTTGACCCTGAGTCAGAGTATTCACATCAGATACGTGATAGTGAACAGTTGCCCGGTCTGATGATGTGCTTGGGAAATGTTTGAAATYTATTTTCTGTTGAAGTTCTTCATATTATAGTTTAACTAATTTTATCCTATAAAAGTGTTTAGTGTATTTTCCTGCTTATTTGTTGCTGAAGCTGAAGTTAAAAGGAAAATTATGTTTATATGTGTTTTTACTATTAACAATTTGTCCATTATCATTACCAATATGTCAGGAATATTTCCTGACAATATGAAAATAGCCAAGGTAATTCCTCTCTACAAGAGTGGTGAGAAATGTATGGTCAATAATTACASACCAATATCCTTATTACCACAGTTTTCAAAAATTTTAGAGAAATTATTTGTGCCTAGCTTAGATCAATTTATTGATAAACAAACTATTCTAAGTAGCAGTCAGAATGGGTTTAGAGCTAAAAATTCCACATCAATGGCTCTCATGGACTTAGTAGGGGAAATAACAACTGCTGTTGATCAAAACAATACTGTGCTAGTATTTATGTTGACTCGAAGAAAGCTTTTGACACCGTTGACCACACCATTCTAAAAAAATTGAACAAATACGGTATTAGAGGGGGCGGCACGGTGGCTCAGTTGGTAGAGCTGATGCCTCTCAGCAAGAAGGTCACCGGTTCAAATCCCCTTTCTGGGTAGAGTTTGCATGTTCTCTCCATGCATGAGTGGGTTTTCTCCGGGTACTCCGGCTTCCTCCCACAGACCAAAAACATGACTGTTTGGTTAACTGATAACTCTAAATTGTCCATAGGTGTGAGTGAGAGAGTGAGTGGTTGTTTGTCTCGTTTGTCTCTATGTGTGG
>NW_013952522.1:1458867-1477130 GCF_001266775.1 Austrofundulus limnaeus | reverse complement strand
GGTTAAGACCTGACAGCTGACCTCAGCACATGTTTCAGCAGTGAGAAGGGGGGTGGGGGAGTCAGTGACACAGACTCAATGCTCCCACAACATGCTGCACACTGCAGTCTGCGTCGGTGAATCATTGATATTCTGTGCAGTTTGGGGTTTTCCTGCTGCTTGGGGGAGATACAAGAGCAACAGTGAATGTGRGGCTGCCTTCAGCTGCAACTGTTGAGAAACTCAGAGAGGAAACAGAGTCTGTATGCAAGGAAGAGCCTGACGTCACATCACATGATAACTAACCACAGATGCTCATACATGTTCCATATCCTCTGCAAAGTGAGAAACAATAAAGAARGAGTCTTCATGCTGCAGCTTTAGGTTCTGCAACTACTAAATGTTTCATTTTAACCACCATCTGGACCCAGATCAGGACTCAACAAGGCTCTAGGGCAACATGTGGCTCTTTGCCTCCTCTGCAGTGGAGGCTTTGACCAAATGTATAATGGAAATGATTTTTATATTTTCACCAACAATAGGAAAAACTGATTCTATTCAGCATTCAAACTATTGTTCCCTGTGTAGCAGCACAAGTGTATAAGATTGTTTATTTGGTGCTCTGCCCTTTAAATTCACTTTTCTCACTGTGCAGACTGCAGAGTAACCAAACAGTGTCGACAACGCCACATTGGGAAATGCACCCAAAGAAAGAGGTTTCTAGTTTTCTTTAAAACAGAGGTTCTCAAATGTTTTGGGTCAGGGGACACCTTACAAAAGTGTAAAATTTCCAGGGACCCCCTCATAAACCTTATGCTGATTTAAAAATAATTTAAATCRTTTAAACCCCTAAATACCATGGAAATATGTTTGTTTTACACTGTTTTTACACTGTACCACACATAATGCTAAAAATAAAAACAAAAAACAAAATCAACAACTTAATGTAATTTTTTTGAGAACCCCCAAGCTACAGCTCATGGACCCCTAGGGGTCCTGGGACCCCAGTATTAGAACCTCTGCATTAAAAGACGTTTAGGACCAAATCCAATCCCATCAGAAAGGGGAGGGGAAGGTCWGCAGGGCTGAGGCCTACCAGCAGGAGAGGGCGGTCCAAACAGGGGAAACTGGTTCCTAAACTAAAACAAAAAAAGATAAGCAAGTCATTCTGAGGCACATGCATTGAATCGTGAAAGGAACCTAGCACCAACCACTCGCACAGACCAGAGTAGTCCCCCTGAAAGCCCTCAACCTGGACACAAGGAGGAGGTGTTAGGTTGTACAAAAAGCATTATATATGGAAAATAAATACAATTTAGAAAATTAAACAAGATTTACCAAAGAAAATTACAATGATTAGTTCATTTACCAGAATAAAAYCCCTTTGAAATTAAAACTAAATCAGATAAAGTAAACCCAACCACAGACACATCCACCTATTAAAATAAGAGCTCCACTTAAAAGAACCTAAAACTCTCAGGCTGCTATTAACAGCAAGGCATAAGGCCACACTGAATAAAACCCATATGAAACCAAAGGAAAAAGAAAAAAAATCCAAATCAAAGACAAAACCAAAGAAACAAAGCAAAAATTAAGAACCAAAGCAAAGCATCAGGGTCACTGAGCTGCAGTAACTTTACTGTCAGGCCCTCTGATTTACTATATCTAAACCAGAGAGCGCTTTCTGGCCCAGCTTGCCAGAGATTTCTGTTGTGCTATGATCACCTGGGGGGGAGGAGTTACTGACACACCCCAGCAAAAGCAGGAGACGCCACCAAGCAGTTGTTTTGCAATCAGTTGACCCTGCTGAGCAAATYAGCAACAAACCACGCTGAAAGTTTYGTGAGTCGCCGTGGGCGTKGCTCGTTTCCGCGGGCTTTGCAGCCWGCGGAATGGAGAAAACTTCGCCGTCCTGCTCGTAGTCGTCAGAATCGAGACTAACAGATTCCGCCTCGGAGTCAGTTTCCCTGCTAAWAAGGTTACTGAAAACCGGGAGGTCCGTCTRGTCTTGCTCCGGGCCCAGCAGTGGGGCGACAGCCTCGAGCTGGTCGCTCCAGCTGGCTCCGGTTGGAGGGTGCTCTTCCTTGTTGTTCGCCGTGAGCTCCACCTGTGGCGGGGGTTTGGTTACTCCTAGCACCGGGTCGACATCCGACAGGCTAGCTTGGCGCACCAGTCTGCGTCGGCAAGATTTGKGGGAGKGCGGTGCACAGTGCTCGCKGTTAGCTGGTGACACTAACGRGTCCTGGGCATGTTGCAGCCCCAGACACGAAGCGCAGACAGAGTAGGTATCTGCCCCAGCGATTAGGTTGCCGCATGTGCAGGTTCTAGTTGGTGGCTTAGCCCTGTCCATGGCGAGTACAGGTGGAAGCGTCCCGACGTGTTTCACTCGAAAAATTGCACCAAAAGGGGCAGCTGGTTTGGTGACCAGTTGCGGTTGCTGCTGTTTGATGACAGGCCAGCGGAAGAAAAACTCAGAAAACCAAAATACASTTATTGAGAAGCATTTGGCGACCAAGTTGTTAGCTCGCTCTGTGAACAGTTAAGCTAGCTCAATAATAGCTGTATATTCGTCTGAGAGTTGCTTCTGGGAGCGAGAAAAGGTGTTAGACTGAAGATCACCTACGTAACCGTCAGCCTTTATACTGGGAGGAGGTCCCCCCTCCCGGAGCTGAAGTCACTTTTCTGCCAGTCAAAGGACTGGAGTAATGAAATAGAGCTTCTGGGGGGACAGGCTGAGGGTGTGTCCCATAGTGAGATACCAGAACGAATGTTGAAAGAGAACCTAAGGAGTGTCTGCTTAGAGCTCTGCAGACCTTGATGACATAATGAGGCCTAATATAGCCCAAGTAGGGGTCTCTGCAGACGAGTGGGCGTGTCACAAGGAAAGACAATTCTAAAGCGACACACCTGATTTGACGGACTTTGTTAAAGGGACACACCTGACTGGACAAGAACAAAAGGGGRGTTACTGCACGGCACCACTTTTTCTGAAGAACCCTARTTGYGTCACATTTCTCCTGGTTAACCTTAGTGTTGGGGTCAGGGTCAGGCTGTAAAGACATCAAGCAGGATCTAAGGATACCGTCATGTATGCCTCGTAGCCCACAGTGTTTATGCTTTTGACACGCCCACTCTTGTGTCACGCCCACTTTGATTCTGCAGATAACCCCTTCTCAATATAGCACTACTATGYTTCAGCTGTGTTGAACCAGGGCAGCTCCTAAAACATGCAGAACATCAGCCCTCGAGAGCTGACTTTGGACACCATTGAACTTTTGGTTTTGCTACTTTTGCATTTTGGCTATATTTTAGCTGTTTTTAGACAATGTTGTGTTACTTTTACCCAGAATTCAACTACTTATAGCAATTGTGTTTTGTTATTTTAACATTTAGCTACATTTTAGCTGTTTTAGACAATATTTTATAACTTTTAAGATCAAGTTAGGTTTCAGCTACTTAATAGCTAGTTTTTTTAGCTGTAGTTTATTTTACGGTTGTGTTTTGCTACTTTTAGCTAGAGTTTAGCTACTTTTAGTTAGTGTTTTTCTACTTCTGGCTTTTAGTTAGCATTTATTTTATTTTTTAGCATTTAACTGGTAAATTCAGCCTTCACTCTGCATTTTCACAAAAGATGCATAATTTCTCTAGTTCACACTGTTACTGGGGGGGGGGGGATGAATTAAATAATTATACAAACAACCCTGGTCAATCTTGTTATCCTATTTTTGAAATAATGAATATAAGAATCATAAAATTCTCTATTTTTTTTTTCCTGAGTGAAGACTTAAAGTCAGGCCTTGAGTTAATGAGTAGATGAGGTAGGCTATTGTACTCTGCTTTCCTGTCAGGTTGAGGAGATAAATGTACAAGTTTCCGGGATTACCCTGAACGCCTCTCGATAAGTATGGTGATAAGGAGTCCTGCAGTGCACGCAGCTGCTGCCTGAAGAGAAAGTGACGGTTGGGGACGAGCAGAGGAAAACAAAGCGAACTGCGGGGCGGCGCGCTTTCTCATTTTATATAGGTTGGTGTAAAAGCCACGGAGAGAGTCTCCGCGTTTCCTGTTTTTAAAAAGTCCACTCCAGCCGACCTTTAAATGCTCCAAACTCACTGACTGACGGAGTTTCCAGTCGAGGACAGCCAGAGACGCGACAGTCATGGTGAGTCCAACCTGTCTRAACAGCTTGAACTAAAAACCAGGTGGAAAAGATGTTTCTGAGCGGAATGTTTATTTAAGTGTAGCCTTCTCAGTGTGCAGACTCCTGAGTGAGAGCCAGAGGGTTGAATGACCTTAAATTAGGTTAAAGTAATAAGAATTACAGGTCCTGCCGAGTGTTCACTTTTCTTCTGCGTTTGTTTTTCATTATAAATTAATTCAGTTCTATTTCTTCTTACATAAACTGTGACAAAAGTCAACACAGTGCATAACAATGAAAACAGATTATTTTTAAATAGTTTTATTTARTTATTAGTTAACATTTCTCCTTCTTGTGTCCTCATAAGTCACCTTTGAGACACAATAATCTAAACCCAGAGAGACACTGGACTCAAGCAGAACCATGGTTCCTAAAGTTGGCATGCAGATCAAATTAACTTTAGCGTATAGCATTTTTACACCCAACTGTTTAAAATAAATAAAAATAATGGTCATTAATTTATAAAAACTTATAAACAAGTGGACAAGGCTCTTTGTTAAATGTTTTATTATCAATGTTTATATATTTTTAGTATTATAATTGAGGCGACTTTAATTTTGTGGGTCAGAAGAGAGGTTTGGGCACCACGAAGTATTAATAAAGGTGAAACACCAGGTACCAGCATGTACACTGGAGGATGGAATGAGGGAAGGAAGGAAACGAGGAGGGAAACTGGAATGGGCAGCAAGTTCCTGGTTAAATTTTAAACACACTATTGTCTCCCTGCTTTTTGTTGTGCCCAGGATGAGATAAAAAGGCAGTCTCAGCATCCATTAATCACTTATCAGGCTTGGAAAAAAAACACCTTTTGCTCTTTTCAGATAAAATCACCAAAAAAGGGAGGATGTGGTATTTTCAGAATGAACTGTAGTGAACTAGATGCTGAGTTTTTTTTTCACTAGTTTCTGCTTCCTGTCACCTTCTGAGGTGCAGGTTTCCTGTCATGGCTCAGAGGGCAAACACTGAAGGAGAAAGCTGTCAGGAAACATATAACTCTGAGGTCAAATATCCTGCTCCGTGCGCTTGTTCTGTGCCATTTAAATAGTCTTCATGATGATCTTAAAAGACTGACTTTGTTTCACTAGAATCCTGACCTGCTTTACTTTACTTTCTATTTAAATGTAAATTACTTGAACAAGCAGGATGATTCAATTCCCTAAACACCCAAAGCAAAACTGTGTTTAGCAAACAAACCAGCTGGGTTTATGTAAAGTGGGTGTGTCATTTCCCCCCACTTGACAGCTAGTTATTTTTTTAATTTTTATTTTTTCAAACAGGCTGTGGGTTTTGTTTTCAGTTCTAAAAAACACGACAGAACTAGTTCTGTAATTTAGTGTTTTGTATCTGAGTTTCCTATTTTAAAAGACATTTGGAAATGAAAGTGGCAAGCTTGAGGCATACAGAGCAAACATTCATTTACTGTTCTGTAATCTTTCTGTTCTGTTTGCCTTACAACCTGGAACTTAATTGGATTTTGAATTTAATTAAAAGTATCAATTCTTCAAAACCAGGGGATAAATGTATTTAAAAGTTGAAAAGAAACTATATAAAACAGATGTTTTGCACGCACGTCCCTTGGCTTTTAAATCTTAACCAGCAGCTTCAGAAAACATACAATTAGACAAATTTGATGAGATCAAATTCATAGTTTTTGTCCATCAGGGACAACACCATGTTTGAGGCAAATCTACCACCTGTCTTGTGCTGAGAACTCAGTCTCTACAGTTAAAACGTGGTGGCAGCTTCAGGGTTGTTTTCACCTACAAGAACTGGGAAACTACTCAGAGTTAAAGGAAAGATAGATGGAGAAAAATACATTGAAATTCTTAAAGGAGACCAATTATGGGTCCTAGAAAATTTTATGGTATGTCTGTGGGCTATCCAGACCATGTTCATTCAATTTAATGCACAAAATAATTCTCAGATAATAAAACTTCCCATTTTCTAGTTCTGCCTGCTCTGACTTCTGTTCAGAAGAGCTGTTTATGTTAATGAGCTCTGTTGGTAACGCCCTCCAAAAATCTGTTGACATTAACTCCGCCCTCCAAAGCCAGCATTTACCTTAGCATGGCTAATAGCAGAAGCTCCGTTTTACAACCTCTGCTCTGCCCTCACTCTGTTCCACTCTGTTACCAGAGCAGGGAGCAGCAGCGGTGAAAATACCTCAGAAACTCGAACAAATAGGCTTTAACAAGGCTTTAATAAGCTAAACAATAGAGGTACATGAGAAAACGTGTTCATAACGAACAAAAATAAATAAATAATTAAATTGTGTCCGTGCCGGTCTCAAACCCTGGTCTCCAGCTCTCTGGTCCAACACTCTACCCATTGCCCTACTGGAGGCTTGTTGTGAAATGAGCTACACATTGCACAACAACACAGTGACGGCTTTTTATACTGAGGAGGTGGAGCCTCACCCGGGGGTTGCTAGGTAAGGGGCTGAACGCAGGTTCTGGTGGGTTGTCGTACGGCTTGTGACATCACAATATGACTGAAGTATAAAACTTGTCTTTAATACACATTAAAAATACATTTACTTACAGTAAATATGCCCCTGGGTACATTTTTTGGTCCTAGGACTGTTTTTTTTTTTTAAGAAGCACATACCCAAAGTTGAATAAAAAAAAACTTTAAAAAGTGAATTTTGCATAATAGGTCCCCTTTAAGTATTTTAACTAGAGCAGATTAAAGATGCTCAGGGTAGTCAAAAATGAGGTGGAATGTCCCTTTAACCATCTCCTGAATCTGAATCAGCTTTGTGTGGCAGGAATAAACATCAGCAAACTGATTTATTACCGAGGGAATATTGAAGACGATGCAAAACAGAAACTTTGTAGTTGGATTTAAAGAATCTTGAACCACAAAGAAGATTACTAAAGTAAGCTAATACAGTTTGTTTTTTGATATGAGGCAGGCGTCCATGTGTCGTGCTGTGCTTCAAGCTCAGCTGATTTTTTTCCCCTCTGACTGCTTCGTTTCGGAACACGTACCGGCTTCTCCATTGAAACACGGAAAGTAACCAGAGCGACYAAGAGAGTTTAGCCGCAGTGGAAGATTTATTTTCAACACATCCTTATCAGAGTTTGAGCGGGTCTGAGCCTTATCGGATCACGCCGCTGGCTAAAGGCGCTGACTCAGCTATGCACAAAGCTGTTTCTGTCGATGCAATGCGTGTGCGTTGTTAGCAGCAACGCTCACATGGGCTAATGTTCAAAGTAGTAACAAACTTTCGTTGTAGTGTTCACTGTTCCAAACCCTGACTCGCTGCAGGGGCGTGTTTCTGWGTGAGAGGCTTTTATGCCTGAACCGTAAGCATGTACCAAGTAATGTAAACGTGTACTGTTTTAACCAAGAGGAAAATTCAACTGCAGTATCCACCGTTCAACACATAGAGGGCAGCACTATAGCAGAATTAAACACATTTATACGGAAATGTCAAAATTAGCACAGAAATACAAAGATAATGCACTTAAGACACAATTCAGACAGTTTATCTACTGTACATAAAAAGTTGATTTGAAGTTATTTTTTTATTATTTTATTATTTTATTTTTTTATTTTGGAGATTTATTCATTTATTCATGTCACTTAAAACAAAAAAGTTTACATTACAGAAAATACAAAACTTATATCACAAAATAAAATGAAAGGCAGCAGAACGAAGAAAAAATCTTTTATCTGCCCCTTTTTACAAAGAAAAAAAGAAGAAAAAATATCAATACTCTTCTAGTTACAAAAATACAGCAAAACAGAAACAACAACAAATAAAACTTACATAAATATCCCTTATTCTAATATACAGTATATTTGTTCAATAAACCAAGTTTAATCATTCTTTTAAACACAAACAATGATCTAGCATTTCTAACGTCACTCAGAGCATTCCACAATTTCACTCCCTGTATCAACGTACACCGTTCCCTTAAACTCGTTCGAAATCTGTGCTTCACAAATACTTCATTTCCCTTTAAATTATAAGAGCTTTCTCTTTTAACAAAATTTAACTGTATATTCAAAGGTAGCATGTTTTTATGAGCCTTAAACATAAGCTGTAGAATACTGTAATCAACCAACTCATGAAGTTTTAATAATAATAATTAATTTACTCCAACAAATGATACAAAAACCTGTTTATCCCAAAACATGGCAACCATCACAACTTGTCTGAACATTAACCCCTTTTTACATCACTGTTCCAGCAAAGTCAGACAAACTAATACAATGAATTCACTTTTYTGCTGACCCTTTACAGGAGAATGGGAAGAGCCGCTTGCAGCAGGCACAGGAGGAGGCAGAGGAGGTGAAGGAGATCATGCTGGACAACATGAACAAAGCTGATGAGAGAACCGGCAAACTGACCGATTTGGAGGATCGGGCTGAAGAGCTGATGGAAAAGGTAGCAGTCCAAGGTGCTCTTCGGGTGGGCAAAGATCATGATCCCCCCCCCAGGCTATGTTGGGTTGTTTGTCTAAGAGTCTGAGGTGTATCTTTTACTGTGAACTCCCGGAGCTTATTGCCAACGGAATTTAAGCTAAAAGATGTCACGTTGATATCCAAAAATACCTTTTAGGTGGAGCTGGAGAGGAAAACAAATGAACACTTTACATCCTGATTGTGTTAAATAGTGCTATGTTTAGAAAGGTATTTCCTATTGTTTCCAAAGATGAATGAAGCAGGCTGGTGTCCCTGGGTACGACAGTAAGTTCAGGACATGCCACGAGGCCAATGTATGTCCGGGGGTCAACGCTGAGGTCACATCGTTCCCACGTTGCCATGCTTGTCTGTGTTACTCAACACTGTATAGCTATAGCTTGCACAGAGCAAAGGAAAAGCCATAAAAGCAAAGTATCAAAATTTAACATCAAGAAATAGTTGAATTTCAGTTTTCCACAGATTGAGTTGGGATTGAACAAACTAGAAGAGCACATGTTGATATAAATTATAGAGCTCACAGGAGTAACRAGAAGTGGTAACACTGGAAGAACTGACTGACAACATGGTTCATTAAACAAAAGACATCACTGGTGCATCACTGGAAGAATTTGTAGCAATAGGGAAGTTCATGAGTCATGTGTGAATTGATGTTTATCTCAGGTAAAGTTTGACTGAAACAACCATCAGCAAATCCAGTGAAGAGATCAAACTCTTATTAAACTGTTGGCTTTCATTGTTTCCACTAAGACAACTGTCCTGGCAGTTTCAGCTCAACACAAGTTAAACTAAATCAGCGGTGGTGGGCAGCACTAATTCAAAAGATAGTTGTGCAAGTTCTAAAGTGCTTATGTTCAATAAATCTTAGTGGAAGCGAATTCTAAAGCACAAAATTGACTCAGAGTTCACCAGAGTTCACCAGAATCGTAGGCGTGCTGTACTGGCTTCTGCCTGGAACCATCAGAGAGMAGGTACAAACTGCACGGCTGAGCGCAGTTCTGTGTGGTTCTGAGTGGTTGGAAACAATGTAGGGGACTAGTGTCCACCACTGTAAATCAGTCACATTAACAGACCAACATGTAACACAAAACCTAACACAAAATACTTGAAAGCTGCTTGTAAGACTCAGACTGTAAGGACCAAGACAACAGTTTGGCTTCAGTTCTAAACAATATGTCTGCAGGAAACCAGGCACCTTATGTCATCTGCAGAACCATCCCAGTGGAGCATGATGGTGGCAGCATCATGGTGTGGGGTGTTTTTAAGCAGAAGACAGTTTAAAGGATAGCTATCCTTGATGAAAACAGGTTTCCACAGAGCTCAGGACCTCAGACTGGGCTGAAGGTTCACCTTCTAACATGACCCAAAACYGAGAAGACAACTCTGAATGTCCTAAAGTGGCCCAGCCTGAGTCTCGACTTGAACCTATCAAACATCTCTGGAGGGACATGAAAATGGTACCATCTAATCAGACAAAGATTAGGAAAAAAGAGCTAAAAAGATATTTGAAACTGTAATTAAAACCATTTTAAGGTGGTTTAGATCAGTACTAAGAGGTCTGAATGATTCTGTATATATAATTGTTTCTCCAAAGTTTCAAATATAATATGTCTTTTGCTTTGTCTTTGTGGGCTACTCACTGTAGGTTATTGAGAAAAAATAAATGTAAACATCTGTGGGATCAGGTTGCAACAGAACAAAAAGTGAATAATGTCTGAATATTTTGAAGCTGTACAACTTACTTTTTTACAATTCTGAGATATTTTACTGCAACATTTAGTCCTTTCTGCGTGTTGGACTGCAAATGTTGAGAAGAATAATGAAGCTGAAAAGGTTTGKGCTGAAGCTTCTGCTGTCTGATTTTATTCCAGTAGTTTCAGCTGGCTCTATTCACTGTTTTATTTGACTCTTTAGCTTCAGATGAGTTTTTATTGCAGACCTAAAGGTTCAAATTTGCAACTACGGTAAGTTTAATCTGAAAAAAACTAACCTACAAGCGTTGTTAGATTAGCAGGTCATTACAAATGAAATAATTTCTRTGTTGTATTTCATATCACTACACTGTTTTGATTGTTGTTTTATCTGCTTGTTCCAGTACCTTTTTAAAAGCAGGGCTTCTCAAATCTTTTGAGTCTGAGGACCCCCTACAGGGGAGATACATTTCCAAGAACTCCCTCAAAAACCTCYTGTGMATTAAAATTATTTACTGCTATTTTAACCCTTACATGCCATGAGAATGTTTTTTGTATTTTGGTTAAGTCTGTTTTTTACTGGATTACTAGTTGTTTTACTTGGTCTCTGTGTGCATACATGCATTTTATGGCATAATTGTAAGTTATTTGTTTATTTTGGGGACCCCCTTGCTATAGCTTATGGACCCCTGGGGATCTTGGGACCCCAGTTTTAAAAACCCTGCRTTGAAGCAACAGTTTATAAAGAAAGATGTTTAAATAAATGATTAAAAAAACAGGAGGCTCTCAGAAATTGTTGTATGAACTCATGTGAACCTCTCGTTTTCTGAACACATTCTGGTTTTAAAAAAAAAAATCAAGAATTGCAGCTTTGAGTTAAATCTACCACATGGAGTTTTAGACCAATCCTGATTTGAATGCTGAACTTTAGTTAGGTCTCTTTAAACCCGAGTGATGTGAAAGTGTGTGCCTCTTGAATTAAAATCTCCAGGATCAGCCCATCTGTTTTTGTCCCTCTGAAACTCTGTCCTCAGATCAGCAGGGAAATGTGGAAATGTTGTGTTGCACGTGTTGACCTTGTGTTGAGTTATGTGATCCTTTGAGCTCATTGAGTATTGATGTAGCTGATTTGAAACGTCCTGCTGGCAAAGTTCATCATCCAAAGTTTTTAACTTACATTTATGAGTCAGGTTTTCACAGTAAATTTGAAGTCATTTAAATTTAATACTCTGTTCACAGGATTTTTTTTTTTCATGTGAAATCTGTCAGTTCAGGGTTTCTCTTTCCAACTTGTTCAAATGGATAAAATGCTCTCTTTAATCAAGAGCAGATTGTTAAAATGCTTCTTTGTGGGAGTGTTTGTTTTACTTAAGATTTCCCGTCAGATGATTATTTGTTTCTGGACTCAACAGATCACTAAGCCAGCATGGATAATGTAAACCAGCAAGTATGACGTAGTTTTAATGATGCAGGTTTTTTAAAATGAAAAGCTCAGTGTTTTTAAGGAGAAAAATAGGATTTATTTGAACTGTTCTTTCTCAGAGTGGAATGATTACAAAATGTATAACTTGAATGATTTAAAACAAGGTGGAACTCGATGCCAAAGCATGGACTGGTGTGCCTCCGCCTGTCCRAGACTTGTCTGCATTTAAAGCACTGGGCATGCAGTTACCTGTTGACCTCTATTTTTGGACCTAAATATTCTAAGAAGTATGTAACTGTATCAACAATGTCTAAACATGACTTCCTCTTTAATATTTACCACATCATTAACTTCATTGACCAGCCACTTATGTTCAAAATACGGGGCTTTAAGGAACAAATATGACTTTACCTGACCTTCAACTTTGACCTTTGACCTCAAAATGTTTTCAGACCTCCGTTGGGCCAAGGACAATTATGTTAATTTTGACTGCAATCAATAGCTCTGTTCAGGAGATACCAGGTGTCCATCACTGTCTGTGTTCACTGCAACACACAAACGGACAAAAAGTTAACAGGACTTGACTTTGTCCAACTTTTTGTCATGTTTGTTCATTCAAGAATTTTCTGCTCTACTCACTGAAAACTTCAGGTCAATGAATGTTTGTGTCTTTGCTTCATTTTTATCCTTTATGGATTAAAGAAAATCCTCAATATATTCAAACATGTTCACCAAATTCTTGTTTTTACATTGTGTAATAGTTCCACCCTGGAAAAAGAACTGTTCAAATAAAAACTGAAACCCTCCAAATTACTGCCATACTTTGACTGTCATGGTGAGGGGATGTAAACCACTGACCCCATCTGAAGACATGTTGCACATTTAAAAACATCTCTTTTAAGGTCAAGTGTCCCTTTTTTACTTTCTACAAATTCTGTTGCAACTGATGATTTCAAGTACAAAGTACTCTGTGTAGTAGACATTGTATCATCACAACACAATATCATTGATAATCATTAATAAATAAACAAGTTTTTACTTTTATAACTGGGGTGACCCATGTTGTAGAAAGTGTGTAGCTCCCACTAGTAAATTGGTAACCATAAAGCTGGATTTCCTCCTTTTGATCAGTGCCTTAAGAAATGTTTTTGTACTATATGGTTTTACAGTGACCCTCATTGATCAACTCTCTAACAAGCACTAAAAAATGTTGAGGGCATAATAAAAGGAGGAGGTGGGAAGAACTGAGTTCTAACCACGAACACATGAGTAAAACAAGCATACCCTCAGCATCATGTGATTATTGGTCAAGGAAATCTTAAAAGTTTTTCTCAGCTATCTAAGAGTAAACAATGGAAATCCCAGAAGAGAGGTTTCAAAAGTTCACGGGATTCAAAATAGACCACATGACATTTTTACATGAATAGTATATCAGAGCGCAGAGGTGATACTGAATGTGAACAAGGACACACGTTTGAGTAAATGAGGAGCATTTGAAGAGAGAACAGTATGAACTGTAAGAAATGCATGTTTGGCATCTCAGTTAAACATTGCTTAAATGTCCAAAAAGTGATCTCCACTCATTTTCTTTTCTTTTTTTTTTTTCTTTCCTCTAGGGTAAAGTTTTTGAGAAGACTACCCTGAAAGTGAAGCAACAGAAAAGATGGGACAACATGAAGATGAAAATCATTTTTATCAGTGTCGGAGTGGTAGCAGGAATCATCATCTTGACACTTATAATTTATTACAGTCTTTGACGGCCAATGAAAACAGAATCTCCGTGACAATTGAAAGGGAAAAGACTGCAGGACATGAAACAAAAGGTGAAGGTCAAGGAAGTGAGGAACCGTCACTGTGGGATTCCAGCAGTTTGTCTGAGCTGCTCAGACAGCAATACTTATACGTTAAGAGATATTTATAGGAGGATTACTGCTTTTAACTGGTTTAAAACTTCAGGTGATATGGTACCATTTATTGTTTGTCTCCTTCCTTTTTGTTCCTGTTTTTACAGGTCTTTTCATAGTGCACATTCGAAGGTGGAAACTGCATGTAGGATTTAAGCGTTTAAAGGTTTTACTGGCCCCTTTTTTTGAATCCATGTAAATAAGWCCTCTAGCATCAGCCTTTTTTGTAGCAAAGCCATGAATTAAAAATATTTGAAGCACATACCGATGGATTCATTTTCAGGAAGAATGTATTGGACTACAAGAGATAAGCTGAAACTTTTGCCACATCTTTTCATAGTTTTTACGCTTTGAATAGGAGAAAAAAACGTGTAATAAAACATTTTTGCATATTAAAGCTTGTTTTTAATGTTTTATTCTTGGGTGACTTATTTGAATATCAGRTTTTTCATTCTTTCACACATAAATTGCATCTTCCTAAAACACAGCAGCCCCTGGCAAACACAATGGAATCACCTAGGGTTTTCTTACAAAAATACATCACAGACATGCCACAGTTATTCTTTTCAAAGATTCCGACCTTCTGGCATTAATAAACAAAAAAGAAATGTAATTGTTATGGTCAGTTACAATTGCATTTTTTGAACAAGTAGAGGGAAAAAAAATAATGGAGATGACAGATAAATCAAGACTACAGATAAATCAATCTTTTACAATCTTTTGCTTTTACTCTGACAGGACGAAGGTTGTGAAAGACCTCAGCCATCCCAACAATGGACTGCTCTCCCTCAGGGAACCACTTCAGAACCCTGAGGCAAACCACTGAAAGAATGTGGAGGAGCTTCTTTCCACGTGCAGTCAGTGTTCTAAACATAGACACAGTCTAACATTCAAACTCATAAAACACAAAACTAGACTGCAGCTAACAAAACCACAAATTAAAATAAGGGAACAGTAACAACTATCCTCTCATATTGGAGAATAATAATATTCATCTGTGCATTACCTGTACAGTTAAAAGGAAAAAATAACATGTTATATATTGCAGGATATTTAACTTATATTACACAGTAAATGTGTTTTTGTGCTATTTCTTAAAAATTTGCATGTTCTGCATTTCAATTATTGCTTTGTTTACATTTTAACTTTTAAACTTATCTATTTAGCCCTTGTGTGTGTAGATCTGTTGAGAGGGACAAGATGAAGGAGGAGGAGATGGAGTCTTCTGGAGTGAGTGGGGGTGAGGATGGTGTGAGGTCCTGATGCTCTGAGATGTGGGGGGTTGAAGGTGCGAAGTCCTGTGAAGAGAAGCCAGCAGAGGGTGGGGTTGGCAGCAGAGGGGACTGGGCTGGGGGAGGGGTGGGTGACCGATCAAACCTGTTAAAATGCTGGTTCAAGTCGTTCACCCACCCCAAGTCCCCCACACCCTGGGGGTTTGGTTTGTGGCCTGACATTGTTTTCAGACTCCTCCAAACACCACTGATGTCACTCTGCTGCAGTTGATCCTCCATCTTTCTCCATGGTATTTTTTTCCATCCCTGATCTTCCTCCTCAGCTCCTTCTGCACAGCTCCCAGCTCCTCCTTGTTTCCTGATTGAAAGGCTCTCTTCTTCTCCTTGAGAAGAGCCTTTATTTCAGGGTTGATCCAGGGTTTGTTGTTGGAGAAACACCATACTGTCCGGTGGGTACAGTGTTCTCCACACAGAAGTTAATGTAGTCCGTGACACGGTCCGTGATGCTGTCAGTATCATCCCCATGAGGCGCACAGAGTTCTTCCCACACAGTGGAGCTGAAGCAGTCCCTCAGAGCCTCTTCAGTCTCCTCAGACCATCTCTTCACTGTGCGTCACAACTGGTTCTCGGTGTACGAGGGGTTCTGTGACAGGCTGGAGATGAACCACATTGTGGTCTGAGCCCCCCAGGGGAGGGAGAGGTGATGACCTATGTGTGTTTTTTGTGTTGGCATACAGTTGATCCAGAGTTCTGTTATCTCTGGCGTGGCAGGTGCTAGGTGAAGGTGGGGAGAGTGGAGGACAGGGAGACATGATTAAAATTCCCCGAGATCAGGAAGAGGGCCTGTGGGTGTGTTTGGAGTCTGCTGGTGATTGAATGGAGAGCATCACATGCTGCAGAGGTGGCAGTTACTGGCTACAACTCAACAGTCAGTAAAACTCTTATTTTGACTTTTAATATTATTTCTGTATTATTTATTTCAAATTTAGTCAGTCGTACACTTAGTACTTTTCAGTGTTTATAAGAGGATGTAATAAAACACTGTTTAGTCAAATTAAACATGAAAGGTCAACGTTAACTACAAATGGCCCTCTGAGGGGCACCATAATGCTCATGTGGGCCTCTGTGAAAATGAGTTTGACACCCCTGCATTAGAGGAACAACTCCCCTAACCACAAAGCCACATGCTACCCCAAGTTATTAAAAAACAGAGGCAGGGCAACAAGCAGCATTGTAATATTATGATTTCAGTTTTTTCCCTCAAATTTGAGCGATTCCACATTTTATACCTTTACTTGGTCTAAAAATAATAAAGCAACTGACTACAACAAGCATGTTTATTTCATTTTTAATTGTAAATTTTTTTGATGGTAGAAGTTTTGGGTTTTGAAAAATAATAGTTCTGTGATTTATTTATTTATTTGATTTCATTTCATTTCACAATTGAAAGTTAATCCTCCAAGTGTGATTTCAAAATTTTCCCAATGGTTGAGGAAGAAATTAGTCACATACAGTATAAATAAAGAGTGACATCTAGTGGTCAAGACGTTTACTGTATCTGAATTAAAATGTCTTTACACTACTTTGCATTTGGAAAAAMAGAGGATATTTTACCAAATGTAGAGATTCCTATTCTAAAAGAGATTTAAAGAAGCATAAAATAGGAAAATAAACAGGATATTTTCCACTATACCATCCAGAATGTACTCTTCTTAATGGCAGGAGAATAACATGAGTAGATCCACCCAGAGCTGAGACTGAGCTATAGCTGCTGAAGCATACGAGAGAAGGAGGCATCCCGAAGAAGAAACCTGAAGAATCCTGAAGAAGAAACCCCTAATGAAGAACTACGTCTTGGGCAGCAGAACCCAGTGTGCAAGAGGAGGAATCATTGGAAAGATAAACCTTTGTATGACATGCACCAKTGGCTGACTGAGGAACTGACTGATTTCAACAAATCCTTGGCTGCAGAGGACTGGACTGAAGGACAGCATAGAGGGACTAATCGTGGCAACACAAGACCCTCAACACATGAACAACAGAGGCAGGGGTCTACAGTACAAAGCAGGACCAAGATATTCATGGCTGGCTGTCAGGCAGGCAGGCTGAAGGAAGGAAGGCAGACTCAAGGAAGGAAGGAAGGAAGGAAGGCAGGCTCAAGGAAGGAAGGAAGGAAGGCAGGCTCAAGGAAGGAAGGAAGGAAGGCAGACTCAAGAAAGGAAGGAAGGCAGGCTCAAGGAAGGAAGGAAGGCAGGCTCAAGGAAGGAAGGAAGGAAGGCAGGCACAAGGAAGGAAGGAAGGAAAGGAAGGAAGGAAGGAAGGAAGAAAGGAAGGAAGGCGGAAGGAAGGAAGGCAAGGCAGGCAGGCAGGCAGGAAGGAAGGCAGACTCAAGGAAGGAAGGAAGGAAGGCTCAAGGAAGGCAGGCTCAAGGAAAGAAGGAAGGCAGGCTCAAGGAAGGAAGGAAGGCAGGCTCAAGGAAGGAAAAGCAGACTCAAGGAAGGAAGGAAGGAAGGCTCAAGGAAGGAAGGATGGCAGGCTCAAGGAAGGAAAAGCAGACTCAAGGAAGGAAGGAAGGAAGGAAGGCAGGCTCAAGGAAGGAAGAAAGGCAGGCTCAAGGAAGGAAGGAAGGCAGGCTCAAGGAAGGAAGGAAGGCAGGCTCAAGGAAGGAAGGAAAGCAGTATCAAGGAAGGAAGGAAGGCTCAAGGAAAGAAGGAAGGAAGGCTCAAAGAAGGAAGGAAGGAAGACTCAAGGAAAGAAGGAAGGAATGATCAAGGAAGGAAGGAAGGAAGGAAGGAAGGAAGGAAGGAAGGAAGGAAGGATCAAGGAAGGAAGGAAGGCAGGCTCAAGGAAAGAAGGAAGTAAGGCTCAAGGAAGGAAAGAAGGAAGGATCAAGGAAGGAAGGATCAAAGAAGGAAGGAAGGCAGGCTCAAGGAAGGAAGGAAGGCAGGCTCAAGGAAGGAAGGAAGGATCAAGGTAGGAAGGAAAGAAGGAAGGATCAAGGAAGGAAGGATCAAGGAAGGAAGGAAGACTTAAGGAAGGGAGGAAGGATCAAGGAAGGATCAAGGAAGGAAAGAAGGAAGGATCAAGGAAGGAAGGATCAAGGAAGGAAGGAAGGCAGGCTCAAGGAAGGAAGGAAGGATCAAGGTAGGAAGGAAAGAAGGAAGGATAAAGGAAGGAAGGATCAAGGAAGGAAGGAAGACTTAAGGAAGGGAGGAAGGATCAAGGAAGGATCAAGGAAGGAAAGAAGGAAGGATCAAGGAAGGAAGGATCATGGAAGGAAGGAAGGATAAAGGAAGGAAGTAAGGAAGGATCAAGGAAGGAAGGAAGGATCAAGGAAGGAAGGCAGGATCAAGGAAGGAAGGAAGGAAGGATCAAGGAAGGAAGGAAGGCAGGCTCAAGGAAGGAAGG
>NW_013952522.1:1455555-1457707 GCF_001266775.1 Austrofundulus limnaeus | reverse complement strand
GGCTTAAGGAAGGAAGGAAGGAAGGAAGGAAGGAAGGAAGGAAGGAAGGAAGGAAGGAAGGAAGGAAGGAAGGAAGGCAGGCTGAAAGTTGAAGAAACTGAAGAGTTATCTTCACTTTCATTCATTAAGGCTCCTTATGAAAACATGTGCAACATAACTTCAACAAGAAAAGGGTAAAAATATTTTCTCAGTTCTAGTGAATAATATAAGCGACTTTTATTGTGAAGAGTTTCTCCTTCATAGTTGTTTTTACCCGGAAGTGACAACAAGAAGTCTTTCCTGCAACAAAACCGGCATGATGGCAGCGGACACGCAGGTTTGTGTGGTTGACTATGAACTCATAACCTACCTGTTTGAGAACGATTGTTAAGGATTTTAGGAACCAGATTTGTCATTAATTATGCCCAGCCTTACTGAACATGTCGGCTTGGTTCAGTATTATTCGAGTAACTGGGGCAGAAATGAGCAGCAGCTAACCTGTTAGCCGGAATGCTAACGTGGCTGCAGCAGTTCTGCTGACGACAACCCCTTCTGCACGAAGCAGTAGCACAGCTAAAACTTTTGTTTTGTGCCAATTCGCCTGGTTTTCCGTTTCTCTCGTAAATTTCTTGAGGTTTTAATCATTTTGAAGAGTTCACAGTAAAGTCCCTGATGAGTGAAGTCACACCCTTCAGAAGCAGTTACATTAAATTAGCACATGTTCTCCAAAACAACCTACAAGACAGGCAAACACTTCAACAGCAGCTTCAGTTTGTTCTCAATCCAGAACTTATTTAAGCACACTGCTTATCAGTAACTATTCATGAGCATTTTTCTGTTGCTGTATTTGCAGTCACATTTCAACAAACAAATATAATTTATGATCTCTATAGAACTGAATTTTGGCAATTTGTTTAAGGCTTTAAGCAAAAGTAAAGTGAGGATATCATCACAAAAGACATTTATTGTATTTAAAAACTATAAGGTAATGTAGGTAACATTTATTTAAGTAGCCATTTTCAGCAGCAAGGCGATGCAAAGTGCTTTACAGGATTTAAGAAAAAATACAAGTAAGTACAAAAGAAATCATAAGACAAGTAGGCAGTATAAATCTAAGTGAACATGCAGAATAATCTACGACATCAGAACATAGGTAAGACATCATAGTCCGTATAATCTGAGACATCATAGCATGAAAGGAGAATATAAACACAAGTTGTACTTATGCTGAGAGACAAGCATGGAGTGAAGACAGGTCTGTGAGGACACATTGAGGATGAGAAGATCAGGCCCTGTCCTGCTGAAAATAACTACAGACATCACAAAACAAGTCAAAACATCTTGGTGTTGTGTCAGATGGATGGGTGCCCCTTGTCTACAACAATCTTCCAAACAAAGTGGGTGATGACATACAGTACACCTTTTATTAGTTTAATATTGTTTAATTAGTTTAACCTGATTTGATTTCATAAATTTGGAGTATTTTTTATTTGTTTCTCCATAAAACAAAATAAAAAATATTTAAATTCCTGGTTGTAAGAATACCAGAATTGTCTTGCAACTGTTGTCAAGAGTCAAGACAGTTCATCTTATCTTAACATGGAGACTCCAACATCTTCAGATGTCAATACTAGAGTTGGGCATAATCGTATCGTGTGTGATTAATCGTCAGAAAAACATTAATCAATTAATTTTTGGCACTTGACGATTAATACGATTGATGCCAACAGGTACAGTCCGCTTGCTGCTCCTCTCAGCTTCAAATATGACGAACATTAAAACAAATTTCTGTAACTTATTTATCTATCAACACAATTTAAAATTTGATGTATAGCCTGAAGTTTGTAATTTTGACACAATTTGGAACAGATTTTTACGAAGAGCAAATATTTCCCACTAAATTGGTCATGTGACTAAGATATGGGTGTCCAGGGGATTAATCGTCAAATTAATCGTTATCGGCTAAATACCACAATTAATCGTGATTAATTTTTTGCCAATATTGCCCAACCCTAGTCAATACATTTATTTGCATCCTCATGTTTGAGAAAAACTCACATAGACCAGTGAAAAAACTTGAAGCTGATGAATAAAAATCAACTGTAAATCAGCTGATGAACATCAGACTACAGTTGGGCAATATTGGCCAAAAACTAACCACAATTAATTGTGG
>NW_013952522.1:1454390-1455505 GCF_001266775.1 Austrofundulus limnaeus | reverse complement strand
CTATTATTGTTATTATTGTTATTATTAGATGGCAATCACACTTGCATGTTTTTGATTAAATCAGTTACCTGTGTTGTCAAGAGGTTATAAAAATCATCAACCTATTTTTTTCATAGCAAGTTCATAGTAAGCTATGAATTAAACCCACCGTTTCCACAATGAGTGGCAGCAGATCTTTAGAAAAACAGTTAGCCACAGACACATGCATGCTTGATAGTGATGAAATAGAACAGTCATCACACGGCATTAGTTGCAAAGTGGCAAATACTATTTGTTGACAGTTTTTCTGATGATTATTTGCACACACTACGATTTTACCCAACCCTACATCAGACATAGATTGTGGTCAATAAATGAAAAATAAAATAAAACAGATTTTGGCAAACGAAAAGCATACTTGATCTAATATTTTGTTACACAACGATTTGATGCAATCATTGCAGTTGACAGATTTTTGCACCTGTACGGGTATTTTGGCCCAGTACTCATGAGCAAACGACTCCATTTTCCTCAGGTTTTAAGGGTTCTTTCTCCAGGTGGTATGTTTCAGCTCTTTCCACAGATGTTCAACAGGGTGAGAGGGCTACTTCAGAATAGTCTGTTGTTTTCTTTTTAGCCATTCTTGGGTGTTTTGGCTATATTTTAGGGGACATTATCTTGTTGGACCCATGATATGGGACTGAGACCAAGCTGTCTGACACTGGGCAGCACATTTTACTCCAGAATGTACTAGTCTTCAGATTTCATTGTACCTTGCAACACATCCTGAGCCAGAACATAACTGAGCCTCCTCTGTTTCAATGTAAATGCAGTGGGATTTCTATTTTTTGTGTGTGTTTGATAGGGGTGGGAATCTTTGACTCTCTCACGATTCAATTCAATTCTGATTTTTGGGGCCACGGTTCGATTCAGAATCGATTTTTCATTCAAAACTGATAGTTTGAGCCCATTTGCTGTGTTCCCAAAGTGCTTCATCTTCATTTTGCAAACCTTGCACACCTCGCTAATGTTAAACTCAGACTCATCCATCCATCCATCCATCCATCCATCCATCCATCCATCCATCCATCCATCCATCCATCCATCCATCCATCCATCCATCCATTTTCTTCCGC
>NW_013952522.1:1447181-1453938 GCF_001266775.1 Austrofundulus limnaeus | reverse complement strand
GGGTAGGAACGTAGATCGACCGGTAAATCGAGAGCTTCGCTTTCTGACTCAGCTCTCTCTTCACCACGACGGAACGCTGCGCCAATCCGCCTGTCGATCTCCCGCTCCGTTCTTCCCCCATTCGTGAACAAGATCCCCAGATACTTAAACTCCTCCACTTGAGACAGGGCGACTCCCCTGACCCGGAGAAGGCACCCTAACTTTTGAATGATGATGTGATCAGAACATCAAGCTCCTGTGTTCACTGTCTGCCTTTTCATCTGAGATAAACTGGTCTTTATATTATTCAACAGTGTCTTTATGCAGAGTTGATTCATCATCCTTCTTGTATAAAACAATTTTAAATGGCGTTTCTGGATAGAGCAGCATACTGTGCTAAAATAAAAATAAAAAAATCAAGTTTCCAAACCCATAAAATTGTTCTAATCACAGTCAAATGATTGTTTCAGTGCCACCTGAGGGCTCTAATGCTACATTTACACCAAACACGTTTTGAGAATCAGGAGCATCTGGCTTACAGGCAAAGTCAATGGTGGACGTGCATCTAGGGGAGTCTAGAAGCTGAGCAGCGCGTCTGACGCATTTTGAGCAGCGCGGTTCGAAGCAGTGCACACATCATGGGTATTTTCCATGGGTGCAGCACGTCCAAAGCTTCGACTTGGAAAATCTGAACTTTTGCTACTCGACGTGTCGCATCAACCAATCAGAGAGACTCTGCTCAGTGACGTACTGCTGACGAGCTGGAAATACCGGAAGCCCGGGAAATCGGATCACACAAACAATGGAGGAAAATCTGATGATCATTTATGATCATTCCAGTGTCCGTTATCGTAATAGAAATAAAAAGGACTTTGGAGGACGATTAGTGAGGAAGTCAGCATGTTTGGTAAGTTATGGAAACTTTGGTTAAAAAGGCTCCTCCTCTTGCACGTCTAAAGAAGCGTGTCTACGTTCACATCGAATGCGTCTGTCCTCATTAGACACCAGCTTCGGGAGGCGTGCGTTTTGAGATTTTTGGAGGCGCACAACACGTTTGGTGTAAATGTAGCACGGTCACGGGCAAGCCCCCAAAAAATGTTTACTGAGATTTCCTCTCTGATATGATAGAAGCTTCTCACAGAGATGGGAAACAAAATGCAGAACATGACTCGTTCAGAAAGGCAGTGCCTTTGGAGTATGCTTTTGTTAACAGAGTCTAGTTAATTCTCTTTAAATTAAATTTGGATCTTTATTAAAACCAGTTATAGTGGCAAAAAGACAGTTTCATATCTCATTATCAGGTAATTTTTTTAATTATTCTGTAAGTAGTTTTATGGCAGTAACACACACCATTTCCTGTTTGATGTATTTTCACAGAGGAGAAAGTATTTAATAAAGTGTATGTACTTATTGTTTTTGTTAAACCTGTCAGTGGAGCTGAGGAGACGGTTCTTTTCCTGTGTTTGAAGTCATTCCTCAAAGTTCAACTCAGAGACCTTTGAATTTGATGAAGCTCTTTGCCTGTCAGACACCATCAATCTCAGTAGATTTACTCCCTGACTTAAATTTCCACTGCTGTTCACTATTACTCACTGTTTTCGTTTTAAGTCTGGATGTTACTTTTTTTTTTTAGGTTTCAGACACGCTGAAGAAATTTGCTGTAAAAGTGACTACAGCCAGCATTAAGGAGCGCAAGGAAATATACGGCGAGTTGAAACAATGTTTGAAGGGTAAAGGTAAGGAATCTTCTGTTTTTATTATTATTATTATTATTATTATTATTATTATTATTATTATTATTATTATTATTATTATTATTATTATTATTATTATGTGTTTTAATGGTCAATGATAACAGATTGTTTGCTCATAGAACTACCAGAGCCTGCTGTCAAAGGTCTGTGTAAGCTCTTCTGTCTCACTCCACACAGATACAGGTATGTTTACAAGCCAAACAAAGACAGCTTGTTTTCAGTATCTGTGTCTGTTGGTCTAARATGGTTGTTTTCAATCAGGGATGCTGCGTCACGCAGAGAGCTGCTGTCTGTTATTGGCCAGCTGGCTGAGACTCAGCCTGATATCCTGGTGAGCAGCCTCCTGCACTGCCTGCTGAACAGTGGAGTCATCAGCAAAAGTGGGGAGCCCAGGTACACATCTGACCTTAATGTTGCTGCTTGTACCCTACAGCAGGGCCGATTCCTTCATTTTTGTATTTACAGAGAAAATCATAAAAGGATTAGATTTTTATATTTTTACTACGTTTGACAGGGTTTAACAAAACTTCTGTATGTAGTGTCTGTAGTTATAATTTAAGCACCTTTAAGATTCTTTTACACCCATGTTTGAATAAAAACCAGCCCAATAAAAGCAGTTAAAAGTTTAGAAAAATGTTAGCAAATTATCAGGTTGAAATTTGCCTAAATGTCAAGAAATCAGTGGTGTTTGTGTTTTCATTTTGTGTTTTATTTCCAGTAAAAGCACCAGCTCTGCTGCTTTTATCGGCTTGTCTTGGACCTGCCTTTTAGTCCACAAAGTGTTTTCTGCCCCAGAGAAAAGAGAAGGACCCATATGGAAAAAAATGGTCAGTGAAAGAGCATTTTGTGTTTTTAAAATTCAAATAAAACTTTGTCATTCTGAAGTCTGTAAAAACTTGTAAAAGTGTTATTGTTGGAGTCTGAGTTCAAGCTGAATTGTCTGATAAAACCTGGAGATTTGTATTTTTATTATTATTTTTATTTTGAAAGACTGGGTCATCGTGTGATCTTCTGTCCTTCCTTTCAGGTGGAGGTTCAGAGCCTTCTTGTAGCTGAGGTGGTGGGTGGAGCCAAAACCATGGCAAAGAAATCGATCCTGAAGAATCTGAGTCACCTGTGGGAAGAGGTGAGCTTGCTTCAGTTCACAGTTTGACTCTGTTTGCACTTTTCAGTATATTTCTATTTTGGATGGTCCAATCACAAGCCAGCCCCGGCTATATAGCATTTACACCTGGCTCCTGGCTACAGAAACACACACAGCCACACCTGACAGCAGCAGGTCAGCTGATGTTTCTGTGACATTTACAYTATATTCAAATATCCAAATAGATTTTTAAATGACTGTGGTCAATGCCATTTGTGTTGTCATATGCCCAGTTTCCGCTAGTGCCTCTACTGCACGGTTTGGCTCGACTCTGCATGGTTCCAATGCATTTCCATTATCCTGAATTTGTGGAACCGGCCCCTCTTTGCTGTGGGTTTAAGTGCACCATGCTGGCCTGAAAGCTTGATGTCAGAAAATTGTCGGTCACTGATTGTTTAGAGGGTGGAGTCGCTTGTTATGTCCAATAAACAATTGCTTAATAGTTGATAATTCTACTTACCAAAGTCATGCCACTGAAATTATATTACAGCTTGTAAAGATTCATGGGGGAATAAACATACAGTTGTGGTCAAAAGTTTACATACACTTGTAAAAAAAACATAATGTTATGGCTGTCTTGAGTTTTCAATAAGTTCTACAACTCTTATTTTTCTGTGATAGAGTGATCGGAACACATACATGTTTGTCACAAAAAAACAGTCATAAAATTTGGTTCTTTCATAAATTTATTATGGGTCTGCTGAAAATGTCACCAAATCTGCTGGGTCAAAAATATACATACAGCAACATTAGTATTTGGTTACATGTCCCTTGGCCATTTTCACGGCAACTAGGTGCTTTTGGTAGCCATCCACAAGCTCCTGGCAAGCTTCAGGTCGATTGTTTGACCACTCTTCTTGACAGAATTGGTGCAGTTCAGCTAAATGTGATGGTTTTCTTGCATGAACCTGTTTCTTTAGCACTGTCCACATGTTCTCAATGGGGTTAAAGTCAGGACTTTGGGAAGGCCATTCTAAAACCTTAATTCTAGCCTGGTTTAGCCATTCCTTTACCACTTTTGATGTGTGTTTTGGGTCATTGTCTTGTTGGAACACCCAACTGCGCCCAAGACCCAACCTTCGGGCTGATGGTTTTAAGTTTTCCTGCAGAATTTGGAGGTAATCCTCCTTCTTCATTATCCCATTTACTTTCTGCAAAGAACCAGTTCCACTGGCAGCAAAACATCCCCAGAGCGTAATACTACCACCACCATGCTTGACAGTAGGCATGGTGTTCCTGGGATTAAAGGCCTCACCTTTTCTCCTCCAAACATATTGCTGGGTGTTGTGGCCAAACAGCTCAATTTTTGTTTCGTCTGACCAGAGAACTTTCCTCCAGAAGGTTTTATCTTTGTCCATGTGATCAGCAGCAAACTTCAGCCGAGTCTTAAGGTGCCTTTTCTGGAGCAAGGGCTTCTTTCTTGCACGGCAGCCTCTCAGTCCATGGCGATGTAAAACACGCTTGACTGTGGAGACTGACACCTGTGTTCCATCAGCTTCCAAATCCTTGCAGACCTGCTTCTTGGTGATTCTTGGTTGACTCTTGACCATCCTGACCAATCTCCTCTCGGCAGCATGTGATAGCTTGCGTTTTCTTCCTGATCGTGGCAGTGACACAACTGTTCCATGCACTTTATACTTGCGTATAATTGTCTGCACAGTTGCTCTTGGGACCTGTAGCTGCTTTGAAATGGCTCCAAGTGACTTCCCTGACTTGTTCAAGTCAATAATTTGCTTTTTCAGATCCACACTGAGTTCCTTTGACTTTCCCATTGTAGCTTTTGTAGCTGACTCTAATCACTGGGTCAAATGAGCCCTATTTAAATGGGCTCATGAGAAGTCAACAGCTGTAGTCAATCAGAATCACTTACAAGAAGTGAAGAGGCCATGACATGAAGCTAATTTGATTGACACAACTCGCTACATCACCAAAATTGACAAATTTTGTTGCTGTATGTAAATTTTTGACCCAGCAGATTTGGTGACATTTTCAGCAGACCCATAATAAATTTATGAAAGAACCAAATTTTATGACTGTTTTTTGTGACAAACATGTATGTGTTCCGATCACTCTATCYCAGAAAAATAAGAGTTGTAGAACTTATTGAAAACTCAAGACAGCCATAACATTATGTTTTTTACAAGTGTATGTAAACTTTTGACCACAACTGTATACTAGTTGTTATGAATTCAGCAAAAAAACTTTGATTTAAGACCAAAGTTTACTGAATGTTTTCAGATCTGCAGCTGCTTGAAGCTACGTTTCTGTGATGACAGCTCTGTGGCATTTATTTTTGCAATTTTAATGTACACCTTGTCATTTTCATTATAAATAACAAAGGTCAAGACATTTTTAAAACATCTTTATTATCCAACATCTTGAAGTTCTGCAACCACTGCACGTCAGTAAAACCAGGAACAGTAATCCCACATCCTGACCGTAGGGTTGCAGCATTTATTTTGCAAGAAATTCATCTGAAACACACACAACTTATATATTACTAAACCTTATTTAATCAACATCTGTGTTTCCCCTACCATTATACAGGCGGGGCGGGCCCCCCGCCAACGAGACGGCCCACCCCTCTAAGAATTTCACTGCATATAGTCATTTTTATTTAAATAAGTCCAAATCAAGCCCAGAGCAATTTTTTTGCGACCCTCACCAAACTTGGGGGAAAAAAGACGGCGCAGAGCTAGGCTGAGCGCTGTCTCTGGTCCTCACAAAGATAGGGAGACGTGTGTGTGCGCACGCACGATGAAAACTCTGCTTTTAATCACGTAGCACCGATGCGACAACTTTGCAAGGTACTTTTTCTTTCTTTAAAATAAAATACGACAGGTCTTCACCTGCACAGCATGCATGCTTACTACCTTATCAATAATTTAGAATCACCAACACAGACCCCGCGTGTGACCAGGTTCCCGCGAGTCATGTTCAATAAATAGCGCTGATCAGCAGACTCAAACATCGAGCTGAGCTGTTCCTCTCCTCTCCTCTCTCCTGTCTCCTGTCTCCATCAGGGACACAAAAGAGACAATCAACCATCCACACTCTGTCACACCTAGAGTCACATAGAAGAGCTCCAGAAGGTTTCAAACTGAGAACTCTGGACTCAGATCATCTGCTGCACACAGTTCTGATCATTTATTATCAATAATAATTTGTTACGATAGACAGACAAAAAAATAATAATAATTTGCTACGATAAATTATTATTAATAATTATCATGAGGAGTCCTTAACTTTAGGATGTAGTTAGGCAGTATGTGTAAATTTATTACCATAATTGAAGGTGAGTCACGTAAATTTATGTTTTCATAAAACAAGTAGCGCCACCCCCAAGACCATTTCCCTAGGGAAACACTGAACATTACATACTTTTTACGCTMGGTTTTGTTCCTAAATGCCATTAGCAGACTAGCATTAGCTTACCCTGAGATGTTGTGTAGATCGTGTCCTGTCTTCATTTTCGTACTGCTTCATGACTTCCCATGCTCTCCTGTACATCTCCAGAGTGTGTTGCCTCGCTCCTTGTGGTCTTTTCCTGATCTGCTACTTGCTGCTAAGGCGTGTGGCGTCTAACTTAACTATGAACCCACCCACTAGAGCTGTTACTGAAGTGTAGAGGAAAACCACCCAAACTGTGCTGTAGAGGTGCTAGTGGAAATGGGGCATATTGAGCTTAATGACCTGATAAAGATGTTACAGGAGAAATATAATTTAGTGTCATGACAAAGACAACTGTCAGCTGTTTTACACAGCAGCAGGATTTCTTTCTTTTTGCAGATATACTGGTGGGCATTCTTCAACACCAAGGTGTGTGTGTGTGTGTGTGTGTGTGTGTGTGTGTGTGTGTGTGTGTGTGTGTGTGTGTGTG
>NW_013952522.1:1444455-1447008 GCF_001266775.1 Austrofundulus limnaeus | reverse complement strand
GTGTGTGTGTGTGTGTGTGTGTGTGTGTGTGTGTGTGTGTGTGTGTGTGTGTGTGTGTGTGGATGAATGATTGTAGTGTACAGTGATTTGGGGTCCACATGGACTTGATGATGTGCTATATAAGTTGAAGCCATTTACCATTAAAACAGAGTTTATAAAATAGACTGTTGATCCTAACATCAGTTTTAAATGATGACCTTATGATATTTCTGACCTCCTTATTGATCTGCAACTGTGTTTATAAAAATGTAAAGCACAGAGGAATACTGAATGGCCTCTATTTTTCTTTTTGTTTCTACCAGAAGCCTGGACTGGCTGATGACTACATCAGCACTCTGCTGACTCTGGATCAGAGCCCAACAACTCTGGTCATGCTGGGAGTGTGTTTGGACTTCTGCACAGCTCAGAAAGACAAAGCTCTAATAGAAAAGCACAAGGTGAGTAAATGTTTGTTTTCTGACGACTCTCATCTAGGAGAAATGTTCTGTGTTTTTTTTTCTTTTTTTAAGCAGCATCTTTGTGTCTGCTGTTTCTCAGAGCGCCCTGCTGGACCTTTACATTAAATCAGTTCTCATGAGCAAAACGAAACCCCAGCAGCACATTTTGGACAAAAGCACCTCATTGCTGTGTCACGTGACCCACTCTGACTTCAAGGAGCTTCTGCTGCCCGCCCTGCAGAAGACCATGCTCCGCAGTCCAGAGAACGCTATGCAAAGTGAGCCACTTCGTCTCTAAATTGTGTCTGAGCTCACCTGTGATGACTCGTGCAGCTGATGAGGACGAATGTTTTATGTCTCTGCAGCCATTTCCTGCCTGCTGTCTGCTGTAACTCTGGATCTCAGTCAGTACGCCATGGACATCGGAAAGGCTATATCGAGTAAGTCTTTAGCTGACACTTAATTTAAACGATGCTTGGATTCCAAACAGGTAAATATTTCTGTGTTTGTGTTTTAGGCCAGCTGAAAGCCAATAATGCCCAGCTGATGGAGGAAGCTGTCCAGGCCATGCAGAACCTGGCCCAGCAGTGCAGTGATCCCACTGCGGTGCAGGATGTTGTCACACACCTGTTCAAGATCCTTGGAGGTGAGATAAGAGGTGTTTTTCCATTGCTAAGTGTGGCTCCACTCAGTTCTCATCTGATCGGTTCTACTCGGGTGTAGGTGATTTGCCACTGTAACTTGTGTCCCTGCTTTGTGGGCGGTAACGTTGTTTAAAAGTGGGTGGTACAATTAACACGGAGGCGCTGAAGCTGCTGTTTATCATTGCTCATTTGGTGCTACAGCTAACTGTTGATATAAAAACATCTGATATTTGTTCTGTAAATAATATTCAAACCCTGCTGCAGCAAACCATTGCTTATAAATGCAACAAAACGCCACCAAAKTGGTTTTCTCACAAATAAACTTAACAGTTACTGCACATTTTATGGCTATGAGTGTGAGTAAATATGTTGATTTTTTTCTTGCAGATTTACCTCAATGAAAAACAAATAATATTGCCGATAGTCTCTTTATTGCACAAAATAAAAGTCAGACAAGATGTAACCACATAAAACACAATCACCTAAACAAAATACTTTAAATTCCAAATGTAATGAGAGAAACTCCTCTCTCCTGGAGCTGCTCAACCCGCGGCTTCCTCGACCCAGATGGCAAGGCAGCCGGTACCTATGTCGAAGAAGCGTCCTGGGAGCTCAGCTGGTCACTTGTCAAAGGTGACTCTGAACAAAAAGACCACGATTAACCTTGATTGTGGTAAAATACAATTATTAGATACAATAAGTGTAGAGCAGAGGGTGTTTGTTTTTAGCCTGGATGGCTAAGTAGCCATCTTACTATTTAGCATTTGAAATGAACATGCACAAAGGAAACATCAGTACAAACTTTATCAAGAAAAAATAAAATTTCACAAGAGAGACATGTCCCACAAGTATAGGTCCTTCTCAAAAAATTAGCATACTGTGATAAAGTTCATTATTTTCTGTAATGTACTGATAAACATTAAACTTTCATATATTTTAGATTCATTGCACACCAACTGAAGTAGTTCAAGCCTTTTATTGTTTTAATGTTGAGGATTTTGGCAAAAAAGTAAAGAAAAACCAAAAATCCCTATCTTAAAAAATAGCATATTTCATTCGACCAATAAAAAAAAAGTGTTTTTAATACAGAAAAAGTCAACCTTCAAATAATTATGTTCAGTTAAGCACTCAATACTTGGTGGGGAATCCTTTTTGCAGAAATGACTGCTTCAATGCGGCGTGGCATGGAGGCAATCAGCCTGTGGCACTGCTGAGGTGTTATGGAGGCCCAGGATGCTTCGATAGTGGCCTTAAGCTCATCCAGAGTGTTGGGTCTTGTGTCTGAATCTCAGCCAGAGTGTTGGGTCTTAAGCTCATCTAGAGTGTTGGGTCTTGTGTCTTAAGCTCATTTAGAGTGTTGGGTCTTAAGCTCATCTAGAGTGTTGGGTCTTGTGTCTTAAGCTCATTTAGAGTGTTGGGTCTTAAGCTCATCTAGAGTGTTGGGTCTTGTGTCTCTCAACTTTCTCTTCATA
>NW_013952522.1:1434585-1443855 GCF_001266775.1 Austrofundulus limnaeus | reverse complement strand
ACATGCAAAATTAGCTTTCATCTGAAAAAAGTACTTTGGACCACTGAGCAACAGTCCAGTGCTGCTTCTCTGTAGCCCAGGTCAGGAGCATCTGCTGCTGCTTCTGGTTCAAAAGTGGCTTGACCTGGGGAATAAGGCACCTGTAGCCCATTTCCTGCACACGCCTGTGCACAGTGGCTCTGGAAGTTTGTACTCCAGACTCAGTCCACTGCTTCTGCATGTCCCCCAAGGTCTGGAATCAGCCCTTCTCCACAATCTTTCTCAGGGTCCGGTCACCTCTTCTGGTTGTGCAGCGTTTTCTGCCACACTTTTTCCTTCCCACAGACTTCCCACTGAGGTGTCTTGATACAGCACTCTGGGAACAGCCTATTAGTTCAGAAATGTCTTTCTGTGTCTTACCCTCTTGCTTGAGGGTGTCAGTGATGGCCTTCTGGACAGCAGTCAGGTCAGCAGTCTGACCCATGATTGTGGTTTTGAATAATGAACCAGGCTGGGAGTTTTTAAAAGCCTCAGGAATCTTTTGCAGTTGTTTAGAGTTAATTTGTTGATTCAGATAAATAGGTTAAAAAGTCGTTTAGAGAACCTTTTCATGATAATTTTTTGAGATAGGGATTTTTGGTTTTTCTTTACTTTTTTGCCAAAATCATCAATATTAAAACAATAAAAGGCTTGAACTACTTCAGTTGGTGTGCAATGAATCTAAAATATATGAAAGTTTAATGTTTATCAGTACATTACAGAAAACAATGAACTTTATCACAGTATGCTAATTTTTTGAGAAGGACCTGTATGTCATAAAATGCATGAAGCACTCACTGTCTGCAGTTATGTCTCAAGTTCGTCAAGAGTCCCAGCCTACAGCAGCCAGAACGATGGCTGTAGGTCTCCTCGTTTACTTAAACCAGCTCCAGTCCCACTGGTTTGAACTACTCCGGCRGTTGAGGTTTTCCACTGCTCTAAGATTTGTCTCAAGATTTTTTAGCTTTCCCCCGGCCCTCTGCCATGATGCCATCATTTGGAAAATCTCTGTTAATTCTCATGTTTTCAACTTGCTCTGGCTGCTCGCACATCTGTTCCTAAATTACGTCATCCAGGGTGGTTCATGTAGCTCCACTGGCCAATCAGCGACTCCTGCATGCTTTCAGCACCCCACACCCCAGGGGCTGTTCTCACTGTCTGAAACCGTACTGATACCAGAGCGACTGCAGCAGGACCTTCCTCCCGCTGTCGGCGTATTCTCAGTTATTCCCGTAACATGAAGGGAATCGCATTTCTTTCTCTACATCTCCAGACAGCATGTAAAATCGCCAGAACTAGTTGATGACAGAATAATTACAACTTTCCCAGCAGTAGCAACACATRCCTGAAAACTTCTCTCCATTGTCCTGAGATGCGACTTTTACTTCCTGTTTACTACACACGTGTGTCTGACGTTACTGATTCGCTTCAAGCCAGTTGATGGAAACACGTCTGATTCGCTTTCCTTTTTGCAAATTTTAAAAAATTCGCTTAAAATTCATAGCTGTAACTCGGTCACAGATAATGAGCTAAAATTTAAAGGCAATGGTTAATATGCATTCCTTTAAGGAYTGCTTGACCTTTGGCTGAGCTGAAGTATTGTTCTTCTGCTTGCAGGCTCTGAGGGAAAGCTCACAGTTGTTGCCCAGAAAATGAGTGTTCTGTCCGGTAAGAGGTCCTTGCAATCCACCAGCTCACCAAGAAATACACATGATAAATGAATTAGGGTTATACTATGATCCTTTTTCTTTTCTAAGGCATTGCCAGCTGCAGCCATCARGCTGTGTCAGGAACCTCCAGCCAGACTCTGAGCTCTTCTGTCGCTGTGATGTTCATCCCGTACTTACAACAAGAAGGTATGTCTGCTCTTCACCTGCTTCTGTCTGCAGSTTGTGGTCCGTGAAGGACTCGAGCTAACCTTCCTTTGTCCTCAGTGCACGAGGGCACCTTGGTGCATGCGGTGTCTGTGCTGTGTCAGTGGAGCAGTCGCCTRACCGTGGAGGTTCCTGCCGCTCTGCTCGACTGGTTGAAGAAGGCGTTCACCCTCAAGACCTCCACCTCCCTGGTCCGACACGCCTACCTTCAGGCCATGCTGGGGGCCTTCAAAGGTCAGCTCCACTGGCAGAGACGTGCTGTCCAKCATGCAGATCTGTCATCTACAGTCAGGCCTGTTTTTTGTTTACTCCGTGTGCAGGTGACACTTTGAGCCAAGCTTCAGACTTCATACCCCTGCTGCTCCAAACAGTCGAAAAAGCTGCTGCTCAAAACTCCCAGCATGCTCTGCTGGCCGAGGGTGTGGCAGCCTCTGTCCTTCTGAGTCGACTGGCTCTGRTAGAGACACAAACAGGTGAGTCTGTCGTTACATCAATTCTCTTGTGGAGCATTGACAAGTACACCCAATCACCAGTTTATTAATTATTGTTTTTTTTTTGTTTGTTTTTTTGCAGAGGCAAAATTCAGCAGCTTTTGGAGCCTGATCTTAGATGAGAAGAAGCCGTTATTCACTACAGAGAAGTTTCTCTCTCAGGCCAGTGAAGAGAGTAAGTTATTGTTTTAAAAAGTTTTAGTTGTTTTATATGATGAGACATAAAATGATGGCCTGTTTTGGTGATGCTGTTTCTCCAGCTCTGCTCACGGTGCTGCAGCTCTGTGAACGGCTGTTTTTGGACCACGCACACCGACTGAACACCAGCAAGTCTCAGTGAGTCCTTTCTGTCAGTATATCCAATAAAGAGTTTATCAGCTCATCTCTYTAAAACAGACTAACAGCAGCTCATCTCCTAAAGGTTTACTCAGGTGGTGTTTTTCATTTCACAAGCAAACACGATCATAAATACTCTCTGGTGTTATGTAGCTCAACTCTTCAGTGTTCTGATCAAAGCTTTAGTTCTCTAATGTAACACTTCACTAAGTCAGTCAAGTTCTACTTTTTTTTTTTTTTTTTTACAGCCCAAACAGTTTTGGACAACACAGTTGTCAACTTTTTGCTTTAAAGTAACTATTGTTCAATAGATTTATCACATTACTGATTAAATCCAAGAATTAGCTTAATTAATATGTCTCTGCCAGCAGCACAGTGGCTCAGTTGGTAGAGCTGATGTCTCTCAACAAGGTCACCGGATTAAATCCCGGCCCGGGGACCTTTCTGGGTAGAGTTTGATTGTTCTCTCTGTGTATGTGTGGGTTTTCTCTGGGTACTCCTTCCTCAATACTTGACATATTTTAAAGTTAATATTTGTATAAGGAGGATCYTATATACATCCTAATATCAGTTTCCTCTTTCCAGTTTGCACTTCTAGAAAAATACATTCAATATTTCACCAATAAAACTTCATTTTAAGATCAGATCTGTTTGAATTCATGATTTTTTTGAACATAAAGAGTTTTCATGTTTATTGTTCTTTTATAAAAAGATTTTTGTTGATCCAAGAGCTCACGTACAGCTGTAAGTAAAACAAAGTCTTTGTTTTTGGTGGCATTTTTTTCAAATAAAAATGCAGAATCATTTCAGTTAATTTGATCTGACAGATTTTAAAATATTGTTTATTTTTTGTCTGCAAGTATTTCTGATATACTGTTTTAAAAAGTACTTTCATTACAGGAGAATAAAACTTGTTACCTCTGCTGACATGTTCTTGAKTCTTCCCTGGTGTCTTTAATAAGAGGCTGATTTTTCTCTACTTGTAGGATGTATCATTACGCCACGGTTATCGTTATGTTGTCTCAGAGCTGGKGTGTGAGGAAGAGAGCCCAGCAGACTGTCAGGAAGCTGCTGTCCTCCCTGGGGGGGTCCAGTCTTGCTCACGGCCTTCTGGGAGAACTCKGAGTGGTCATCAACAAACACAAAGTATAAATTTGTTCTTCTGCAGCTACTTAGAGAAAACATCTGATTGTGCTTGTCTACTTTAAGAGTACTGCTTGTGTTTTTGCCAATTCATACAAACYCCACACGTTTCAAGTGTCAAAGAGGTTTTCTGACTCTGGTTTCAGGTCCTGCCTCCAGATGTGCTGCTGTCGGAGTCAGGAGAGCTAACAGAGCTGGGTCGCAGCTACGTTCCCCCTCGTGTCCTGCTGGACGCTCTGCGTGTCGTTTGCTCTTCTGCCAGCCAGTGGGGGGACTCGACCGAAGCAGAGGATCTGGCCATGGAGACCCTCATCGTCACTCACCACCCCTCCATAGGTACAGGCACCTGCTGTTTTCCAGTTCTGGCTTTTGAAGAAATAAGTTACTGATGCTTTTCACGTGCGTCCGTTTCCAGTCAAAGCTCGCGCTGGCTTGTGGCCTGTTCTGCTTTCGTCTATGAGCATAAAAGCTGAAGAATTTATTGAGAAGAACCTGGAGGACATCCTGCCACGTCTTCTGGAGGTCAATGCTGACAGTCAGGTCTGATATCAGCACACTTATTTTATATTTACTGACACATGTAATAAAATCTATGATGGACCGAAACTGACATAATTAGAAATAAAAGTAACAATATATAAATGGACAATAAAAAAAAATATATATATATATATATATTTGTTTTTCCTTCTACTTGTAGTACATGCATTTGTGTCTCTTAAATGATTAGATTTAATTATTTTTTAAATAATTTTTCCCACAAGTCTTTTTATTTCCATGTTATTTTTACATTTCTCTGTCTCCTGTATTTACTTTACCTTATGCATTTCTGCCTCGTTATGCAAATAAGGTGGGCGGTCCTTCTTGTGTCAGCTCCTCTCCTATTGGTCAACAGAGAGGAAGGAGCAGGATCCAGGTGCAGAGWGATATACATAATTAATGAAATATCTAATTTTTGGGAACTAAGCTGGATAAACATGAAGGTCAATTAAATTATAAAACATGATGTAAATTTCTCATTTTTTAAATGAATTGTTGCATTTTAAGTGTATTTATTTATTGGTTAATTTATATATTCCTGCTTTCATTACCTCCGCCAAACGCAAGCGAGGGAGGTAATGTTTTCGGTCGTGTATGCCTGTCTGTCTGTCGGTCGGTCCGTCTGTGGACAGCATAACTCAAACTTGTGGACCGATTGTCATAATATTTACAACACATGTTCATATTAGCACACGTAACACACCACTAAATTTTGGTGATGTTTCGGATCACGTTGTGGACACAGGATTATTTCTTTTAATTTGAGCGAATCAGCCAGAAGTTGCGAGCTCCCCCAGCTCTGCATAGAACTTCAGGAACGTGTTGCTAGGTTACGGGAATAACCGAGAAGACGCGGGRGCGACCGAGCCGAACCTGGTACCGGTCCACGAGCTGAACCACCGGTCCCCCGCCTGTCGTCTGTGRGCGGTGGTTCACTTCAGCCTCTGCACCACCGGCCCAGACGCAGGTCAGAGGGCCGGTTCAGTCCYTGAACCGGCCCACAGGCTGGAGTGAACCACCAGTCTGATGCTCGCGATTCATCTGCGCAGGGCGATTMAGACATCAAGGAGCGACAGGTTCTGGGGCTCTGATGTTTACCTGGATTCATTGTGCTCTAAACTATGCCATATCAAATGACTTCTCTACCTCTCCTCACCACGGGTCGGGCCGATCATACSGCACAGCTGATTTGCGCTGCAGGGCGCCACCTGAGCTGACAATGAAGAGCGAAGATCAGAAAAATTAGTCCCAATAACACTGGYCGTGCTGCTAAAACAAACAGTGGCGCTTATTAAAAACTAAAAARTCACAAAATAAGAAATGCCTTGTCCCTATGAGTGCTGCATAAATTAAATCWCTGCTCGTCTCTGGCATCCAGCAGAGAGATGCACAGTGCAGCGGCTCTAAAGCCGGGTACACACCAAACGTGTTTGGAGCAGCCAAAGCAGCCAGTTTACWTGCAAAGTCTYTGGTGGACGRYCATCTAGGAGCGGCTCAGCACGRAGCGGCGCGTTTTGCCAYTTGAGAGCAGCGCGCAACATGCAGCAGCTGCAAAGCAGCGGCTGCTGAAGTTCAACAAATTGGACTTCGGCTGCTCGCTGCGCAGCACKAACCAATCAGGAGAGAAWTTTTTTCACGTGATATTTTCWTGAACTCGACACAGACGGACAGGAGCCTTTTTAGCTGAAATCGACAGTCTGCAGTTGGTGTTCTAGCTGGAGAGATCAGCACCGATGTGATGAGACAGCAGCAGCTCGCTGAGCTCGGGGCAAAAAAAAAGAATCAGCTCGCAGTTCCTGGAGTGGTGAAACTTTAGTAAATAAAACAAAGCCATTGTATTTATTTCATCTTTATTTCACCCGTCATTAAAGACAGACCGGAAAAAAACCAAGACCCTCCTCTCTCTACAGCCTCTAGTGTGGTCCCGGTATGGGGAAAAAAAAAGTCCGTGAGAGTGCCTCTAAATTATCTGCTGAATTAATTATCTGCTCTGTGCACATCATTCTCTTTCTCTTTAGTAAATAAAGCAAAGCTATTTTATTTATTTTATCTTCATTTCAAACATCAAGCGACTGGAAAAAGAACAAAGACGCTCCTCCCATTGCGCGTCTTTAGACGCGTTCGGTGTGAATGGACAGCTGCTGACAAGCAGCCAAACGCATGCGGCAGGAGCAGTTTGGCTGCTCCAAACACGTTTGGTGGGAACCCAGCTCTAACAGGGCCAAGCAGCTTCAAACAGAAAACTTCTCCCATAAAGCTCAGCCTGACAACAAATCAGCTGTTTACCTCAGAAGACGAATTTGAAAAGTCTTGTCCCAGCTAGATCTAACAGAGATGTGCAGTGCTCCAGCTCATCATTTCACTGTGGAACATCACCTGTCAGTCACCAGGGGRACAACAAGTGGGGGTGGCCACGGGGGGCTGTGCCCCACCAGTTTTAACCTCTTTAGTCCCAAGCTTTTTGCTTATTTAAATATTTCCCAGCTATATAAGATTAGTTGAACCTGATAAATATAAAAGTTTTTTGAAAAACTAAGAATTAAAAATATGAATATATATTTTACTTAAAATAAAAAAACTTAAAATAGTTCATCTGAAAAAAGACAACTAGTATAAAATAAATGTCCTCAATATCAGGATGAAGCTTTTCATGAGGTTAGAGGCATTAAATAAATCAATATTTTTAAGCTATTATAACTAGCCTTCTATTTTGAAACTGTAGATGTTTCTCCTCCCATCAGGGAGGCTTTGTCAGATGAAAATATTTAGTGGGAGCTTTAGAGCTTCATGAAGGTCTATAGCTTAGAACACAGAATAGAAATCTGCTCCCAAACTGGACCGTGATGCTTTGCGTTAGGCAAAGATGGCGGTATCTGCGAAATACTCCATTGCAGGATGGGGAAAATTGGTCTTGGRGGAGGTTTGCGCTCTCCGAGTGCTTCTAGTTTCTAATTATYTCTGTTTTGGTCCTCCATAAAAATCAACTCATGTCATGAKTAAAACAAACATTTAGACGTATTGTCTGAAAATAATGCTGAATATTTACCACTTGTGTTTTTCATTACAACAGGCAGTGAAGAATGCGGTCGGTGCCCTCAGCGTCCTCTCCCCCAACAAGCTGCTGCCTCGGGTGATCAGCCATGTTGTGGAGGGTCTTTCCCAGCCGGCTCTGCTGCAGGTCACCAGAGAGGAGTACAGCATCATGCAGACACCTGAGGGAGAGCTGTACGATAACAGCATCATTCAGAGGTAACATGCTTTCTGCTGCAGCTCTAGATATCCAGGACTTTCTCCTGTTCCTCTTTTTTAATTTTTTWATTTATTTTTTACACTCCTTTCTGTAAACTTGCTGCAGTGCCCAGAAGGAAAACACCAAGAAAGTAAACATGAAGAGAGAAAACAAGGCCTATTCCTACAAGGAGCAGATCATTGAACTGGAGTTACAGGAGGTAGATTAAACCTATCACTGAGTCATGCTGGATTTGATGGGATTTGTCTTGAATTTATTGTATATTCCTCTGTTTAATGCTGTAGGAGCTGAAGAAGAAAAAAGGCATCAAAGARGAGGTGCAGTTAACCAGCAAACAGAAAGAAATGATTCAAATTCAGATGGAAAAGGAATCAGCTGTTCGCAAAAGACTTCAGGGGGTAAGAAACCAAGTTCACTAAAGTCTGTTCTTAAAAACATATTTATGCTGAGTCAGCATTCACTATTGTTTACATTTTATTGTTTCTTCTGTACGCATTTTGGACTGAAGCTAATTCTTCTGTTATAACCATTCATATATGAAACATGTGGCTCAAACTTAATGTGTTGTAACTTATATTATATACAGTTTTGCTTGTTTTAACTTAGTTAAGGCTTCCTTCATTAACAAGTTTTAGCAAAGTGATTCAGCCATCAGCTTGTACTCTTCTCCAGTTCTGTCTTCATGAACCTCCTGCTCCCTGTACAGATGGACGTGGAGCTGCAGAGTGTGGTGGGTCTGCTGGAAGCCACTCTGAAAGCGAGACCGGCTCAGATCACCAGGGAGCTCCCTGCTGTCCTCCACGTCCTGACGCCCCTGCTGCAGTCCCCCCTGGCTGCTCCACGCATCCAGCAGGTCTTCTTGGACATGGGAGTMTGCCTCATGCCCAAACACCTCCACTCTCTGGGTACAAGGCTGCTTCAGTTTTATTTAAACAACATACCTGTGTTCCTGGTGACTCAGTTCTGCATCGTACTCTTTTCCCTCCCTGCAGCTGTGCTCGTGGGTCATGTGACGTTACGGTTACTGAAGCCTGAGTGCATTCTGGACTCGGCATGGGGACAGGAGGACCTGGACACAGCAGCCCACCGCACCGTTCTTCTGCTGCACAACCACACTGTCCTGCAGAGAGATGAWAAAGCTGGGGGTAAAGACATTCTGTTTACATGTTACATTTATTTTCTTTATATGGTTACYGTTCAGTGTGCAAAACATTTCACTATTAACTACAGGTGAAAATGTGTGTATTTGTTCTATGGCTGGATGATACGGCTGAAAAATGTACCTCAATATAAGTGTTTCATATCAGTCTATTGATAATTATTAGTTTTTTGTTTTTACCTATTTMAAATAAGGACCAGGAGAAAAGGGCTGATTAATACTCCCAACCTTTTACCTTTCCTCTTTTATCCACAATTTCCTCTTGAGTTGTTGGACATTTTCTCCTTTCACTCCACATTGTTGTTTTTTATTTTTAAAGGGATCCCCGATTAGTTGTAACATTAGACTTTATTTGATAAACATTTATTTTAACTGTAAAATAAAGACTGTAAAAATACTGTAGGCTGTTTAGTTTTTATAATTTCTTTAACTACAAGTTTAAAAACATATAACACGGAC
>NW_013952522.1:1427260-1434052 GCF_001266775.1 Austrofundulus limnaeus | reverse complement strand
TGGATATAGCTTGCTAGCAGCCTCGTACTGAGGACCTATCCACATCATCATTTACCCAGAATGCTTTGTGTGTAAATAAAATGGCCCCATCCGTGTAATATATTTTCAAACTTTTAGTTTAAAAATTATAAAAACTGTACAGCAGGGCTCTAGAGTGCGACCAATTTAGTCYCAAATGCGACCTGATTTCCTAATAGTGCGACAAAAAAAGGTCCGGTCGCACTGGTGCGATCAATAGTTCGACGGGGAGGGGTAGCGTTAATATAGATCAATGCGGTCACCCGCTGAAACAAAAAGTTTCCATCATGTTCCATAAAAAATAATCCAGCAGTATCAATGGTCGCCCACCGACAGTCTAATCTCTCCTAATAGCACAGTGCTCTGCTCGCGGGCTCCACTCCACACCTCCTGCGCACACACGTTTGTTGTTCTATCCTCATGGGGACTTTGCATTGGCTTCCATTCATTTCCCTGTCAATTCTACAGCCAACCATAACCTCCCAGGTAGACTACACACCTGACCCAAACCCTAACCTCACCAGGCTGTGTGTAGCAGGGAAATGGTCAATAATTGTACCCACCATGAAGCAAAAATCTGTACACACACACACACACACACACACACACACACACACACACACGTGCGCACGCATAGCGAAACAACCAGAGATTTTATTTTTTTTACCCAGATTGGAGTCTGAAAAACGTTTCTTTCTTGTTAGTTGGAGATGAAAATAAGATGTGGACGGTTGCTCACTTGTCCATCTTGTTAATTTAACAGTCGAGGTCTGAGCGCAGCAGATCATTTCAGCAGGGCGAGGAAGCTCACGTGTATGGCAGGCCACTTTTGCACTTACCGTAATAATCGGCTTCACCACAATTACATTCCAAGTATCTGAAATAGGTTCTTCTGGGTCTCAGGAGGATAAAACTGGACATATTAGATATTTATGTGAAATAATAAGATAATAAGATTCAACTGATGAAATTGCAGACTTTTATGTGTTATTATTTAAAAAAAATCTGCACAACCTTTTAATAAATATCAGTAATATTTCTGTTATTCATCAATATTCTCTGTTCATCATTCTGGTTTYTCCAAGGTCAAAGATCCATAGAGTTGTACAGGAGTTYTCCGTCTGAGGGGCAGGTGTCTAAAAAAAATTAACCATGATGAAATGTTTAATATGTTTTTAAGACATTCAGCCCTTAAACATTTGCTCTTAGAATTTTATAGAATCACTTTAAATACTTTTCTGTACCGTAAAGGAACACTTTTTCAGATTACTTAGGATTATAAGTGTTTAAACAATGAGTCATGAATGACAACCTTTGCTTTTTTCCTTCCTTTGAAGCAGAGAKAGCTTTGGTTTGAGGCATAAAGTGGCTGAAGAAGGCGTTCAGATTTATTTTGTGTCAACTTGATTTGAATCATTTAACAAATCACCACTGTAATACTCACCGTGTTTTTGTTTCTTTTGTGTTTTATTTTTCCATCAGATGTGGCTCCATTGTCTGCCCCTGCGTTCTCCTTCTGCTTCCCTCTCCTGAACGCCACACTCAGGGAGTCTTCAGGTAGCACCGAGGAGACGGAGAACATGATGATCAGAGCTCTGCAAGTAGTCAATGTCCACTGCCAGCTTCGGGCTGACACAGACATGGAAGATGTTGCCATAGATGAGGTAGAGACTAACGTTACATCATCAGAGTTTTACTGTCTTTGTTCATTCACACATCAGTCACTCAAACTGCAGGTTTGGCTCTTCGCTCATCTGTTAAATGGATTTTAATTCTGCCAGATTTTTGTTTAAAAGAAGGAAAGAACTGAAAATAAATATTTAATAGTATAAGACTTCCTTTTCTGCTGTTTTTCTTTGTAGGATGGGCCAGAGCTACTTCCACGTGTAAATATGCTTCTGCTGCTGATCAGAGTTATTTCTACAGCCACTCCAAGACTCCAGGTAAACTAGAGTTCACAGATGGTTCTTACTGCAATGATCTGATGCTAAATCAGATTTTGTTGTTTCACYGAATGAACCTTTGTGGACGATTTCACTTGAAAGAGCCACATGGATGAGAGAACTGCTTCTTTGACCTGTGATGTGAGACTTTTTACCCTCTMTGTTTCAGGTTCTGGCTTCTCAGGGCCTGACAGCTCTGTGCGCCAGTGCTGGAGGAGGAGACGGCTGCACGGTCGCTGAGCAGCCAGAGATAGACGTCCTGCTCAACGCTCTGCTTTCACCCTGCTTCTCTGTGCGGGACGCTGCTCTTAGGGTGAGCTTTGGACCCATCATTGGTGTTCACTGACCTGTCATCAAGGGCTGGCTGACTGAACAGATATGTCAACCACTGCAGTTCATCTTAGTTAGATTTTATTTTCCCAAGGGACYATTATTTTTTAGCTTTATTAAATTTTTTCCTTTTAATAATTTAAAATCATAAAATTAAATTAAAATTCAAGTTTGCTGTAATCTACACAGGTTGTTTCAGGTTCAGTTCAACTCTTCCACGTTTTCAACGTTTTCTTAGTGTCCAACAGCAGTTTAGTTTGCTGCTGTTTTATTCCTTACTACAGATCTGTGTGATTTATTTATTTTATTAAGCACATAATAAGCKTTTTAATAAGCATTTTTGTTCATTTAATTATGATAAAAATGACAAGATAGGGTAGCCTAAAGATATTTTGTGAAGTTTTTGTTCCAAGAAAAATGATGAGTCTTATAGTCTAATATAACACAGGCTGTTATAGGTAAATATTAGGGGTGCAACGATAAAGAAAATTCACAATTCAGTTCGGTTTGATACTTTAGCCTCACGGTTCGATATTTTTTCGATACAAAAAAGAGAAATTTCCATGCCCTTCTTAACTTGTAATTAATTGAAATCAATTATGAACATTTATTTCACCTCAAAACTACAGTTTTTTAATTAAATGTTGCTGAAACAGCAAGTTTCTCAGTGGATCTGTGCTCAAAAATGCAGCCTAGGTGGAGTAGTCGAACACAGATCCACTGATCCTTTAACACAGGATCTTCAGAAGACAAGTTGATAAATTTTAAAAATCTGTATTGTTCCATACTGTGTAGTGAACGGTTTGATACAGATACATGTATTGTTACACCCCTAGTAAATAAAAAATTGTCACTTGTACTTTTCTTACAACCACTTCTTAAAGGACCCAAATCCACTGACTTTAACACAGAGCATCTTCAGAAGACAAGTTGATAAATTTTAAAAATCTGTATTGTTCCATACTGTGTAGTGAACGGTTTGATACAGATACATGTACTGTTACACCCGTAGTAAATAAAAAATTGTCACTTGTACTTTTCTTACAACCACTTCTTAAAGGACCCAAATCTGAGAAATAAACTCTGGTTTATAATTATAATATAAACAAAGACATGAATATTTAGGCCCTAAGAAAATAAATAAATAATAAAATACTAAAATAAAACACTGCTTTGCAGATGGGTAAAAGTGTTTTTTTTTTGTCTAATGTACAAGATGTTTAACTCATCATACAYTGTGACAAAGTATTTTACAATTTTTAGAACACCCAAACAAAAAGAAGCTGCTCTGCTCTGCAGTTTTTTTCCCCACATCAAGTGATTATTTTAATGGTTTTGTGGCGACCTCCACAGCTCCCATCATTTTTGGCTTTGCCCCAAAGCTGTGCAGACTGTTGTTTGTGCTATAAACAGAGAATTAAAGGGGGATTACGTGATTCCAACTTTCTCAAAGAAAAATGAAAGARTTAAACCTCCAGCATGAATATATCTGTGTATAAGTTGTTGGTCTGATGGCTGCAAGTTAAAGACACAAAAAATATATCTTGGTTGTTGTGATGTAAACAATTCATCATCACGGTGGAATCACAGATTGTAAGTCTGTGAATTTTCTTCAGAGTGAATGTATAATGTGACACAAGTTGATGCTTGGCTGTATTTGTGCTCAGGGCCTGCTGGAGATGGAGTTTGCTCTGCCTACAGACAGCACAGAGGCCAGCGGGATGAGTCTGCTGCGCAGGCTCTGGGTTGCCAGGTTTGATGTTGAAGCAGAAGGACGTATCTTGGCTGAGAAGTACGTAATATGAATATTCTCAAGTTTTTTATGGTTAATGCTATTTTTTAAGTCAAAGTTTAGTATAATCAGCGTCTCTTGACTTTTTTTTTCTGGCTTGATGGCTCTCTGAGTCATTAAACTTTTCTTTACCATGTCTRATCACTCACTTTACTATTATTTGTTTAGAGATTTTAGCTGTCATTGCTGTATGGGCCACAGGATGTAATTTTTACATGGTAAAATGAATGTTGTCACATCAGTAGCTCACCAGTCTTGACCTCTTCAGGCTTTGGGAGTCTCTTGATCTGGAGTTGGTCCCAGAGATTTGCTCTCTGCTGATTGGAGACATCACTCACCATGAGGAGGCCATTCGTTGTGCTGCAGCAGAAGCCCTGTCCAGTGCTGTGTCTCAGTACAGAGAGCAGTCTGCCTCGGTGCTCGGCCAGCTGACYGAGCTTTACCACCAGAAGCTTTATGTAAGGCTGTTTCAACTCCTTTCAACTGAATAAACAGAATTAAGCTCAGGAATTAAAATATGTTTTATTTCCTTCTAAAGAGACCCCCTCCTGTGCTGGATGCTCTTGGCAGAGTGATCTCTGAGTCTCCGCCCGACCAGTGGGAGGCCAGGTAAACGTTGCTYTGGGAAAAAGGATTTGATGCAGTGTTTACTCATGCACTCTGATATCTTGTCTTTTTACGATGTTTATATCAGGTGTGGCATCGCTCTGACTCTGAACAAGCTGTCGCAGTACCTGGGTGAATCTCAGGTCACCCCTCTCTTCCTCTTCTTTGTTCCCGATGCTCTGAACGATCGCCACCCTGAGGTGCGGCGCTGCATGCTGGATGCTGCGCTCGCAGCCCTGAACACCCACGGAAAGGTACCTCTGTTCTTTCCTCTCAGCTCTCATGATTCTGACATGCTCTGTAGCTGATTCAGCTGCTGTCTGTGTCAGGATAACGTCAGCTCCCTGCTGCCGGTTTTTGAGGAGTTTTTGAAGAACGCCCCGCAGGATGCAAGCTATGACTCAGTTCGTCAGAGTGTAGTGATTCTCATGGGGTCTCTGGCCAAACACCTGGACAAAAATGACCCTAAAGTCAAACCCATTGTGGCCAAGCTTATTACAGCACTGTCTACACCATCACAGCAGGTAAACTGCTCATCCAGTATTCTCAATACAGATCCTGTATGCTAACATCGATGAAAGCTTTTGTACTGTAACAATGCTGTAACCGTTTCCCCTCCCACACAAGGTCCAGGAGTCTGTGGCCAGCTGCCTGCCTCCTTTAGTGCCTGCCATCAAAGAGGACGCTGCAGGAATTGTGCGCAACTTGTTGCAGCTGCTGCTGGAGAGTGACAAATATGCAGAGAGGAAGGGAGCAGCGTACGGACTGGCTGGACTGGTCAAGGGTCTCGGCATCCTGGCTCTGAAACAGCAGGATATCATGACCACTCTGACGGACGCCATCCAGGACAAGAAGAACTTCAGACGAAGGGAAGGTCAGTGAGGACACATCTGAACTATCAGACTACCAACATCAGTATTAATAAACGGGTACAGAGCTAGCATTCATTGAAGGAGTGCATTTTACACGTCACCTTTCATGCCAGAGTTTCAGATAGGGCTGCAACTAATGATTATTTTAATAATCAAGTAATCTGTTGATTATTTTTTCGACTAATAGATTAATCGGCCAAATCATTAAAACGCTTAATTACATGAATATAAGTAGATATAAATTAATTTCATTCCTGTATAAATTAGGGATGCAAGTTATTGATTAATTAATCTGAAGTTGATTTATCTTATAGATTGACTAACAATTAATTGATAAGCAGCCATTTTCTTAAAAACCGGATTTTTCTCTTGAATCAAGAGGGTCTTTTCATAACATGAAGGATTTTTTTTATAATCTCCTTAATTAAAAAAACAGAAGCACATCATACATATTTTAACAATTTATTTTGCCAGCTGTATTAAATACTGACTGCCAATGCCAACGCTATTAAAAATAGATTTTTATCGACTTTAGCGATTCGTTGTTGCAGCCCTAGTTGGGTGAATGCCTTTAGGCATTCAACCTATTGCTTTTGTTTTTCTCTACATTGTACGTTTTTCGGCATCTAACTCGTCCCACAGTTTTTGTCCGATTCGTACAATTCATATATCAAAACGTCCGGCTCATTAATGCCATYCCTGCTATATCTCCGGGGATTTCAACTACTTATACTTTTTTAGCTATTTCACTTTTTAAGCTGATTTTGGCCCCATTGACTTTGAATGGGGCTACGTTTCAACTGCTTTAAACATCTGAAATTCTTCATAATTCTTCACAGCTTTTCAAATATTTTGCTTTGGTTATGCTTCCTCTAAATTTCTCATGCTAGTTTTAGCTACTTTTTTGATAACTTTAGCTGTTTTCTGCTATTTCAGCTAGAGATCTGCTATTTTCCTGCTTTTTTCTGCTATTTCTCTGCTTTTTCCTGCTAATTTGGACATTTTATGCTTCTTACAGTTGCTTTCTGCTACATTAAGCTATTTTCTACAAATGTAGCTAAATTTGTTTAAAATTGCTTAATATAGCAGAAAGCGACTGTAAGAAGCATAAAATGTCCAAATTAGCAGGAAAAAGCAGAGAAATAGCAGAAAAAACCAGGAAAATAGCAGAAAGAAGCAGATCTCTAGCTGAAATGGCAGAAAACAGCTAAAGTTATCAAAAAAGTAGCTA
>NW_013952522.1:1416431-1427004 GCF_001266775.1 Austrofundulus limnaeus | reverse complement strand
ACTTGAGTCTGCTACCTTTAGCTTTTAGCTTATGTTTTGCGCAACAGGCATTCACCCTTGCATTTTCGTAGGAAATGCAAATTCTCTAGTTTCAGAATAAGATTATATGTTGAGAAATGACAGAGTGGTAGCTCTGACGTTTAGATGTTCTGCACCAGGTATATGCAGCCTGAGATGATGCTTAGCAAGTGTTTGGTCTTGCAGGATCCCTGTTTGCCTTTGAGATGCTGTGTAACATGTTGGGGAAGCTGTTTGAGCCATACGTCGTCCATGTGCTGCCACACCTCCTGCTCTGTTTTGGAGATGGAAACCAGTACGTCCGAGAGGTGAGTGGGCAGCAGGCATCTGAAAATACATTTCAGGTGCTACTTTTTGAACTTAGAGTTCCTCAAATCATGCAAATAACAAATGAAGATAAGCAGACAGTTATTACAACTGTCTATTTCAAACTGTTAAACACATTTAGCATGAGATATGAAAACGACACCAAATAAATGATGCTTTGTCTTAATAGCCAGGAGCAGGACTAAAAAAAATAGTGGTGGGCTGTGGGCACATAAGATCCTTCAACTTAAAGTTCAAGTTTTGTGTCTGATTTATAGTTCCTGCTTTTTCTGTTCATATTCTTCCATCTTTCTGCACAAAACAGTGCTGAAATATGAGTAGTGCCTCATGTTATCATAAAAGATAAAGATGTGTTCAACCCTTGTTTAAAGTTTAAACATCATCACTCTGCTTCCTCTGAACTCCAGGCTGCAGACGACTGTGCCAAAGCTGTGATGAGGAACCTGAGCGCCCATGGGGTGAAGCTGGTGCTTCCCTCCCTGCTGGTGGCCCTGGAGGAGGAGTCATGGAGGACAAAAGCAGGTAGGAAACACAAAAGGTCATTCTTTGGTTACACCTGTTCAACACAGAACAGCGTAGTATAATTTAGTGCAACATAAAAGTTTTCTATTTGATAAATAATTCAGATTAAACCAGAGTTGTAAAGTAACTAAGTACAAATATTTTACTGTACTTAAGTAGAATTTTTGGGTATCTGTACTTTATTTGAGTAATTATTTTTCAGCCTACTTTTTACTTCTTATTACATAAAAAAGACAAAAGTAGAAAGTTGTTACTTTTATTTCATTTTACTTGTTTTCATTCCAGCTTATTATTGTAAAAATTAAATACTATCCATATAAATTGTGCCTCCTAGATAAAGTGAATTTAATTGTGGTTGAATGAGAAGTATAAATATATTAAATTCTGATACRGTATTAGTTTGTACACAAACAAATCATGTCACACTCCAGCAGGACATAGCAGACATATGTAGCCTAGTACAAAGATGCATGTGGCGGTGCATTTATATATATTATATATTGTGTGAGGTGCCCAAAGAAAGGCCCGTGGGCCAAAACTGGCCCACCAAACCATTTGATTTGGCCCACCATCAGTTGCCATGGCTAAAAGGTTGCAATCTGTCGTACTCTGTATAAACACAGTTTTTCCACCTAAAGTCATCCCATTCATTGGCCCAATGACTGTTTAAGGGGCTGAATTGCAGTTAGTCAGAAATGTGGGCCACCGCACTGGCTACTAGCTTAATCATTAAAAATAAAAGGATTGTACTTAAGAAGTATTTGTATTTCATGAATTATATTATTGCATTAGTTTGTGCAGCCTTGATATATGTATATAAACTGAAACAGCTGGACTAGTGCATCCTAAATTTAACATAAATTAATTATTTTAATACAATATAGTCATTTCTGCATTTTTTTGGGGAGGTCACCTCCTAATAAATGTCKTTACAGAAAATCTAACTGCTCATTTTAAATCAATACTTTTACTTTTAATACTTAAGTACAAAAAATATCAGATACTTTAAGACTTTTACTCAAGTAATATTCCTAAAGGAGACTTTACCAAAGTGATTTTTTGATAAGATACTTGTTCTTTTACTCAAGTATCACTTTGTGTTACTTAATACAACACTGGACTAAACACAGTCATAGATAGAAAAATGTATTCTCTTTTCATTCTAGGGTTGAAAATAGGGTGTAATTAAAGCAGGTTCTACAATTAATCACTTTAAACATCAGCTTGTAAAAAGAGTTGACCAGAGTTTCTCCTCAGCCATGTGAGAAAACGATCAAGTCCTACAAGAAGTGACTGAATAAGGTTCTACAAGCTGGTGAATCATGTGGTGAACTTAGCGTTTGATTGATTCTGTTCTGTGTTTTTGTTCACTTAAGATTAGATTTAAATAATTTTAGATCCTGGCAATGATCCGATCAGTCTTGATGAGTTAAACCGTAGAACTCAAAGAGGGTAAAGTATTTTTTGTGTGTTTTTCTTACTGCAGGGACAAAACTGAACAGAATAATTAGCATTTATGTGATTTTTGTTTCTGTCTGTTTATTTCTAATCATAAAATAATTATTTTTGACTCACCTTCTCTCTACTCCCAGGCTCGGTGGAGTTGTTGGGTGCCATGGCTTATTGTGCACCCAAACAGTTGTCATCCTGCCTGCCCAGCATCGTCCCTAAGCTGACGGAGGTGCTCACCGACTCCCACGTTAAGGTGCAGAAGGCCGGCCAGCAGGCTCTCCGACAGATCGGCTCCGTCATCCGCAACCCTGAAATCTTGGGTAAGTGATTAGTTGATGAGATAGACCTGAACTATTCTCTATTGTGTTATTAAACTTTAGAAATAGTGTCTCCAACTTCTTTTATTATGATTCATGTTCCTTCATCTGTAACGGTCTCTATCCTTCACCCAGCCATCACTCCCATTCTGCTGGACGCGCTCACTGATCCGTCCAGGAAAACCCAGATGTGCCTGCAGACGCTGCTGGACACCAAGTTTGTGCACTTCATCGACGCTCCCTCCCTGGCCCTCATCATGCCCATCGTCCAGAGAGCCTTTCAGGATCGCTCCACCGACACCCGAAAGATGGCCGCTCAGATCATCGGCAACATGTACTCACTCACTGACCAGAAGGTACGCATGGACCCCAGTCAGAGACTGTGGGGATCCTAAGAAATGAACGAATAAACTTTTCAGAGGTTTTTCTCTTCTTTTCGTATTTGAATGATATGTTTTGACTTTTGTTTCCACAGGATTTGTCTCCCTACCTGCCCAGTGTTATTCCTGGACTGAAGGCCTCCCTGTTAGACCCGGTGCCTGAGGTGTGTTCCGTGAAGATAACCCGCACCGCAGCTTTGATATTCTCATGTGTAACTAAAGCTACATGGCCTCCTCTCCTGTCCAGGTTCGTACAGTCTCAGCCAAAGCCCTGGGCGCCATGGTGAAGGGGATGGGTGAGTCTTGCTTTGACGACTTGCTGCCGTGGCTCATGGAGACGCTGGCGTCTGAGCAGAGCTCTGTGGACCGCTCTGGAGCTGCACAGGGTCAGTCCTCCTCCTGTCCTCTCTTTGGGTTTTGTCTGGTGAGTCGAGGACTGATTGCAATGTTCTCTCAGGTCTTGCTGAGGTGATGGCTGGACTGGGAGTGGAGAAACTGGACAAGCTAATGCCAGACGTGGTGCAGACTGCCAGCAAGGTGGACATTGCTTCTCACGTCAGAGACGGCTACATCATGATGTTTATCTACCTGCCACTCACCTTTGGAGATAAATTTACCCCCTACGTTGGACCCATCATCCCCTGCATCCTCAAGGTGCGGCTGACTCAGCGTTTTCTTCATGACATGTAGATCTGCCTGATTGATTGAATCATTTTGACCTAATTTGTTGTTAACATCCCTCATCAGGTGGGATCAAAGGTTTTAGAATAAACAAATAGGGCTGTGTGGTAGATGGTAGAAAAGGTATGAAGTTGGCCTACGATAGAAATTTATACTCTACCGTCCTATCGTCATTACGTCATCGCACCTGTCTCAACAGGGCTGCGAGTGCAGCGACAACTGAGCAGGAGTTTGAAAAATAATGAAGAAATTATAGTGTTTTAAAACACGTATAGACAGAATAAATCCTCAAAATTCCCCCCTGCCGCTGTAGAAAAGTTACGTCGTGTCGCAGGATCATTTCCTCCTCCATCCCGCTGCACGTCGCACACAGCGAAGCCGTAGTTTTTTCACACCCAAGTTGTCGGAGAAAAACTTGTTTTTATGTATTGTTACCCACAGAGATGATAAAAAAAGACGTGGATTTTCGTTCAATCGTAAATCCATCTTGCTAATGTAGCCTAAAGTCGGCTTCTGCTCTGATAATGAAGACGATGAAGATGAGAGTGCAGCAGAGCAGCAGCTGATAAGTTCAGCAGGCAGAAGCTCATTGTATGGCAGGCAGATATTACATTTATTTGGCTTCATCACACTTATATTCCAGTTATCTGAAAAAGTTTTATGACAGGACTATGTGCAGCTTAAGCCCCTTAAGGTCCTGTCACACTATAACATTTTAGGCAACGTTGAATTTTTTTATGTCTAAATGACTAATTTTACTTGAAGTTCTGGTTATAACATCCGCTTTATTTTGATATTGTTGAAAATTTGAAAAAAATTTTGTTTGTTGAAACAGTTTTACAAAATATATATAACATTCTTTTGTACTTCAGTTATGTTCATTTGCACTACAGCAAAATACTGGCTTTGTTTATGGTTACAGTTTTCTGCTAAATAAATGCTCTAAAAATTACATTATCTTTTTATGATAATTTTCTACCGCGATATACTGTTACTGTGAAGGGATCCAATTTGTACCGTGATATGAATTTGAGGTCATACCGCCCAGCCCTAATCTGAACCAGAGGTGTTTTGTTTTTTCCTGTGTTGGTGTGGAGACCCCCTGTCACTCCAGCTCCTAACCTTTCCTGTTGCACTCTTCAGGCGCTGGCTGATGAGAATGAGTACGTGAGAGACACAGCGCTGCGAGCTGGCCAACGAATCATCAGCATGTACGCTGAGACTGCCATTGCTCTGCTGCTTCCTGAGCTGGAGCAAGGCCTGTTTGATGACCTGTGGAGGATCAGGTCAGGCCACGACACGGAGCGATGTGAGYGCTGTTAAATACAACTTTTTCCTCGAGTAACAAAGGAAATGTCTGTGTTTGTTTTCAGGTTCAGCTCCGTGCAGCTGCTGGGAGACCTGCTGTTCCACATCTCTGGAGTGACAGGAAAGATGACCACAGAGACAGCCTCAGAGGATGACAACTTTGGCACCGCTGCGTCCAATAAAGTACTGATCTGTTCAGTTATTTAGACTTTTTCATGTCCTCACATATCGATGGAACCATGTTAAATAGTGAAGGATTAGAATGTGTTGACAACCTGCTGAAGCAGAGGGATTGTAGAGTCGTCATTAAGACACATTCTGTTGCAGCGAACAATAATTTCTACCAAGCTGAAAATGAAGAAATGAACTATTTATGCTTTTTTTAGCCACTTCGGTAAAAAAACAGAACTGAATATTAGTGTCTTAATTTCTTCATCATCAGTGACATTTTTTTAAATTATGTAAGTTACTGTAAATTGCATTGTGTCACAAACTGTTAATATATAGATTTTATTTAGTAATCTAAATGTTTTTAACATTTAATGTTTTAAAGCTCAAGGCTACTGTGGCTGCTGTCTGCAGGGAAGACATTTACAAAATACAATATTTAACTCTAAACACAAATGTTATTGCAGGACAGTGTCTGAATAATATCTGTGAACAAATGTTCAGTAAGTTTGGTCAGGACATAAATGACTGCAAAAACCAGTGTTAGGAAAAGAATGGAGCGAGCTAATACTTAAGCTAACCTGTCTGCATGRAAAACACATGAGCAGAAATGTGTTGAGTTTATTACAAACTTTATAGCTGAAAAATAGACTGCTGTAGGAAGAGAACAACAGTTTTAGGTGAAGCTTTATATTATCTCAGCAAAGTTTCTTGTGGGGAAAAAAGGCATCATTGTTAACAAACACATCATCCTCCTCCCGCGGATCAGTTAGTCAAATAAGACACAATTATAACACAATTATATTACACTATATTTTATGGACTGTGACATACACTGCCTACCAAAATAAAGCTCACACTAAAATTTTGTTTGACTATTTTTAGCTCTGATTACAGCACACATTCACTGTAGCATTGTTTGGATAAGCTTCCTAGACGGGATCAACTGCAGCAACCAATCATAGCCCTGCCTCCACAGGCTGAACAGTAGACACGATGGGAGCATCCTCAAAGACAATGGGTCCACTATCCTTCCAGTTTTTAATGTGTTGGGCAGTTCTTAACCCAGTTTTAGTAGTTTCTACAATCTCTTAGATGTTTTCTCTGRTTGAAGCCAATGATTTGACTCTTCTCAAACAGACTGACATCTTCTCCACGACCACAGGACGTGTCTTTGGTTGTTTAAGAAATGAGAAACAACTCATTGAACCAGTTGGGTTCAATAACTTGTTGCTGAWAGATAATCAGCCCTGCAGTGATTATCCAACAGGAGGCTCGTACCTGTTTGCTTAGTTAAATCCAGGTGGAGACTCTTTTATTGGCCAGTCAGTGTATATTATGAGTCTTACCGGTAAGTTGAAATATTAAGAACAAGTAGACAAAATGCAAAAATGTATTAAAATCTGTTCATAATTGGTAGTGGGCTGATAATGCCTGAGACATTATTCTGAACATTTTATTTACTGTATATAGGTTATATTTTTACAAAATAAATAGTTCGGTTGAATTGTTCTGTAACTTTGCAAAACTGTACAAAAAAAAGTAAAAAAAATCCTGATAAAGTTGACTTGTGCTTTTACCGTAGAATAAAAACAAACTGATATGGTTTTGTCGTATCGCACATTCTGCAGGAGTGTGACGTTTGTTTCTTTGTTTTTTAGAAAGTGTTTCACATCATGTTTGACTCTTACCTCTCCAGGCCATCATCTCGGCTCTGGGAGCTGAGCGGCGTAACCGCGTGCTCTCAGGACTCTACATGGGCCGCTCCGACACGCAGCTGGTTGTCCGTCAGGCTTCTCTTCATGTGTGGAAGATCGTCGTGTCCAACACCCCCAGAACTCTGAGAGAGATCCTCCCAACCCTCTTCAGTCTCCTGCTGGGCTTCCTGGCCTCTACCTGCCCTGACAAGAGAACGGTACTGTTCTGTCTCTCAGCGCTCTCTCTTTATTAATCCTGCTTTGTGAGCGTCTCCGTTGTGTAAGAGGCAACGAAAAAGTCTTTAACTGCATCTGCTCTGGTTTCAGATTGCTGCTCGAACGCTGGGCGACCTCGTGAGGAAGCTAGGGGAGAAGATTCTCCCTGAGATAATCCCCATCCTGGAGGAGGGGCTCCGCTCTGATAAGAGTGACGAGAGGCAGGGGGTCTGCATTGGTCTCAGTGAGATCATGAAGTCCACCAGCAAAGATGCAGTGAGTCACAAACACTCTTTAGCTTCCCTCAGCTCATGCAACAAAAAGCTGTAGTTTTAACCCGACTGCTCGTGTTGTAGGTGTTGGTCTTCTCTGAGTCGCTCGTCCCCACAGTGAGGAAGGCTCTCTGTGACCCACTGGAGGAGGTCCGAGAGGCGGCAGCCAAAACCTTTGAGCAGCTCCACGCCACCATTGGCCATCAGGCGCTGGACGACATCCTGCCCACTCTGCTCAAACAGCTGGTGAGGGTGGGGGGGAACATATCTGAGGTCCAGTCAGAAAACATAACATTTTTACCTCCAACTCACTGAACGTGTTTCTGCAGGATGACGAGGAAACAGCAGAGTTTGCTTTAGACGGCCTGAAACAAGTCATGGCAGTGAAGAGTCGCTCTGTGCTGCCGTATTTAGTTCCAAAGGTAAAAACCTGACTCAGCGTTTTTAGCTGTAAGCCTTCGCTGTGTACTGTTGTTCATTTAAAATCATTTTGTCTGTGTGGTTCCAGCTGACTGCTCCTCCTGTGAACACTCGGGTGCTGGCCTTCCTGTCTGCTGTGGCTGGAGATGCTCTGACCCGACACCTCGGTGTCATTCTGCCCGCCTTGCTCTCCTCTCTGAAAGGAAAGCTGGGAACAGAGGAAGAAGGGCAGGTAAAACCAGCAGTCACTAATTATCATGTGCCTCTGCTGGATTACATACAGCTAGGCCTGTCACAATAAACAATAACCAGGGTTTCCTGCAACGCATTATAAGGCTGGCGGGCAGCCAGGCTATTCATGCCTCCCCGCCAGGCTAAGCTTCGTTTGTTTACTCAGAGCAGATGTCGACCCGCGGAGCATGTGCTAAATTAGTAAAGCTAAAATGCTATCGTAATGACTCTCAGCGTGCAAAAAAAGTCATAGTCAATTAAAAATTCTTTAGAGTTCAACAATGTTAGAAAAACAACAGGAGGGGGCAGCTGAAACTAGCTGGACCCACAGAAAAACACTCCTTCCTCTCTGTCCTGCGCTGCAGACAGCACAGCCGCGGCTCGTCTCTCTCTTCTCACACAACTAGCCCCTCCCTCCCCTGAACATTAACCCTTTAGGGAACAGATATTATAGCTTCACCTCCCAGAGCAGCAAAACACATTATTTTCAGTGATTGGTGAAAAGTCTCTTGACCTGGACAGGTCTCCAGTCCATCACAGGGACACAAACAGAGACAAACAACTATCCACCCTTCAGTCATGCTAGAGTCACACAGAGAGCTCCAGAAGGTTTTAAAACTGAGAACTCTGAGATCTGAGTTCTAATCACTAATTAATAATAACAATTTATCATATCAACCATTGTCCGTTATTATTGATCTTTTTTGTGAGGAGTTTTCAACATTAAGATGTAATCAGGCAGACGTACAGTATACACACATATGCATTTATTAATATTAATACTATAATTAAAGGTGAGCCTTGTAAATTTATGTTTGTGTCAAACAAGTAGTCCTTTGTGTTCCTCTGTACCTCTGAAGTAGCTCTCAGCCTGAAAAAGGTTGGTGATCCCCGCTATAGTTGGTGTTTAACTATTGTAAACAAATGTTTTACAATAACACATAATTACATTACATTTTGTCATATTTTCAAATTTCTTGTCAACGTTAACATTTTTTTGGGCTGTTGGTGGGCTGCCAAAGTGGTCCTACCACCGGGCTTAGCCTTTTTTCTGGGGGAAACTCTGAATAAATCAATTAATTTTATGATAAATTAAACTGAGGAAGATAAATTAAAATGAAGACAATAATTTTCATTTGCCTGCTTTTTTTTGTTTTCTTTGGGTCTCCCTCTTTGTTACTTCATAGCGTAGAGGAGTGAACTCTGTTGTCAAGTATTTGTCAGGTGCATGGTCTCTAACTCTGTAGCATGAAAGCCTGTGAACAGGCATTTAGCCAGAGGAGCGTCTTCAGTTTTCTGACACCTTCATACAGCTGGCAACGACTTGGGATTGTTGATAGTTATTTTTTCTTTTTTACACTATGTAAATTTTAATGCAAATTTCCATAAACAGGGTTGGTATATCATTATGTTGGTTTAAACTGGTCTCCAACAATATTAACGTTTATCACAGTAAATTCTGAGACATTTTATCGTCCAGTAAAATTTGTTATACACATACATACAGCTGGTAATTGTTTTCCTATTTTCATGGTTATTTAAGACATGGTAAGTTTAACGATAGGGATAAGTGCAGTGGTGGGCACCAGTCCGCTAAAGCGCAAATCCGCTAATTGCGGACKTAAATATTTCGTTTGCGCTTTAGCGGTCTTACTAATTTTTATAAGTCATAAGCGGATTTGTGCTTTCTAAAATTAAAATGCAGTACCACTAATAACTAATTATCTACCAGTCATCATTATCTTGACCAGCGGAAGGTATGGCTTTTTAATTTTTACACCAGGAGTCAAAGTTCTGTTTCAGGAACTCACATCCCCAACATTCGGTGCTTGTAGGCTTAAGTTGTGCAAGGGTTCATACACCGCTATTTGGCAGTGTTGTACATATATTGTAAATGAATTGTTGCCAGCTAGTAAGTGTCAAATTGAACTTGCGCTTTAAAATTAGCTTCCGCTAGTTTTCTATGGCATAAGCGTTTTTGAAGTTGCGGACCTAAATATTTTCATAAGCGCTTTAGAAATTGTGGAGTTAATTTTTGGGTTAGCACTACCCACCACTGGATAAGTGATTTTAAAAGCAATGTTTCAAGTCTCAATAAATCAACATCAAGAAGAATCGTTTATTGTCATTCATACACAACATCAAGATGCAATGCAGAATGAAATTTGCAGTTTTGAACATCCATCCGGAGAAACACACACACGACAGACACAGAACAAATGTCCAGGGCCCTGCACAACGGGGTGCGCTACCTTGCAGTTTAGAATACACACACACACACATAGGAAGGATGAGTTAAAAAAGAACTTTGATCTTGTGTTTGACATACAGAAACACAGAAGCATCGCACAAAAAACCGACTCTGCAGATAGAGCAGAGGCAGCTGAGCAGGGAGGGGACGCGGGGGTATGGAGGACCAAACCTATCATCATTGGAAATAAATGTATAAATATATAACTGGCGTATTAAAATAAATTATAGGGTCAAAAAGAAGTTTGACAAATAAATTATTGTGCCATTAAATCAATTACATCAATTATTTAGATATAAATGTGTATTTACAT
>NW_013952522.1:1414120-1415721 GCF_001266775.1 Austrofundulus limnaeus | reverse complement strand
ATACACATTTATATCTAAATAATTGATGTAATTGATTTAATGGCACAATAATTTATTTGTCAAACTTCTTTTTGACCCTATAATTTATTTTAATATGCCAGTTATATATTTATACATTTATTTCCAATAATGATAGGTTTGGTCCTCCATACGGGGGCGCTACAGTAGAACAAATATGGGATTGTAGAGGAGCCGGTGACGTCAAGGGCAAAGTGCCTGGACCAATCAGAGACCTCCAGAGTCCAACTAGTTGTTATCAATCGAACGCAGTTCACCAGAGTCCAGTTCTCTGTTCAGAGTTCAGCTCTGTTCCAACCCGTGTGGCCTCGTCTGGGACCAGAAAAGAGTACATACTCAACTTTATATTGTGTTGCATTGAAATACATTGGAACAATGTAATAAAGAGTTGTGTGGCTTCTTTAAGAGAGGCACAGGGAGAGTGGCTGTGTCTGTATCATATCTTTATAGCCTAGTATCTGACAGGATTGCTACTGCTGAAGACTAAAATGCAACTTGAAATTGTGAGAAAATTGCAGCAAACTGTAAAACTTTGTTGCCATCGTACTGAATATTGAGTGTTGGCAACCATGCAAATAAAAGTAGAGGTTGTTTTTCTAAAGAAGTGAGTTGTGACAGCAAGACTTTGTTCTCCGTGGTGACTCTGTCATGTAGTGACACATTACTGCCAGCTGCTGTTGAGCAGTAGACAGTGCAGCAGAAACAAATAAAACATTACATACTGTAGCAGTAATGACAGCAGCATGAAGGAGTTTATTGTCYTTACACAAAGTCCAACAGGATTTAGCTGTGCCACACCTGAAAAAAAGAACAAAGGAGAAAATAGTTCAGGAAGTAAACTCTCCATATACAAACCTAAAAACAGTTTCAACCAATCAGTTTACGGCCTGGATATAATTCAGTTTACAAGAAAAAATTTGTTTTCTTATGACAATAAATATCACAGTTTATAATAATATAGTAGTTCATCATATTTTCTAATGAACTTGAAGGACACAAATTGTTTCATTATACTTGAAGGAAGTTTTGTGATTGACTGAATGTTAGATCCAGTCTTGTATTTTATACATTCTGATCATTGCATCCATAAGGTTTAAAACAAAGAATAAGATGTGTTATCACATGAGGCCTTTCTGTCTGCATAAACAAAAGTTATTACTTTCTATTGTCTGACATAAAAGGTACCACCTCCAGGGGTGTGACCAGGAAGTCAGACATAAATGTTTGATTCATCAATATTAATGCAGTTATTCAGTTTGTTAGTTGGTTAGATTGGCCTGTGACAGACTGGACTCTGGTGAACGATTTTTTTTTTACTTTTCTGATTTGACCTTTTCTCTGAGGCCTGCTGCTGCTGATTGCTGTGTAGCTGATTGGAGTCAGAGATGAGAACAAAGTTTTTAGAAGAGAATCAGCTGGTTTTCTGCTATTTTATTCAGATTTCTGTTTATTTCATGGTTTTCTTGCAGATTTAAGTTGTTGAAGTAATGCAGGGTCAGTGTATCTTTTGGTCATTGGATTTTATTTTTAGAAACGGTTATTAAAAAACAAGAAACGAGTGGATATTTGATTTTTGTTTTAAA
>NW_013952522.1:1403939-1413439 GCF_001266775.1 Austrofundulus limnaeus | reverse complement strand
AAATGTTAACACATTGTAAATAAGATGATTGTAACTCATTTCAAATATTAAAGTAATTGGTAAAAATGTGTATTTTTTTTAATATTCACATGCAGACATTTCCCCTTTGACATCACTTCCTGTTATTTCACATGCAAATATCTCAACTGTTTATCTGAGTAATGTGAAATTCATTTGGTAATATGTTAATGTTGTCTTTACAAAAATGCATTCACTTTTCTTACAAAAAACTGATGTCACAGACCCTTAAAGGTTTCACCTACTGCAAGTTGGGGTTAAGACCCCACCGTGGGCCCTAAAAGTCCAAATTTTGGATTCCTGAAATTAAATTAAATTTAAAACTGACTGCTAAGAATGTTTCTGCTATAGTTAGATATGTACCATTTGATATAAACAATTGGTCTATTAGCAATATTTGAATAATTCAACCAAAAATACTTAGATGAGTTTCTGCAACAGTTTTTTAATTTTTTGTCATTTGTGTTTATTATGAAATTGGTCTTAAATTTAATTTCACTTGGCATTAAAAGGTCTTAAATTTAACTTGCTTTGAACTGCAGGAACCCTGCATAAATTTAGTGTTATATTCCTTTAAAGCACATTGTTGTCATGTTGTAGTCTAAATAACAGGAAGTGTTCCTCTGCCTGTCTMGTTCAGGAGTTGTTCAGCTGTCAGACGGTGATCCTCTCTGTGGAYGATGAAGTAGGTCAGAGGATCATCATAGAAGACCTGCTTGAGGCGACCCGAGGAGCCGACCCCGGCCTCCGTCAGGCCGCCGTCACCATCCTGAACGCTTACTTTGCCCGCACCCGTCTGGATTACAGCGCTCACACTCGCACCCTGCTGTCAGGCCTCATCCGCCTTCTGAATGACACCAACCCCGAGGTCCTGTCCCAGAGCTGGGACACCATCAACTCCATCACCAAGGTGTGCTCATGGGAAAGTGACGGCAGCTAACACAAATGATTGATTTGCTATAAATATAGTACAGATAAAACAAGATATTTAGGAGTATTAATAGTTTTCTTTAAGGGTGGAAGTAAATGTTTTCTGTTTTCTGTAGAAACTGGATGCGAGCAGCCAGCTGGCTCTAATAGATGACCTGCACAGAGACATCAGATCAATAACTGCAGATGTGAAGGGTCAGCACCTGCCTGGCTTCTGTCTGCCCAAGAAGGTAAGAGTACAGCTACTCTGACCATTATTATTGCTCTGTTTTCTTGTTTTCATGCAATTTAAAGGGTCTAATGTTGATTATTTGATGCATATTAACAATGAAAAGGTGAATGTTCTCTTAGGGTACTTTGGATGTTTTGAACACCTTTTTGTCTGTTTTTCAGGGAGAACAACTAGCTGTTTTAAAATAAGCAGATTGAACATATCTTTATTCCTGGATAATCTTGGCTTTAGGAGTTTGAATAATCTTTATTTCCTGACTTACCCCCTCTTTGTTTTTGTTTGCGCAGGGTGTGACATGCATCCTGTCAGTCCTGAGAGAAGGTGTCCTCACCGGCAGCCCTGAGCAGAAAGAAGAAGCTGCTAAAGCGTTGGGAGGGGTCATCAGACTGACGTCCTCCGAGGCTCTGCGACCTTCAGTTGTCAACATCACCGGTCCTCTGATTCGGATCCTGGGAGACCGCTTTGCCTGGACAGTGAAGACCGCCCTGTTGGAGACCCTCACCTTGCTGCTGGCGAAGGTTCGTAAATATTTAAAAACCCACCAAATGATCAAACTGTGTTCCATGTCTAATTTGAGGGTGCTGTTGTGTCTTCAGGTGGGCATTGCCCTGAAGCCCTTCCTCCCTCAGCTTCAGACTACCTTCCTGAAGGCCCTGCAGGACTCCAGTCGTGCGGTGAGGCTGAGAGCTGCCGAGGCTTTGGGTCAGCTGGTTTCCATCCACACTAAGGTCGATCCGCTCTTCACTGAGCAGCTCTCTGCTATCCGCAATGCTGAGGACTCTGGTGTCAGGTGAGCACRCAGGCTGATGCAACACCAACAACCCACAGTTTGTGTTATGACACTTTACATCCAGTTCTCATTTTTATCATTTTGATTCTGGGTTTCTTTGCTTTAAGTGTCACTAGCAGGTGCTTACAGTCAGCATTAATGTTCACTCGGAGAAAATACAAAATGACACTCATTATAGAATAGGGCTGAAACAATTCCTTGAATAATTCAAGTAATTTGATTACAAAAAAATCCTTGAGGCAAATTTATCTGCCTCCAAGCTTTGTAAAAATACATACTGTTATAATCAGCGCACTTTCATCCGGCCGGAATTTTATTTGTGTTACACAATGCTACGACATTAGCACTTCTGCTAACAGTTACACTGTCGATACGTGTATGCTTGCCAAGCACTATATTTAGCTTTAGAAGAAGACAAAGAGTGTCGAAACTTAGCGCTCAGAAAATGACAAATTACAAAAAGCATGGGAACATTTAAAACTAAACAGAAAAGACGACAACGCGCCGGAACAAAAACAGCTGCTGCATGTACCGAACTCATCCAGAGTTAACGACAGCTATTTGTTTATGTTCCCTTTGCAAAATACGTTTACCTAAACTTGTGATAATCTGTCATGTTACAGATGCACAAGCAGGAGGTATATTTAAGCTAACGTTATTTGTGCTGACTAATCATGGTGACCTGGCAGGGTTTCATTAAACAGTGTGTAAGTTGTGTGATTAAAAACAAGACTTACTGTAAGTTTGTCAGATAAAAATAAAAGCACAGCAACAGATTGACAGCTTGAGCTGAAACACATTTATTTGTTGATATGATTTTATCTTAATTTAAATGAGATACTTGAAGTGAATATTTCAAGTTTAAAACTATTTATTTATAGAAGATAGTTGGATTTTTTTTTATTTGCTGCTGCTTTTTATGATTTTAGCCTTCATTGCTGTCATATTTGTTTGTATCTAAGCAGTCAAGACTAAATCTTTTATTGCCTAAATGGGAACCCTGCACCAACCTAATAACAGTCTTAAAAAATAAGATTTTTTTGTTACAATTAACAAGTGAACTCTACAAAACTCAACTGCAACAACCTAATGTTCATATTATCCATTTTACTTATTAAATTTTTAACCTAAAAAAAGACATTCAGTTTTCAGCCCTATTATAGAATGTATTGGACCGTCTTCATGTTTTACAATAATAGATAATTGACTGATTCACAAAAACAGGCTGGCATAGAAATAATGTATTCTAGTGTTTCTAAATAAAAATAGTGTCCCATTACATCATCTGTCCACCAGAGGGTGCTAATGTTCGAACTCTGTAAAGTAATGTTTATTTTTTCCAATTAAAAGGTAAAGTCAAGCAATAATGTTTTTGCTTATGAATGTGAGGGTTTTTTTTAACCTGTTACCAACTGATGACATGAATCACTGGACAATGATGTAAATATTTTTATCTAATTATTTTAATATGTTTTGAATATGTTGTTTTCTGCTTTCACAGGGAGACCATGCTTCAAGCCTTAAGGTTTGTCATCCAGGGAGCCGGATCAAAAGTGGATCCAGTCATCCGCAAAAACATCACCACCACGTTATTAGGCATGCTCGGACACGACGAGGTATGAAAACTGAATCGATCTCCGAACATCAAGCTGAAAATATTACAGTGGAGTCAAATCAAACATTGTTTCATGACTGATGCTGCAGCTTCACTACAAACAATAACTAAAAGTCAGGTAAACAAAGCGGACATGTTAAAACTTCTAAACCGTAGCTTCACAGAGGAATGCTCCGGGGAGTCGATTTCTCTCTGATCTCATGCAGAAAAACGGAAGTCAGGCAGAGGATGTGGTTTTCTAAAAAGGCGGTTTTGAGCTGTCATGTCACTGCGAATAAGGTTAACAGAATCTATCTTTGTCTGTCTGTCTGGTGTGTGTTTCTGTGTGTGTGTGTGTGTGTATGTGTGTGTGTGTGTGTGTGTGTGTGTGGACTTGCAGGATGCAACCCGTATGGCGTCAGCAGGCTGTGTTGGTGAACTGTGCGCCTTCCTGTCAGAGGAGGAGCTGAAGAGCGTCTTACTGCAACATGTCCTGGGTTTGTGTTTATTACCAACTAGTTATTCACACATGGTGTTCATGAAGTGTGTTCTGATCATCAGAAGTGTAAATATACGTGTCTTCCTCCACACAGCGGACATGTCGGGTGTGGACTGGATGGTGCGTCACGGCCGTAGCCTGGCCCTGGCTGTAGCTGTTAAGTCTGCCCCTGAGAAGCTGTGTGGGAAGGATTACTATGAGACTGTGACAGAGACGGTTTTGGCCAACGCCACAGCTGACAGGGTGAGCACAAACACACACAGCTAATCTGTAGGGAGATGTGACTCCCTGGAGTTTGAGAACATAACCATCCAGAAACACTACAGATCCATTTCTCTGTCCTTCGTTTTTCTCATGTTTCCATTCCTGACCTCCTCTCTTCACCTCCTCTAGATTCCCATTGCTACCAGCGGGGTCCGGGCTATGGGCTACCTGATGAGGCATCATCTCCGAACAGAGGGAAACAGTCAGGTTCTGCAGCGCATCGTCACACAGTTCGTTAAGGTAGGAGGTAAAACCTTGCATGTGGTAGACATTCACTTCCCTGTTCTTTATTTAAACAAGTGTAGGAAAAGTGAGAAGTGGGTTCCAAACTCAAATGATCTTTTCAGTTTAGTGTAGGCAGATGATTTAGCATTTAAATGTTTTTAAAAGAGTGAAATAAGCAGTATTCTTAATAATGGGTCAAAATTATATAGTGTTAAAGAAGTTACTATATACGACGGCGTATTAGGGCCACACGACGAGATTTTGTTTTAAATTACAAGAATAAAGTCATAATATTACGACATCAAAATCGTATAAAAATAAAGTAAGTAAAGTTTTATTTTCATTGCGCCTTTCACAGAAATAAACTCACAAGYTGCTGTACATTCAMGGAAGMGGGGAGGGGGCAGTTAAGACCGGTCATGCAGCAAACACAGTTGCGCTACCTTTTGACAAACAGAACAACAGAAAAACTAAAAACCACACAAGGGAACATGAGGAATAAAGCAGAAACATCATATTACATCAACACTGTGACACACTATGGTGTTTATGAAAAAATCTCTGCATAGAGCAAGATTATTAGCCAGAGGAGTAAGTGAGTTTTAAGGGGCCCGAAGAATCCAGTCCCCAAGGCCAGCGCAGCCAAATTTCAGAAAATTGATGGTCAGTTGTTCATTCAAAGTCATAATATTATGAGAATAGTCATAATATTACAAGATTAAAGTAATATTACGAGTTTAAACTTGTAATATTATAAAATTGAAGTCATAATATTGTAGCCTTTACATGAAAAAGCCTGCAGTTATCACTGCATTAAAATGAGGAATGTTGAGCAACTTGTCAAATTGTTCTTTAGTATTTCTTAAAATAAATAATGTTTTAGCACATTAGTATCAAATTATCAGTAGCAGAACTTGGATATTGAGCAAACGACTGTATGATAAACTGAAGCTGTATTGTAATTAATGGATGCATTGACAGATTTAGTCGTCACGTAGCTAATTTGGATGAAAGCATATTAATTTAACAGTGCCCAAGTCATCATTGACTACTTTAGAGAGACACACATGGCTGCACACAGCAGGTGTGAGGAAAAAAAGGAGGAAATGAGGAACAAGAACGACACGTCATGATTGACTTTTTTTCTCGTAATATTACGACTTTAATCTAGTAAAATTATGACTTTATTTTCATAAAATGATGACTTTAATCTCGTAATAATAATAAAAAATCTTGTTGTCTGGCCCTGATATTCCATTGTAACTATAGGCTAGGATCCATGAAAGAGTTATGACCTGCTTCTGAGTGTTTTGTTTTTAATGTCATGTAGCTTCCATGTAATAGTGTTATAAGCAGAGAGAAACTCTGAATGTGTGCGCAGGAAGATGAATGTTCTGACACCTCCCTCCACCTCCAACAGTGTCTTCAGAATCAGTCCAGTGACATCAGACTGGTGTCGGAGCGGGTGCTATGGTGGGTATTCAAACAGCCCTCAGTGGCCCCCGTGGACACCAGCCTCATCAAGCCCCTGCTGAAGAGCCTGCTGGACAACACCAAGGACAAGAACACCTCTGTGAGGGGCCAGAGTGAGCACACCATCGTCAATCTGCTGGGACTCCGCCAGGGAGAGGAAACCATGCAGGTGAGTCTTCATGTTCCAGGATTTCTACATCGCTATGTTGTCTGCACTGAAAATCACGTCTGATTTCTCATTTCTCTCAGAGTATGACTGTTATTCTGGACTCTGCCAGTAACGAGCTGCTGTCAGAGTGTCACCGCCGGTCACTGAAGAAAATCTCTGGTCTGCCCGACTCCAATGAAGAGATTGATGACACAATCCTAACGTGATGGAGCAGGATTTATAAAATAATCCAATCTGCAGAGGTCAAATCAAATTGGACTGATTTAATAAACCAATCCTCAGCAGGAGAACCCCAGACACTCAAACGCTCATCTTGCCCCGGAGAGGCAGAGATACTGTACCCCCCTGCTCATTTCCTTTTTTTTTTCTTTCACTTTAAATCCTTGTTTTAGTAACCTTTAAACCCAATTTCTTACTTGTTTCTTTTATCWTGTGATGTGCAGGTGATTCTACTGTACTGAACTTTATTAGGAAGACACAAAGCCAAAATCTGTTTGATATGACAGTGTTTTGCTAATTATTTTACTAAAATGATTTCACGCATTTAAATGCCTCTGTAAAGAACCACCTCTGTCTTTAAAATTTCTTTGGACTTTTGTTTTTGTGAGAATTGTTTGGGGAAACAACTTTCTATAAGAAGACAAATCATTCTTATCAAATTAATCTGTTGTAAAAAGCCAATACAGTAATAATAAAAAATAGATTTCATATTGTGTGWGAGATCTGGAGGAGCTATTGTCCTGACGGTTGGTGAGAGGTCACTGAGGTTTGCTTCAGACTTGACCGGTACAACATACAAACAACATATTCAAAACAAATTAAAATAATTAGATAAAAATATTTACATAATTGTCCATTAGACAGACGAGCTACCTCTAATGGCCAGAACTCTGCAGTTTTCACTCATTTACAGGCCAGCGGTCACTCTTTCAGAGATGAGGATGTTCTCATTCTTGATAGAGAGGAACGTTGGTTTGAGAGGAGTAAAAGAAGCCATTTTTGTAAAGAAAGACCATCCATCATTAAACAGAGGTGGAGGCCTCCGTTTTCAGTTGTCCCCCTCCTACAGTGCTGCTATTGCCAGTATCACTCCACTCCCTGTTAATAAGTGTTAATTAGGTGTCAACGATAGCCATGTGATGTGAGTATCAGTCACATGGAGGCAGGGCTTAAAAGCCTGAATTTTGCCTGAAACTCTCAGACTGAAGAAGTCTCTTGGAGGAGAGACGAAACGTTTCATTAGAGAAGAACCCGTCCAGAAGACCTACACAATTTTTTTCTTTTTGTTACTAATAACACTTATTTTGAGCTTCTGCTGCACCTCATTGCTGATAATCACAAGATTTATTGCCAATAAACATTGCTACAACAAAGAAATAATCTACCAAACACAAACTCCCTTTCTTTTTGTGCTATGGGAAGTAGGGGGTGCAAAAGATGTTGCAGCACCCCTGATGAATGCCGGAGGTCATGTCTAAATACATAACCTCAAGTTTACAAAACTGGAGCCCCTTAAAATTCTAAGGTTTTATTAGAATTTGTCTTTGTAAATCTTCAGTTATATGAAAAAATTGTGTAAGTAGGCAGAACAGCACTGGGTCATGATTATAAATTTATAAATATTTTCTCCAAACTTTACAGCATATTTAATGTCCTTGTTCAGTTAAGACCATACGCATTGTGCATTTCCTTGCATTTATTTGGTATTATGTTCTTCATATGGGTGCAACTCCCTGCTCTGCAACTAAAACATTCCCACATGTATGGAGAAGGGCCTTTTTTTTACTTTTAGCTCCTACATGAAACATTAGTGAAACAAAAATGGCTTGTGAAGAGCTGACACTTTTTCCAATTCTTCACAATTTTACTTAAAACCAACGGTAGTTTTAGTACACTGAGGTTTACTTTGTAATTTGGGGTTTTATGTCTGCCTCAGGGAGTGACAGACAGGTGTGTAATTACCATAGTGACCCTAATGAGAGCCACTTTCTTTCCATTTATTGCACAGTTAATCCATCAAAGTTTAGACTTTTTGTTATGTCATATTGTTATAAAAGGCCCATATTATGGTGCTTTAGAGGAGAAAGCTGGTGTTTTAGTGATTTCTGTTTTGAGTGGCCTTCATCAGAGGTCTGGGGCGGCAGCGCTGTGGCCGGAGCCTGCGCAGTGAGGCCGGCTCACACTTGGGTGCAGCTCGGCTTGAGAAGGAAGCAGAGTTTCCGGCTGTTTGCAGCGGAGGGAGAGGATTGCTGACACCGCGAAACCCCGAGGAAAAAAAAAACGCCATCGGCTCTGGTGGGCTAACTTTCAGGCGACGGGTAGTTGCTCGTTTCTTTCATACGGGGGGGATCAGGGAGCTGGTGGGTTTCTGCGGTCCAGGGGGGAGTCGAGCAGCACAGCGGCACACGGCGGGGGTTAGCTACCAGCTACCGGCATGGCCAGGGACTACGATTACCTCTTCAAGCTGCTCATCATCGGTGACAGCGGTAAGACGATGCCGTGGATGCGGGACGGGAAGTGGGCCCTGTCGTGTTTTTAGATTATTTTTTTACAGGAAGGGATGGGGAAGAACAACAGCACTGTATTTAGTGTGTTTACTGTAGCATGAACTGTTTATATATATAAATAATGAGTGAAATGTAAACCTCCGCCATGTTTTAGTGCCAGTGACAGGGCGGAGGTGTCCGGACTAGGCATGTCGGGCCGGATACCGCCTCCACACCTTCAGTTTCTCCCATCAATATTTCTCTACTTATTTTTAAATCGAGTAAAACTTTTGTGTTGTTGTCACAATAAAACCATAATTTTGACCTAAACAGTCGCTGAGGTTCTTCTGCCTCTCTCATTTTGTATTTTGAACTTGATTTTAGCGGTGTAAATGTTAGCTAGCTTAAGCTAGGCTAACATAAGTATTTCAGACTTAGCAGAGTAAACATGGGCTTCTTTTACGRCTTTTGTTTTTTCGTTTTAACTTTGGAGTGGCTTAGCTAAGGCGTTGAACTCAGTTTGCATGTGTATGTAAAGCCAATAAATGTTGGTTTTAGTTAGCTGACTGCAGACTGCTTCTCATCAGGCCAGTCAACTCAAACTGAAGTGAAAATGTCAAAGTGGTCAGATGAAGTGTCAGTCAAATGCTGACATCTGTTCAACTTTAGAGCTACTGAGTTGACTATATGTAGCTGCTTTTAACTTAAATATATTTTAAACATTTCAGACTAACTCACACAGCCACAGGTGGATCCTCGCTGTGGAGGTCTTCCTTACTGGAGGGATTGATCTGTCTCACTCAGTTGGAGATATATATAT
>NW_013952522.1:1398602-1403824 GCF_001266775.1 Austrofundulus limnaeus | reverse complement strand
ATATATATATACAGGGCTGATTTTTGCTTTCACTGACAGCTCCAATCCTGGCACTAATACTCCATCAGCTGGCTATTCAAAGTGCTGAAGAAGGCGCACTGCCAGCCCTTTAGGTCTCTCACACACAGGCTTTAGTGTCCCCTCAGCCACAGCAGGACAGTTCAGAATATCTGGAGGACGATGTCCTGACCCTTCTGCAGACAGGACGAACATTTCCAGATGCTGACTTTTCTTGTTCAGCTTTCTCCCACCAGAAAGGTTTTGTTTTTGTTGAAGCCAATGTAACACTGTCCTGTCAAGTGTTTCATTACATGCATATATTGTTAAGGCTCAAGAAATGTCCTGCATCATTTATAATAACCCACTCTGACAGTGGAAGTGTGCTCAGTGATCATGTCAGTGTCATATGTGAGTTTGCTGGAGACAGAAAGTGATTTTTGGTTAGGCAGCTGGAAGGCGTGCACCCTTCCATCGGATGATGTCTGTTCTGCTTTGAAGATTTGCTGATTGTTTGAACAACAGTCTGTGGCATGGAGATCAAATGTTGATGAGAACAAAAGGCTGAGAACCAGAGGCCTAACTTCCAGTTGTCACCAGAATTGTTGAAGACAAAAAACTGATTTCCACCGAACAATTTCTCCTTCTTCATCTTTGTTTTCTGTTACTTAGTTTTGTTTTTGTTGACTTTGCTGTGTGACTTCTACCATCATTCTTCCACCTGTTTCTGCTTATCCTCCGCTCTAAACAACATCCAAATGAACCTGCAAGGTGTAACCCGACTTACATGAACTCACTTCAAGTAATGATATGTATTAATACTAGACCAAGTGTCCCCACCTTCTCTTATTGTTGGTGTCTGAAACCAGCAGGACCTGGTTTGCAGAAACTACCTTGTTGAATTTTTGGAACCAGAGTTTGAGCACCTGCTGCCCCACACATAATTATGGTGTTAAATAGATGTACAGATGATTAATGATGTGCAGGATCTTTCTTTTAATCATGAAATAAGTAATTACAGCAGCTAGGTTAAAAACTACATGAATCAAGAAGAGGGAATATCTGAAAATCATTTTTCCAAATGTTAAAGTCTGCTTTCTGTGTGTGTTTATGTGCAGGGATAAGGCTTAAAACTTGAACTGGGACCATTTTGTGTGGATCTGTAGGAGGTCCAGTGCTAAAATATGTCAATGATTTCACCTTCTGCAATGTGCCAAACTTTGTATTTCTGATGTGATGTATGAAACCAACATTTGACCCACAGTTGTGTTTCAGAGGCCCTGTAAAACCTCTGAGACCTGTGAGTTGTGTTTGAAAGCTTTAAGTTGGGTCACAGGTGCCACACAGGACATTTGTTCACACATATCAACTTTATATTTGTAAATTAGTTTTCTTCCAAACTTCATTCTCTGCTTGTTTGTTCCTCAGGAGTGGGGAAGAGCAGTCTCCTCTTACGATTCGCAGACAACACATTTTCAGGTGCGTGGTTCCACCTCGATTCTGACACGAGTTCAGGATTTCCCACAGTCAAGTTCCTGCTCTTTAACTCTTCTTCCTTTTTGTTGTTGGGGTATTTACGTGGCTGTTTACAGGTAGTTATATCACCACGATAGGCGTAGACTTTAAGATCCGGACGGTGGAGATCAACGGGGAGAAGGTGAAGCTACAGATCTGGGATACAGCGGGACAGGAACGCTTTCGCACCATCACCTCCACGTGAGTAGATCCATAGTCGCACTTCCACGCGTGTCGGTTGTTTAAGCTGAAACGTGAAGCGTCTCTGCGCAGCAGTCACATTGGATATTATACGAGGAATAAGTTTGCAGTTGATTAGAGTAAGTGTTTCACTATGAAGCTGGGTGGAATTCCCCACAGATTCTAATTACAGACATGAGAGGGAGGCTCCTGTTCGCATGTTGCAGCTCTACATGAAGGCTGCAGCTTGGTGGCAGTAGCCGCGATGTGCGTGTGTGTGTCACACTGCTGTCCTGTGCCCATATGTCCCTACACTCACTCTGTGGTCAGTGCCACAGACTCATAATCCTGAGGCTGCAGGTTTGAACCCATGTTGCATCAGGTCGGGCATCCAGCGTAAAACAATTACCAAGTCTTGGTTTGGTGACTAGGGCTGGGTAAAAAATTCGATTTTATCGATCTTGGATCGATTTCATTTAAATTTGGGAAAATCGATTCACAGGGCATGAGATCAATTCTTCCCCATGGCGTCTTGTATGCGCGTTTGAGGTGTGTTTCTATATTTTGTCACTCCTGGCTTGCCCTATATTTACATCCGGTTAAGGTTCAGTGCTAACATTAGCTTTTGATAACAGGTTGTCTGGATCAAAACAAAAGAAACTAAGGAATCTTTATTGTTACCAACCGACTCTCCACAGAACTTAAAGATAACAGAGACCATGGGGACTTTTGTTTGCAAAGATTTGTGCTCCGACGTGGGAGCGAAAACGAAGCGGGGTTTGACGAGCGGCTCGTTAGGAGCTCAAACCAAACTACAGTATGTAAACATCTGACTGAACTGTTCTCCATCAGCATGTTTAAACGTGTTAAAGACGACATTCTAACAAAATCATTTAGTTTTGTTATCAATATTATTATTTTTAAACTTTAAGGAACGTCTTAATGTAATCCACAGTGATGAAGTTTTGTAGTTGTTTTAATAAGTTATATGTATTAAAATAAGTTTTATTGAACATAACAGAAGTTAACAGAAACGTTACAAATGTACAGTTTTAAGATAAGATAAGATAAACCTTTATTGTCATTGTACAGAGCACAATGAAATTACAGTTCAGAACACCCATTCACAATTTTTCATACACTCAAAAGGAGTGGGCAGAAATATATTTATATTAGCCCACCTCCTCTCCTGCAACCTTATTCCCATCACTTCTTATTTATCAAAATAATTGTTAATTACTTTAAAATGAATGCATCCAACAACACTGTCACCTGCAATTCCTTTTTACTTTAAAACTTTTTATACTTGAGACAGTTTTCTTTCAAGATTAAACAGTTTCATTTAAAAGTTTGTCCTTTAAAACCTGTTGTTTATGTTGAAGAGAAAAAAATGGGGATATTAAATACAATATCAATATCAATAAACTTTTTCATTGAATGGAATCGATTCGTGATAATCGATTCTGAACGTAATGAATCTAAATTGAATCGATTTAGAGAATTGGTCATGACACCAGCCCTAGAGTGGTGACCCCTGCAGAGAGGAGCTGCCAAATAGAAAAACATTATGAACTTGGTGAATGTTTCTGCTCATAATACTCACAAAACTGCTCATTTTCAAAATGTACTTTTCTTTTGCCCTGACCGTAGTGCTGCACAGTGCCAATAAATGAAACCTAACTGTAGTTTACAGTTGGCAGCCATAATGATTAATGACAAATTTCAAACATGGTTCAAAAACAGATAGAATAAGACTAAAACATTATTTTTTAGGCCTTGTGGTACTGTGACTACAAGTTTAGAAAAAGCTGAGCCAAAATAACATTTGTATGAGAATCTTTGGGTTGTCCATACGACACTTTGAACTCCAGACTTCCTGCTTCAATAAGTATCAGCTGCAGTGTGTTCACAGTCAGCAGATGGATTTCCAGTGGTGTTTGTTTACTTTTTGTCTGATTAAATGTAAATGCTTTCTTTGATTTTTAGTTTTAACGGTCACCTTCTACTTTAGAGGTAAAAACAAAACATTCACTAACGTTGTGTTAAGCTGCAGTGTTTGCTGAAAGCTTTCTTTTTTTAACGTTTATTCGAAAAATTATCCTCTCAAAATGCAATTACAACAAAATACAGAACAAAAGAACGAATAGCGACRCTACATGTAACGCATTCAAAAACAATTTTCCAGCCAAACAAAATAAATATGTGTACGCTTTCCACAACGTTGTCACAGTAAAAATAAAATAAAATGTATTGGTATACCAAATGAAGACAGCTAATATTCATAACCAACCAAAGTGGTCATTGACAGGAGACCACACATCTGTGAACAGATTCAGTTTCAAATTAAGTTTTGCAGTATTTTTTTCTATTTTATAGACATTTTTTAAACCATTTTGCCATTGCAAAAGTGTGGAAGGCAGTGCCTGAAGCCAAGAGCATGTTATCATTTTCATCACCACCATAAAACAGATTTGGAGTGTCTTAACTTTATTTTTTCCCAGTCCACCCACTGGCATCAAACCCAAAATATTTAGGATCAAATGGCAAATTAAATTTGACCATGGTTTGAGTTTGCTGAAAGTTTTTTTCTTCAGTCTGTCACCCAGCAGTCTCACTCATCTGAAATATTGGCGGCTTTGATTCAGAATCCTCTGAGTTCAAGGCATCTATAAATAGATTTTGCTTTCCAGCCCTCGATGATACAGTAGCTGTAAAGTTGTTTGTAAAGTTTGTTTAGTTTCTGCTGTTGTTGATCTGTTGTATGTTGCTCTCAGTGCCAGCAGTTTTATTTCTTTTAATGAAAAAAATAGAAAATATACTTTATTGATCCATGAGAGAGAGCCAGTATGCATTATTACTTAACTATATTATTATTAAAATGACTTACTAAAAGAGCACAACTTATTACCAGTGCAGTTACATGGACAGGTGTTCACAAACCAAACAGCACTCTGTTATGACTAACATTTCTCTGCAAATAAATTAGCATATTTATTTTGACTGAAACAGATAGAGGTTGAACATAAAAGCTGTGAGCCTGGCTTAAGCCTGGTTCCTACTGCAAAAACTAAAGAGCATGTTTGAGTCATTGTAGCAGCAATGATCATAAATCGAGATGTTCCTGGAACAATAAAGTCCCGGGCAGTTTTGTTACCTCAGCCCCTGAGGAGTATGACTGTCGCAGTAAAACAGTGTCTCCAGTTGTTCTGCAGGAGTCCCTCCACCAAACAGGCTGATTGTTCTCTGGGCTGAAGTGGAGTGGTGTGGTGCCTTATTAGGTCGTTTATTTTTTATGTGATAAGACGGATCATGGACCCTGACCTGCTCAGACCACTCGGGCAGAATAACCTGAGGTGTGGGTGGGGGGGTTTCATGTATGAGGTGTGTGGCAGCTTTCAGCCTGGAGGCCACTGAAATCATAACATAAAATACATTTCCTAGTTTATTCTCATTTTTATTTCCTAAAGTCACATTATGTTCTTTTTTCTAGGATGCTAGAGGAACAACTATTGTAAATATTACAACTAAAC
>NW_013952522.1:1395363-1398534 GCF_001266775.1 Austrofundulus limnaeus | reverse complement strand
TAAAATAGTTGGCCTTGTGATATTTTATTAAAATGTACAGGTTTGAAGCATTTGACAACAAGTATACTACATAGTAAACATTATCTTTAGTTTATTAATTGACTAAATAAACAAACAGTGTTAGTGCAGTGTTGATCATGAAGACGAGGTGGCAGGAGGTTGGGCCCACTGTCCTGCTCACTGCTGTCTGTGCGTTCAGCAGTTTGAGGTTGTCCTTCCCTGTTGTCCAGTGGCTCGTTTCTTTTGGACATTGGGGACGATCAGCACTGTGTCCCCACTCTGTCTCATCAGACAGAAACACTAACACACACATGCACGCACAGTAAGCCTGACAAAAGCTTCTTTGTGTTTGTTTGGTGCAGTGCAGCCACTCTGGGGAGGCTTCTTTAGTGGGTTCTGACCACTAGTTGATGCTGGTTTCAGTTCTGTGGCCGTTCTTCCTTTTCCCTCACACATTCTGCTTTTATGTATTCTGTTGGAGTAAACTGTCCCTGGACTCTGTTTAAACACAGTGAAGAGATCTAAGTGTTAACAAAAAGCTATTTTCATGTTAATATTTGTAATAAATACAAAGGGAATGAAGCTTTAGAGCTCCTAAATTGAAATTTGTCTCCCCCTGTTGGACACTATTATTTGTTGATTTATGATGTGAAGTAAGTTATAAAAAGATGTGTATTATTTTAAGCAAATAAATGTGCAACTCAAGTATGTTCTGTTATTTAAATCTATAATGTGGAGCTAAGAAAGCTGGCTTATTGAATTATTTAAGCACTTTAACTTATTTTATATCACCTATAAACATCTATTCAGGGATCTTTTAAAAGAAGTCATTTTTTATTTATTTGTTAGAGCTATTTTGACTACATAAAGTATTTACCAATAATAATCAGTTTTATTTTATTTTTTCTGTTTTCATCTACTCAGCAATTTAATCATCAGCTTCAAACTTTATTAATTTGATCAGATTGTGCTGTTTAAGAACATTTGGTCAAACAGATTTTTGTTCTTGTAGAGCAGATCCATATTTAAATGTTCAAATCTGATTTCATAGATGAGGCCAAATGTTCATCACTATGAGCAGTGAACAAGTGGTTTTCATTCAATTTGAAGTGAAAATAAGTTCATCAGGATCTGTCAACATGTAGAAGGAAGAAGCGTAATTTAAATAATTCAAGTAGACAAGGTCAAAATGAAATAAAMGAGCTCTTATCTGATCATAACTTTAATCTTTCAGTGTCCTTTTTTAATYTTTACTGTATTTCTATATTATCGGTTGAACAGAATGTTGAATTAAGCTAAGTAGTGATTTATTTTTCTATTCTAAAATCAAGTGTCATGTTGATGTTTTGAACATTGTGAAGCTCTCTTTGTTCTGATGATAGTTTTGTTGCAGGGTATAATGTTATATTCATTAACATTATATTACACAGATTGTGTTTTATGAGAACCAATGGATTGAAGGTCATTAAATATAATCTATATTTGTTATTTTTAATGCGCGTCTTCATGCATCTCTTGTCACTAGTTATTGAAATTCTGTGTGCTTACATGTTTTTGTTATCTTTTGGGGACAGTTTTTGACTATTTTCCTGGTACACAGCCTGGTGAGGACCCACTGATTCTAATGGGGACAAAAGGTTCCCATTGGCAGAAATGCAGTTATACTACATTCACACCGAATGCGTTTTGAGCGGCCAAAAAGTGCAAAATGCCTCTTGTTGGACGCACTATCTTCAGACTGAAAGCACTAGTGTTCAGACCAGAACAAGCAGCAGCAGCAGCAGGGTGTGGGAGGCGCGTGTACACCGCGGGTGAATAAAGATAAAATAAAAGAAAATGGCTTTGATTTCTTTACTCAAAAGCAAGCGAATGCTGCGCACAGCAGATAATTAACTCACAAGATGATTTAGAGGTGATTTGTTCGGTTAGTTTTGTCACTCCAGAAGCTGCCAGCTGACTGACTTTTTTTGGGGYGGGTCCCGAGCAGCTGATCCACATCGGTGCTGATATATCCTGCCAGAAAATCCAACTGCACACGGTCGATTTCAGGTAAAGATCTCCWGTCCGTCTGTTTCGGTTTTCAGTGCGAGACACGTTGAGAGGCGAAAAATTCAGATTTTTGAACTGTGGTGGCGGCTCAAGCGACGGCTGCTTCCGCAGCACCGCATGCGCGGAAAACGCTCTGCGCCCCMTCTGCCTTCCTTGTGCGCCGCCCAAAACGTACGTGACGCGACYTACGACCCCTAGAGYCACYTCCACCKTAGACTTTGCATGTGAATTGGCTGCTCAAAACGCATTTGGTGCTAACGTAGCATTAGTGGGTCAGGGGTTAGGTTTAGGACTAAGGTGTAAATTGAGTTTAAGTTGGGTTTAGGGTCAGGTTTACAGGGTGCTACTGCCAGTTTAGGGTCAGGTATGTATCTGTGAGGTTAGGTTTAGGGTCAGGTATGTACCTGTGAGGTTAGGTTTAGGGTCAGGTATGTATCTGTGAGGTTAGGTTTAGGGTCAGGTATGTAACTGTGAGGTTAGGTTTAGGGTCAGCTATTTATCTGTGAGGTTAGGTTTAGGGTCAGTTATTTATCTGTGAGGTTAGGTTTAGGGTGAGGTATGTACCTTTGAGGTTAGGTTTAGGGTGAGGTATGTACCTGTGAGGTTAGGTTTAGAGTCAGGGATGTACCTGTGAAGTTAGGTTAGTTTTAGAGTCAGGGATGTACCTGTGAAGTTAGGTTAGTTTTAGAGTCAGGGATGTACCTGTGAAGTTAGGTTAGTTTTAGAGTCAGGGATGTACCTGTGAGGTTAGGTTTAGAGTCAGGGATGTACCTGTGAGGTTAGGTTAGGTTTAGAGTCAGGTATGTACCTGTGAGTAGAGCTGCCACAAACAATTATTTTTATAATTGATTAATCACCGATTATTTTTTCGATTAGTCYACTAATCGATCATACGTTAATTGAATATAAAACATACAGCTTATCGCGCCAGAATGCAGCTGCTATTATATAACCATCGTTAGATTTTGGCTATATGCTAACTAAAAATAATAGTTGTGGAAGGCAAGTTCTGCCTTGCAGATATATCATTGCACAGGTTTCTCTTTCATTTTCTTAAAATGATCCCACACATTTAAGCTATATAGCTGGGTAGCCATGAAACCAGAGCCTGTCTGTATAATG
>NW_013952522.1:1383826-1392587 GCF_001266775.1 Austrofundulus limnaeus | reverse complement strand
CATATATGAAAAAAAAACTAAATGCTCTCTGGTATTGTTCTGGGGTCCAGTCCAAATGGGGAGGCGGGCTGTAGTTTGGGGACCACTGGTCTATTAGATGGAATTGCCTTCACATTGATTAAAAAAAATCTTGCAATGAAATATACTGTTTATGTGGAAACTATCARTGCTGCGAGATGATCAGAATAAGCTCAAAGTGCCTGAATTTGACTTTGGGAAAAGGGTAAAACTTTTGGGTAAAACAACAAGTATTTACAAAAACGGTTTTAAAAATTTGTGCACATTTATTTATTTACTTGCTTTTCCTTTTTATTATTTTATTTATTAATCCTTTATCTTACCAGGGGTGCCCTGGCCAAAGCTGTCAACAAGAAGCATAACATTATTTTARTTTTTAATTAATGTTCAGATAATCTGCTAAATCCCACTGAGATCAGGTGTCTTGGTAAGGAAAAGAGCAATCATGTTMGTAAACTGCAGGTGTAAACAAGAGTACCTGGGGGAAAAAAACCCACACAAACAAAAGAACACAGAAAGACCCCAGACCCAAAGTGGGTTCTTGAACCCAAGACTTTCTTMCTGTGAGGCATCTGTTCTAACCACTAATCCACTGTTTCTCCTCTTCTTGCTTCCTATATTTTAAAGACAATAACAGTTCATCACACTCTGATATTCCTCATCAGCTTARTCCTTTATTTGAGCTTTTTGCAGTTTTGTGCAACATCACTAAGCTAGTCTTGACTGCTCCATTCCTGGATGTGTAAATATTTATACAATTATCTTGTTGATGTAGCTGTTTGGACAGTAAATCTCCTGATGTGCGTGTCCTCTCTGTAGTTGTTGTGTTCCGTCTGATAATGCCAGGTTGTAATTCTTAAAAACAGCAATCTGTAGTATTCTGCTTTTGTTACTAACGTCAGTAAATAAGTACCTGAAAGTCTGTGTTTTAGTAACCTCTACATTCTGGATCAGTCTTTGTTTTTTTAACGTGCTGGCACAACGGTAATTCAAATCTCTCACACTGATGATCAGGTGAGAATCTCCACGTCGCTCACCTAATTAAATGTAAAAGCAGGAACTTCGGATTTGTTTGCAGAATGATTTCTATTAGATTTTTTTATCGACTTCTAACGGGTCAAATAAAACAACTTTTGTGCTGGATGTGGCCTGTGGGCCTTAAAATGTCTGTTTTTGATTAAAGCTAGCAGCTAGCTAACCTGTCAGCCCTCATTTTAATGGTTTCTTGTTTCCAGTTTGTGGCGCTGATGTGTTGAAGCTGAGGCAGCAGTGTTTCCAAGGCTCACATTTGTTTCTTCATCCACAGATACTACAGGGGAACGCACGGGGTCATAGTGGTTTACGACGTCACGAGTGCGGAGTCCTTTGTCAACGTTAAACGATGGTTACATGAAATCAACCAGAACTGTGACGACGTGTGCCGAATATTAGGTGAYTGGCTTTAAAAAGACTCCAAAATAGATTTGTTTAACCTGAACAGATCTCTTRTTTTGTCATGTTTAAAACCAGGGAAGCCCTCTTTCACCAGCTTCTTTTTTTAATTTCCCAGTGGGAAACAAGAATGATGACCCCAACTCTAAGGTGGTAGAGACGACTGACGCACAGAAGTTTGCAGAGCAGATGGGAATCAGACTGTTTGAGACGAGTGCAAAGGAGAATAGCAATGTTGAAGAGGTAACTTAGTGCACGTGATATACTGTATATGTGGCTGATTAGTCTCTATCCTCTACCAAACTTAACTCTTGTTTTAACTATTTTGGTTTCTGACTGAGATTTAGTTTGAGCAGAGAATAATTCATTCATGTTCCAGGGTTCCTACAGTCTAAAGTTTGGTTGCAGTGTTTAAATGTGGGGAACAATGAAACAAAATACAGAAAAACATTTACAGTTTCTGTTCTCACGGCCATTATCTAAAAAGCAAAAATAAAAATCCCAAAGAATAAAAGTATTTTTCCACATTAACAGTAAATTAAATCAAACATACTATGTAACTTACTAAATTTCACAAAAAAAATCATTTTTTTATGAGGGGAAAATCACCCATTTCTTATAGTAAATTAAAGTTCATTATCCTCCCAAGATGCAGTTAAAACTGAWTAAAACAGCTTTTTATTATGAAAGAACCTATTGTAGAGGTTACTCTGTTGTGTGATAGTCTCATAATTATGTATCCTACATAGTAAAAAAAATAAGAAAAACTTCTCTGTAGTACTTTTCCAAATAAATTAATCTACAATTCTGAACCACTGGTACACACTCAACGTAAAAAATAAATTTAATCTGCATGTTTTACTCAACAAGTCTGAGCATAAATACAAATACATCCACATTGTCTGGATTTCACTTTGGCTGTTTTCATAGGTAAACAAACATGTGGTAGCTGGCAGCCAGTCATAAATTTTATTTACTAATTTAAATTTAAGGACACATTAGCTATAATTGAGAAAACTTGCAAAAAATAATGTTTTTTACTTATTGAATTAATTTTAACCGGTCTTTTTGGTTTTGGAATGATAAACTTTAAGATGAAAAGCAATTCTTAATAAAAGTGGTTCTTCTTTCTAAGCTTTAACCTGATTATATATATATTTATTATTATTCAGCCTCTGTTTTTAAGGTGGTCTAATTGATAGAGGTGTTTTTATCTAGCAGAAATCACACTCTTAGAATCCTGATGTTCTGATTTTTATCTCAGTTCTTATCAAATAATCTTCCTCCCTACACTGTTCTTGTTGTCGTAGTAGATCTAAATCTGTCTGTTTGCCTGTGGGAGAGAAATGTCCAAACACTAATCAGATTTAGTCACAGAGAAGAGTTTCAGTTGTCGTCTTTCAGGAGAACAAAAGCTCATCCAGCCGTCCAGTAAAAATGAACTTGTTTGTGTTGTTTGGTTGTCYTCCTGCAGATGTTCAACTGCATCACAGAGCTCGTGTTGAAAGCCAAGAAGGAGGTGCTAGCCAAGCAGCAGCAGCAGCAACAGAACGACGTGGTCAAACTCACCCGGAACAGTAAACGAAAGAAAAAGTGCTGCTAGCAAACTCGTCCCCACCCAAAAAAAAAGGCCCGGAGGCATCTTCACACACACATATACACCACCCGCTGGGACTCAGAGCATTTAAATTAAAGAGCAGATAAAGATTTAATAAGTATACCTTGAAAGAATAAAAAGAAATAAATAAGATAAATGGAAAATTGTCCCCTTTGGACAAAACTAATCATGAAGACTTTAAACAGATGTACAGATTTTTATTAGATGTCAGATCAAGTTTTATTTGAAATTCAGCAAACAGACACCGTTAACCCGAGGTCGTCCTCATGGAAGGATGTGTGAGCGGACAGCTGATGCCATGACGCTCAGATCTGCATCACCACCACCCCGTTGTTCTTCCATCAGTGTCTCATCTCTCCCTCCTCGTCACTGCACACAGGACGCTCAGTCTGCTGCACCTGAGGACCACTCAGCCTTCCTGGATTGAGTCGCTTCAAGTGGTTTTTATTTGAATTTTTCTGTGTTGTTGAAGTTGGGTGAATGATGGAAGGTCTCAGCACCTCTGCAGTTTAAACATTTCCATCATGAACTTCTAGTTTTTATTTAGTTTGACTTGTTGGAGGAAGAAATCACACAAACCATGATTAGTAGACAACCTTTTAGCACCAAATCTGATGGACAGAACTTGTGACTTTTCGTATAAAGTATTTTTGTTTCTATATTTTGCCAAGCTTCACACCCTCTCCTGTCTAACACCCAGTAGTGCTGAGCCAGTAATAGTTTGTTTTAATGGTGGCAGAGCAGTTGAACCACTCCTGTAGCTCTGACTCTCTTCACCTCAGTCTTACTATACTTTGCTTTGAAACATTTTTCTCCCACTTATTTTGTTAAAAAAAAAAGATACTGCCAATATTATAGATAAAATACATATTAGGAGCTCAGAAGAGCCTCTCATTGGACTGTTGCCATAGTGGCCGTGGTTGGCCAAGAAGCAGGGTGAATCAGTGTTTGATGCCACCCTGTTGAGACCTCAGGAAGTGTTCCCTCCCTCCTTCCCTTCTCTCCTCCCTCAGCGCCCACATTTCTGCACCTGGCAGCGATGGACTTGCCCTGTGCAAGCACAGAGCTCAGACTCTAGAGCCTTGCGTGTAAAGTCATCGCTGTGACCTCTAATCCAGAGAAGACCTTTTTTGTTTTTTTGCTTCTGTTTTTCAGCATGTGACGCTTCGTTTGAATCGATGTGTGAGGTCAGAACTGACGCGTGGGTTCTCCTCTCGCAGAATATTCTCAACGGCCGACTAATGTGCTGCAAAAACTGTCCATCTTACCAAGTTTTAAAATCTTATATCCAGCCAAAAAGTCTTTTTGATCTTGTTTTCAGACTGATTTACTAACAAGAACTGATTGTATAAGAATAATAATAGTTTTCAGAATGTGTAAGATTATTTGTCTTGTTAGCCTGAAAATTTGACTCAAATTAAGTCAAAAAATTCTGCCAATGGAGTAAGAAAATTTTACTTTGTAAGATTCTTAAAATGAGAAAAAATTGAGTCAAATCACTGCAAAACCATGGGCAGAAATTTTTGACTTAATTTGAGTCAAATTTTCAGGCTAAGACAAATAATCTTACACATTCTGAAAACAAGATTATTTTTCTTACACAATCATTTCTTGTTAGTAAATCAGTCTCAAAACAAGATCAAAAAGACTTTTTGGCTGATGTAAGATTTTAAAACTTGGTTAGGGGGACATGTTTTGCAGTGTGCATCATGTTTTTGTCACCCCCCCCCTCCCCCCGCTCAAACTGAAGTGTTAATAGTGTTTTTGATGTCCACGGTGAGGGTGTGGCCCACTGTGTTAACGTGAGAACAAACAGGAACCAACTGCGGCACTGGATCCCTTTGTGTTTGGACCTGAGTTGCCCTGGCCCCGCCATAGTTTAGTCAGGGAGGCTGAAGCAGCACACTGTGTCTATTACTGACCCCCTTTTTTTCTTTGTTTTGATTTGGGAGAGTTGTACATGGAGAGATGGAGGTGCTGTGTTTTAGCTTCTGTTCTCTGGGCAGGCTCTGGCTGACGGTTTGGGATCCGGATGCATGTCAAAAGGCCTAGAAATCAAATGAAATCTCACTTATTTTCATTATGTGTATGTATATAGAAATAAATGTGTGTTTATATTCAATATAAAAACCTACACACACAGTTAACACACCAAACTGTGCGTGTGTTACACATGCCTGGTGTGCTATGGTTAAAACACACTCGTCAGCTGTGGTTTGCTGTACACTGGAGACAAAAAAACAAACAAAAAAACAAAACAAAAGATGTGCTATTTAGTTTTCCCTACATGAATTTAATCAGTAATAAACATTTTAAAGGAATAAACATTTGACATGATGGCTGATCTTGTTAAGACTTGGTCCCAAGTTCATTTCACACCTGTCTTATTATTTTTGGTTTTCTGTGAATAAAATTGTATGGAAGGAAGCGTGAACTAATCTTTACAGCAAGATTATGGAAGGAAAAAATAATCCTTCAGCACATTGTTTTTAAAGGCCCTGTCCCATTATAACATTTTAGACAACTTCTGAAGCTTTACATCTACATTAAAGATGAAGTTAAAAACATCACCTGGAAGCCTCGTTAGGTGTTTACATACTGTAATGCTAATAAATTGATTGAATATAGAACTTTTATTAGTAATTTGGACATTTAAAAATCACGAGTTGTCTAAAACGTAACGGTATCAGAGGTGCTTTATCTGCTGATTCAACCCTGACGTCTGCATTAGATAAGATATCTGATCAAATATAATAGTATAATAAGAGTAATATATATCTCAGTAAATTTACAAATTTGTTTATTATCAGCTTTAAGTCTAAACAGGATTCAGACTGCTGCTTTCTGAGATGATTAATCCATTTAAATCAAGAGTGTCAAACTGGAATTGGGGGTTGGAGGGCAGCAGAGGGTCTTCAGTTATCAGATCTGCTGGACCACCACAGAAGAGTCTTCCTGCCCAACAGCCATCAGTGTTTATAACAACTCTAAAGAAACAAGGATAATATGAGTTACAACATTTATTTCCCTTTGGGATTAATAAAGTATTTTTGAATTGAATCGAACTGAATAAAATAATAAACACTTGGTCTTAGTCTTGGTCAATTCATTAAAAAAGGAAAAAAAGTTAGAAACTTGCCCTGGTTTCTAGCTGTATCATCAAATTATACAACGATATAAATTAGTATGGAAACACGTAGTAAAGGAGACGTGAAAACCACTTTTTAGCTCTCAAATGTATTTTGTTGTGTTCTTTGAATCTCTAGGAGGCAGAAAAGTTTAATTTCTGGTGCTACAAAGATATATTCTGTTTATGTCAGATTTTTCAACCCTTTCAGTTTTTTTCTGTTTTCTGTGATGTTTTCTGACCTATTATGTCAAATTATCTGCAATGGAACTGCCAAATAAGGTCTGGACTTACCAACTCCAATTTCCTCATCCTAATTCTCCTCAGGTTCTGGGTCAGACTCTGGCTCCAACATGTTTTATTTATTTAATTTAGCCTTTATTTACCCAGGGAAACTGTTTGAGAACAACGTCTCATTTACAAACATGACCCGTAAGGCTGGATGGACAAGTCTTCTGTTGTCATCTTCATCAAACTGTAAATAAAAATGTTTCTGCAAGCTTGACCCCCGCTTCAAACTGGAGAGGACCGGTCTGGAAGCCGGAGGGGGGCGGGCCATGAAGCATCACTAAGGAGCAGTAAAACACTTGTTTGGGTGGAGTTTGCATGTTCTCTTAGTGCATGGTTTTCTCCAGAAATTAGTTAAAATTAGAACAGCAGGTAATAGAACAAAGGAAAAAAAATAAAAGGATGTAAAAAGATCGGTAGATGTGGCCATCAACCGGTATGGCGATTTCTTGAAGTGTGGGGGATTAGCTCAGAAGGTAGAGTGCTCGCTTGGTGTGCGAGAGGCAGCGGGAGTGATGCCCGCATCCTCCAGAAATCATTCTTTAAAAGAAATAACATTTTGAGAATTTAAAAAAACTCTACGATAATCGTTATACAAGTTCTTCAATTTCGTTTTACACCTCAATCTGTTCATTTGTGAGAGAACACATATCTTCTGAAAGCGTGAACAAACAACCTCCGAGCCGGATTTGATCCAGCAACTTAAGGATCTCTATCTGGTTCCTCTACCTACTGAGAGGAGAGAAGTACTGAGCCGAAAGAGACAGCTGTAAATGTGAGCTGCTGCTTTGTCAGACAAATTTAATTTAATTTGGAAGCCTTATTAACACAGACTGGCTTCATTCACTTCCTCCACTGCAGTATGCTAAAATAACTAGCAGACACCGCACAGAACATCGACGTCATTCAAAACTCCTCCTTCTGTTCTCTGATTGGCCCAGGTAAAATAAACTACAAGCAGACACTGCACAGAAAATTGATATCGTTCAAAGCCCCTCCTTCTGTTTGCTGATTGGCCCAGGTAAAATAAACTACAAGCAGACACTGCACAGAAAATTGACGTTCTCTTCTCTGATTGGCCCGGCTAAAAATCTGCCAGCGAAATCCTTGTCTATGGGAGAAGTCCCAGACGGAGCAGWGAAGGGAAACTAGAATTGAGCGGAACTGTGTAGGAAGGCAAGGGCCAGGCTAGGTTCATCCTAAAAGTGAAAAAAAAAGGAAATCCAAAATAAATGGGTCAATACCTTTATTATAATTATGATTCACGTTACAAATTAAGACATTAGTTGCTGCCATTTTCATCCAATCTTGTTTACAAGGAGCCGTCGGTTGAGTTACTATTGAATAGTAATTTGATTGTGGTTACCCAATAAAGGTAGTTTTACTAACAGTAGTTTTTCTTTTGTATCATAATTACCACGTAATTACATGGTAATAAGGTAGTAATTACATTAACATTTTTATTACCTTGTAATTACATGGTAATAATGGTACCGTAAAAGAAAGCGTAACCGTAATACATTACCAGGTAAGTGCTATATTACTGCAGACAATTACATAGTAAAATTGTACCCCAGTTACCACGTAATTACATGGTGATAAGGGTACTGTAAAACAAAGTGTTACCACTGTTTAAATATGCATACGTATTATTATTACCTCCGCCAAGAAGGTAATGATTTCGGTCGTGTATGTCCATCTGTCTGTCGTTCTGTCTGTGGACAACATTACTCAAAAACTTGTGGATGGATTGTCATGACATTTTTACCACATGTGGTACTGGCCCAAGTAACACACCATTACATTTTGGTGATGTTACGGATCACGATGCGGACACAGGAATTTTTTTTCTTTTAATCCTCTGAGATCAGCAAAGCTGTGATGCTTTCACAGGGCTTCTGTAAAAAAACAGTGACAGCTTTCAGTGTTCATTTGTACGGAAGCCGAGAGCGGCCATTTTCCGCTGATAATTATTTTCCATGGTTTTCTTGTGATAACGACATAATATGTCATTGTAATGAGATAACAAGGACTGTTTTCCCGTGATAACGAGTTAATTATGTCYTCATCACGAGATAACAATGACCGTTTTGTCGAGATAAGTTGATTTCCAGATGGGTTCCCTCTTGTGTATCAATCAGTAACCATGGAGACAGCCTTAGCTGTTCATCAGTGAAGTTATCTATCTACAGTGGTTTGCAAAAGTATTCATACCCCTTGAACTTTTCCATATTTTGTCACATTACAACCACAAACATAAATATATTTCACTGGAATTT
>NW_013952522.1:1374050-1382261 GCF_001266775.1 Austrofundulus limnaeus | reverse complement strand
CTTGGAAGAGGTTTGCACTCTCCGAGTGTTTCTAGTTATTATTATTATTATTATTATTATTATTATTATTATTATTATTATTATTTGGTGTATGCCAATAGAAATGGATCATCCTTCATAGTAGGCTATTTATGAAATGACAATGAATGGTTGTGTGTCAGGAAACAAATTTTTGCTGTGTTCCTGAACGCAGCATAACTGACTCTTTCCACAGCTGAGGCACAGGGGACAGGAGCTGCACCTCAGCTCAACTTTTGACAGCTGAGCGTCAAAAAAAGAAAATAAAGCTTTTTCGACAAATAAAAAACTCCAGTTGTCACCTGGGACTTATAGCAGCACATAAAGCTAAGAAACAGCTTCATGCCTAACATAAGGTGCTGACGCAGCAACGTTGATTAATTCATTAAAAAATAGTTTTATTCAGACTTGTCCATGTAAACAACGAACAGGCTGCACGAAAATGACAACAATAACTACCCATGTGGTGGCCACACATGTGCACTTATGGAGTGCGCAGTAATTATCGCGTGGCTACGTGAAACAAATTTTTTATTCCATGTCACCGGAAGGGCTCCGTATATTTTATATGGTGAGGTATGAGGGCCAAAATTAAGACTAGTGTGCAAACAGTGGTTGATACATCCTTGTAGCAGGAGGCTATAGCTATAATCCTAGGTCAGCTATTGATCTGATTAATGATAGGCTGGCACAGCTAACTGAGCAGCTGGCACTGGTAACTGAGCAGCTGGCACTGGTAACTGAGCAGCTGGCACTGGTAACTGAGCAGCTGGCACTGGTAACTGAGCAGCTGGCACTGGTAACAGAGTCCAGTGTTGGCAAATGAGAAGGAGACTATTCATTTCAATAGGTATATTACATTAGGTAACTGGATTGCCAACTCCCTCCATTGGCCATTGGCATGGATAGGTTGGCGTTAACAGGTTAACGTCGTTAGCCTCTCCAATGCATTGCTAGTCGAAATGACTGGTATGGCTAGGCTGGAGTTAGCATCGGAGAGGCTAGTGACTAGCTTGCCTAGGCTACTTTATCAAACACAAACTTTTTTGAATAAAGAAAACTTTGTACAGCGGTGTGTGTTTTTAGCTGGTTCATGAGAAATGTCTGTAGCTTATATGACATTATACATTTTAGTTAAATACAGAGAAGCCTTAATACCCTGTCAAAAACTGTAAAAAGCCCCAACTTGACAGTTCAGGCTTTTCTCGTAATTTTGCTAAAGAAGAGAAAAAAAGACAAAACACTGCCATGGACCAATAGCTGCTAACACTGTGACTGTGTACAGGGCAGGAGTTGGGACTGGAAGCTTGTGAAATGGTTCCTGTAAACTGGGTCCTGCTGACTTCACTTCCCAACAATGAGAGTAGATGGGGACATATGGTCTATAAAATACTCAGTCTATGGATCCACCAAAACTGTAATAATAACAAATTTCCAGCATTGTTCTATGCATTGGTTTGATTCCAATTTGTATGTGGATGAGAAGAGCAAACACTCCAGAAAATGTCCATTTAAAATAAATATTTAGATCATGCAGCAGGGACTAAATATGTCATTTAGGCAAAGACACTTGACACTTAAACCATGTTATTTACACAACAAGACTGACCCCAACAYTTACAAAAAGTAATTGTCCAGAAGTGTCTTTATGACTCGTCACATTCTTGGTAAATGCAGATGTTCTTCTGTTTTTGTATTTCACCAGAAAGTCTAAAGGATCAGCATTCGACTGACAACCATGAACAGAAAACATTGAGTCCAAGACAGAAGAGACAAGAGAATTTTAAAGTGTTTATTTGTACAAAAAAAAGCTAAGAAAATTGCATGAAAAATACTTTGAATAGTTTTGTAACTAAAGCAACTAAAACAGTGCTGTTGCTCTGTGGTGAATGGAAGCTCTCACACAGAGCACGAGTTCATCGAAAGCATAACATCCAAAACATCCAACTCAGGAGAGACATGCACACTCAATGATCTGTGTTTGTCTGCCTCTGCAACACACACACACACACACACACACACACACACACACACACACACACACACACACACACACACGATCTGTGGAGGCAGCATTAGGATGTTCAACCAACCACAAAACACATGCTTTCAGTTAGAAAATCTGTTCAGTTTACAATAAAGGTAACAAAGACAACATTTACATCAACATAATGTTAACAAATCAAATGTGATACAAAGAATTATCATAAAAGATGAACAAGAAAAATTACAACCTGGTACTGGCAGGACTAATTGCACAGGAGACCCAAATCTACAAATACATGCTGGTGAAAACAAACAAACAAACAAACAAACAAACAAACAAACAAACAAACAAACAAACAAACAAACAAACAAACAAACAGTTAATGAATTATTTGAAAACATTTTTATTTGTTCTGCCTGACATGAATCCTTTGTGCAAAGGATTTTTATGGCTTTATCAATGTTTAATACATGAATCATCAGCAAGTGTCAAAGTGAATGTGTAGATGCTCCTTCTCTGGTTACTGAACTAATAAATTAAATTTCTGTGTATTTGACATTTAGGGATTATCTTGACAGATTAGTTATTATGCTGCATTAATGCTTAAAAAAAAATCACATTTGTTTTTGCTGTTTAATTTGACGATTAAGTGACTTAGCAGGAATTATGCCTTTGTGAATAAATTCCTGTTTAGAAAGAATAATATAAATGCGCTCTAAACTGGAAAAGTTTATGCAAAATTGTAGATTTTTGTCCTTTTTAAAGAGCTCATAAAGCTAACTGACACACAAACAAAATGAAAAGTGACTTAATTTTATTCATAAAAAGGAGAATCTCTCATCTCTAAAAGATGCATGTATCATGATCCAAGAAACCAAGTTGTGCTTATGCACAACTTACCTGTTGCCTACCTGCAACTTACATTTACACTGAAGAGTTTGTACATGTACAAAATTACTGGGTGGTAACTTATTTAAAACTTACACCTAACTTATGTGACTTACACCAGAGTGACAATATCAGTTGTCTAAAACACTATAATGTGACAGGGCATTTTCTACTCTAATAACCTTTTTTTTCTCCTTCTTCTTCTTTTCTTGTATTTCAATAAATACCACAACAGAGATTATTTTTAACTCTTATTAATGGGCAGCTGTGACTGCGATGTAGATTACCAACATCATTGTGTGAATGTGTGTATGAATAGGTGAATGTCTGTTATGTAAAGTGCTTTAAAGTCCGTAGAGATTTGATAAAGCACTTTACAAGTTTAGGCCATTTACCATTAACCATTAATGTTTTGTTATTGCTAGTGAAGCCTTGAACTGTCTGCAGAGTGGAACTGTTTGGGGTCATTTTTTCATCTTCTTGGTAAGTGGTTTTAAGTGAAACAAAAAGACAGATTTTTCTCTCACTGTGCCACACCAGACCATTCAAATACAAAATGAAGAAATAAAAAGTGAACTCTAACCAATTAAACGTGTGTCATGTGAACAGGAATTCTTCTTTCCTGTTCACATGACAAACATGAAAACAGAGCCTACAAATAACATTGTACAAAAAGATCTTCATTTAAAAGTAGTTTTTTTATATAAATATAACATTTTCATCCAAACCTTTTAGTTTTAAATTTTTTGGAAAAAAAAATCATTCTTTGGGTTGATCCTTACCAACAACCAGCTGAGATGACACAGAGACACCTGCATAGATTAAGCACAGCTGCTTTCGTCATGAGGTCTAAGACAGACAGACATGAGACGTCAGCACTGAAAATCATTCATGCTCCAACAGCTTGACACACTGCTCGACCAACGCAGTCACAGATATGTCTCCTAAAATGGAAGCCCAACAGCTAGGAAATTAAAGTGCCCATGAAGTACTGAAGCCATGAGAATGGAGGTAGACCTTTACTAGGAGTGAATGTTGAATGTTGACCACTGCACAGGAAGTTTTGTTGAGCTGTTGTACACCAACACACCTTCACCGATATGAAATTCAACTATTATTGATGAGCATTCAACACAGTTCTGTCTCCTTCTCAAGCTTTATGTAAACATTTTGGAAATTTGGTCAACTAGGAAGATGGCTGACATCACAGGGACAAAATATGAGGCAGTGCCTTTTTCTTAACAAAAAATAATATTCATATAATGTGAACAGTATAAAAAATATAACACCTGGACAGACGGCTTTAATGAGTTCAGCCACTCGAAGGTTTACTCATCTATCAGAGATGAACGTGAAGGCCACATAGAGTTCATCCCAACAATGCTCCCACTAAAAAGATTGTCTTTTAGGTTTAGGATTTCTTTACTCTGTTCCAGCTTGGATCATTTTGTACCTGGGTTACCAGGGTTATCAAAAAGACAAACTGGAAAAACTGTTGCAAATCTGCATTTTGAAACACAAGATTTTATTTTAATCAGGAGATGGGGAGTTAAACTGGAGCATCATGGGAAATTATAGGATGTAGCTCTTTGAATTTGGATGTTTGGATCTTTGGATGTATATATCTGGTTTACAGTGTAAAACTGCAAATTCATGCAGTTTTATTTGTGAAACACCTCCTTTACTGTTCATTCAATCCATTATTTGTATTAGTGCAGCTTAACATTGTCTAGTTCATGTCTCCGAACTTTAATATTTGATAGTCCAACATAAGAAAAACTCTTGTTTTTCATCAATGTTTCCTCACACATTGGCTGTCTCCAGGGGCTGGGTCCTTCAAAGGACTCGGCCTACCCGGTCTAGGACCTTGGTAGACTGCAAAGACGAAAAAAGTGGCTGTGAATTTGGACGGTCTACCCTTCCTGCATTATTCCCGCCCTTACCCCGGCGTATCTCCTGTCGCCTAGTGTGATGATGCTAAATAGAATCAAAAATAGATTGAAATTAGCAAAATATCTATATATTAGTATTATAAGTATTCTTAAACAACAAAATTAGCTTAAAGGCAATATTTGAAGAACTAAGGGACCTGCCATATGTGCACGTTTATTTTGCTATACTAGCTTGTTTCTGACAAGAATAATATAAAAAACGTAAAAACCATTAACAACACAACTATACCCCCAGATTTTTATTTAAAGCTGTACTCCTTTCTCTAGTTTCCTCCACCATTACGAGTGGAAAAGAAATCTCCGGTCGGCTTGCAATGCARCATGGGATATAGTGGACCAAGAAGGATCCATTGAACCCGTCCCTCAAATCGGGGCAAAAGGAGGACGCATTTGTCGGTCGCAATCGGAGGAGTCTTTAAATTTGGACAGCCTTCGGCGTGGTGCTGTGACGTAAGAGGTCGACAAATTCAACCTTTGGAGGACCCAGCCTCTGAATTTGGGCACAGCCARTGTTTTGTCATTAAARCAACTTTCTTTTGGTCATAATAATTCAATGTTTGTTCATCATGGTTCTCATTGGTGAAGCTGTTGCCTCATGTTTCCCTGAACAAATGAATAAACCTGACAACAATGGTATGCACTCAGGGGGTCATTAGGGTCCGACTCATGTCCCATCACAGTCTGACTCCCAGTTCTCCCCRGACCATTTCTTGTGATCCTACTTTGTTCCGTCTGTCTTTCCCCAGACTCTTGGGCCTGATAACAGGGATGCACATAGGAACTGTACATTGTGTTCCACCTCTGCAGAGTTGGCAGTGGGCTTTTTAGAGATGGTTGTAGGCACTACAAGGAAACCTCCCGTTAAGAAGGTAAATTTCATAACCCTGTTGTGTTTTATAAGAACAAAAAAGCTTTATGAAAAGTGTTCAAGCCAAAGGTTCTGGGGAAGCCCTGCTCTCTTATTCTTTCATTGTCAGCAGCCTCTAATTCATCAGACAGAAGAAGAGTGATGTGACAGAAATAGTGCAAAATGACCCCTCACCCCCAAACATTAGCGTGTGCCACTGCCTATCTTTGGCTGGACTGCGATGTCCCTTCCTCCCTGTCCCTCACCTGGTTTGTCTCTGTCTGCTGTGCTTATGGCAGTCCAACAGAGCTCAGCTCTTTTTGAAAAAAGAGAAAAGTCTCTTGTCCCGATCAGAGACACGGCGAGCTCGTCTTGGGGACTGACTCCGTGAAGATCCCGACCGGGAGCTGTGGGCCGAACGCCACTCGTCTTGGTGTTTGTCCATCAGCTGCTGGTCAATCACTCTGTGCATATCATCCTAAAGCCAGAGACAGTACAGGAGGATGAGAGAAAGGCCAAAGAGAAGCAGCACACAGAGAGGGCACGATGGGATGGGAAGAAGTAGTGATCAACACAGCAGCTGAACACTTGTTACTACTACTCAGAAATTTACATCATTCATTCATCGTGGGCATGAATGTTGTGTAAATTGTGTATTTTTAATGATTTTTGATCAATTCTTTTTCCAGGGTGAAATGATTGTGGAACATACTATTTAATTTTTCCATAACAAGTTTCGCTTCGACTACAAACTTTTTGTTTCCATCAGCTGTCTGTATATTTGACCAATCGTTTAAATTACTTGGTCATGGTCAAACTTGGTGCATAATTATGACCCCGCACACTTTTTGTAATTACATTTTTTTTTGTTCAAGATATTTGGTCAACCGTAGCWCAGAAACAGCTGCACCGGTCAACATGAAATTTGGCAACACTGTAGATGTGTCCGACCTACACTGCTCCAGCCAACGGTTTTTACAACAAACCCCATATTTGAGGAGGGGGCTCCATCTAAAAACGGGGTTTCTGGACATACAAAAAATGCTTATAATTCAAAAACTATTCAACACAAGTGCTTCAGATTTTTCTTGTTTAGCTCTGATGAGGGGCTATCAATGAGCATCCTCCACCCAAAACAACAAATCTGTTGTGGTGACTTCTGGTGAATTGGTGCTTTGAGTACATGTGGGGTTCATATGCTACTGCTATGCGGTATCTAGTTGTTTTTTTAAATAAAATCTCTAATAAAAGCCTTTTCAGTAACAAAAGTACAACAATGTTCAATCCAAGCATTAGGTGTTCCTGTGTGATATCTGATCACTGGTTCCATCTTCAAAGGAAAGTAAAACAGGAGTGTGTGGAGAGGAGAGAGAGGAAGGCGGAGGTGGATGCTTGATTGGTGGTTAAGAGAATTTGAAATAAAAGTTGAAACTGTGGCACACCTCAGTTCACCTTGGTATGGGACGACTCATTGTGTTAGAGCTGGGTTAGTGCAGGGTGGAATGGAGAGAGATGGCACAACTCGGGGCTCACCTCTAAGGCAGGAGGGTAGGGGGGGCGCCACGGGGGGGAGAAAGAGTGGTACTGAGGCTGAGAGAGGCCACTAGATCAGAAACCACAAGAGCCAAACAGTAAAGAGCCCTGAGGAGGCAAACTGTGGGCAGGAAGAGAAGAGAGGGGAGAGCTGCTTGTTACAGGTGAGGAAGGGGGAGGCTACAGACACACAAAACACTGCCCCAAAACAGTTAAACAGGACATTAGTGTGAATATGCCAACATTCAAAGTTAAACCTTACAAAAAAGAAATAGAAATAGTTCAAATTCTATTGCAGCTGGTGCTAAAGATGTGTTTAAAACAATAAATACAGCCGTTGATGCTGCTTTCACCCTTTGCCCCACCTGCCAAGCCTCCAGCTGCTGTGAAAGGTTGAGCTTCTGCTGGATGGCGTCCAGCAGCTGGCTGTTCAGAGACATGATGTCTATTTTACATTTGGCCAGCTCCATTTCCACAGCTTTCTTCCTGCAACACGCACACACACAAACCTGATTCAGCATGGTGCATACAAAATGCTGTGAGGTTGTTTTAACTAGAAATAAAAAATAAAAGTAATGGGTTAGGGTTAAGTCTGTTATCTTTCAGTGCAGTCTTGCATGTTTTGTGCTCATTCATACTTGGCTATGGCGTCGTCTCTGTCTCTGATAGCACTCTGGAGCTGCTCACTGGGTTCTCGGACTTCAGCCATCGCCCTCATTCGCTCATTCTCATCTTGGAGAGAGCTGATCTCCACGGAGAGCAGTGCCACCTGCAGGCGACACAGCAGGAGGAAGCTGAGAACTTCATGCTTTTGTACTTCAAACTCAGACTCAAGTAAATAGTTTTAACTACTTAACACGAGTAGACTGTCAGGCTTAAAATACCCTAAAATCTATAGTGCCGAGTGTAAAATGAAACGTTAAAAATTTTCACTTTTTGAGTGTTAAAAATTTTCCATTAACATTTTATTGCTATTTATTTCACTT
>NW_013952522.1:1355718-1373988 GCF_001266775.1 Austrofundulus limnaeus | reverse complement strand
AGTTAAACCTTAAATATAGAAGTTCACATTCAGGTATTTTGGAATGGAACACAGCCTTTGCTGTTGGTGCTCGGCTCATGTTATGATGTCATCATCCTGAGACAATAGCTAGCGAGCTGATGCAGCTAAAGCTTCCCTACATTTATGTTCCCACAGTGCTGCAGTTCAAACTGCTGGACTACAGGTACTATTAATATTGTTTTTTTATGAACACAATTTGAACTTAGATTTTAAAAAATATCTTTAGCAGTGTTAGAAGCATTAGCAGAAGTTAGCGTCAGAGCAACAAACATCAACAATGGTTGCTTCTAGCCACCAGCTAGCTGCTGCTAATGCTGCTGAAGATAATATTTAAAATCTAAATACTGTAATTTCTAGATGTAAAAAAATGTAATTTCTAAAAACACAGAGACTTCACTGGGGGCTTAAATAAAATATAAAAATCCAATAAATCATATCATCCATATTTACTCATATACAAATACAAAAAGAAATATTAATATTGAGCAATATGGGGGACATTCAGCCAATACCCACCAACAAACAAACAAACAAACCAAAACACAAAACAAATAAATCTTTACTTTACTCAAAGCTTTGCATCCACACAGCTTATAAAACCACCAGCAACATAATAAAAATATTTTTCACTTAAGTTGATGCACATTTTATCCTCTTTTTCTAACCAAAAGTAATCCAAAATGGCTGCCAAAATTATGGCATTATCTTTTCTTTTGAATTTTTTTTTTGCTTCCTTACCTTGAAGCACTTAAAACACTTCATTACAAATAAATTTCCTCTAACAGATAATTGCCAAAAAACACATAATAATAAAAAAAACATGTTTTAATGTTTGCTGTCCTCACCACTAGGGGGAGAAAAGGGTTATTATTCCATAATGGCTACAAAGCTGCGATATCAGAATGAAACTCAGAGCTGATTGGCTGGTTTTAGAGTCACTTAATTATTGTCCTGCTAGCGTGACTTGTGGAGGTTGCTGCACATTATTGACTCTAGAGAAGCTATACATCAAGCCAGTCCATCAAAAGAGATGTCAATCAAAAGATGACAACCAATCAAAACGTTTTAATAGCCTACTGATTAAATTCAAAGTCTTTGTGAGGCTTTAAAGAGGCAAGAAGCAACAATACAGTGGGCGTGTCTCAATTCATGGGCTGCATCCTCATGAGGACGAAGCCCAGCTGGGCCACATCCTTCCCAGTCCAGGTAGGCTGCAGGAAACTGCTGTGAAATGAGACAGTCTAGCCTTTGTTTAATGTGCGTTTGAGTAATGACATGCGCTACCCTGGTTCCAGAGTGATCAGTTTCATATCAGACTGAAAATGCATTGGGACATGTATTTACATGTCTTTTTACTGGAAGAATAACTTCACTAAAACATTACATGTAAATAAAAAAACATTAATAATTTGGGTTTAGCTCCAGAATCAGTACTTGTAGCTGCATTTTATTTAACATCTTATTGCAGCATGAATTTCAACAGCTAAGTTGCTATACTTACTTTTAAAAACAAATTATTTGGTTCATGATGATTTTCCAAACTATGCCGACTTGCTAAAAATATAAAAACTCCACCATCTTTGTTTCTCTGTTTAGTTTACTGTCAACGCGTTGAATTCTGGGATATCCTCGACCGGGAAGTATACTCTGATGCATTCTTCATTTTTGAGATTTTGTGGGCCACATTCCTGCTGCACAAATGTGCACTCATGAGGACGCAGCCCATGAATTTAGACACAGCCAGGGTTGGAGTGTTGCTCATGTGTGACGAAAAGGATTTGGCTCGAGTGATGATGTGATCTGTACCTGGTTGTGCAGTTTCCGCAGCTCTTCCTCGTTGCTACGTGTTTTGTGTTGCTCTGCTTCATACAGATCTCTGACGTCCTGCAGCTCTTCTCCCAGCTTCCTCACCTGCTCCTCCAGAGCCTCGTCATCGCTGCGCCGCGATTCCTTTCAGGACAAAACACACTTCATCCACAATTCACCCTCAGAAGGAGGTGTAGAGTTACAGTTACAGTCATGAGAAAAACAAAGTCCACCTCCTTCAGTTCTGGAGTTTTACAGATCAGGACATAATAACAAGGATCTGGTCTTTACCAGGTACTGAAAATATGAAAATCTAACTTCAAGTGAACAAAAACTAACAACAGACTCCACAATGATGTCACTGTTTATTAAACAAAAGTTTTTTAAATCATTCTGCTGTAAACTTCCTGCTGTGTTTGGGAGTACTGTTCAGTGAACTCATGAGCCAATTTAGTTCAATTTCAGCCTCACAGTTGACTACCCACACCTGTTCTGTCTTTTTCTAATTGTGCTGCCATGACCTCTGAGACCTGTAGAATTAGAGATGGAGCACTTAGTTTTTTTTTCTTTTTCCTTTTTGGTAATTTCTCTGAGCATTAACACTGTAGAACTGAAAAAAGATGGACTTCCTTTTAACCTAATCAGAAACTGTATCAGTTCATTTATCATGTAGTTTTGAACTGGGATGAGGACCTTCACTCAGGCTATTTTTAGAACACTGGTCATGTGACTGTTTGCTTGACACAGGTGTGTGCATACAAACCATGTATTTTAATAGCGCTGCCAACTGTGTTTAAACTTAAATAAATTCAGGAAAACAGCATCAAACTCCACCAGGAGGACCACAAAACATTGTGCTCCAACAACAGTGACTCAGGATACAGACATCATCCCTACATGGAAGGAGTATTTTTGTCATTTTCCCCAAACTAAGATGCTAGCTAACAACTGGATTCAAGCAATGGGATGAGCTGAATTTAACCAGAAAAAAGTTAAAACAAGGACTTACGTTGGCTTCAAACATTTTATCTGAGGTAAAAGACCAACACTGGACCACCCTGATCGATACACATCAGCCCCTTTGGACATTTACCTGACCCAGAAATACGTAATTTAAAAAGAAAAAATCCGTACTATCGGAGGGAAGGAGAGCGGAAGAAGTGAAGAATTTATTTCTAGCGGCCGAACAGGTTGGAAGATGATTATTTGATGTTATTTGCTGTATTTTTTACCTCCTAAAGGCTTGACATGTTAAATTAATTTGAAACGGAGGTTTTGAAAAAAATCTGTAAAACTTTAAAAAGTCTGTGAGATTGCTCTATACATCTGTATACTCGCAAAAAAATGACAAATCTGTGTAAATTATGGACAATCCGTACAATTTGACATGTATGCTGATCCTCTCCCTGTACTTTCTGTTGATAAACAGTAAACCTTATAGTTTTTACTGTAGCCTACTGCTAGCTTTACTCCTAGCATCCATGCTCGCCTCATAGAGCACTCTACTGCAGTCACACATACGGTGATAATAATCTTATACAAATTCTTAGCATAACCATTATGTTTCTTTTAACAATGCAGACAGTGGGCTTGAGTGATAAAAACACACACAGACAATAGATGCAGCAAGCTAAGGTATAAGACACGATAAAAACACCAACCTTTCTAACAATTCCACCCACTTTCCAACCAAGTCTGTCGAAGACCTCGACCCTCCAGACAACCTTTCAACTGAAGTTTCCTGTGATTCCTGAAGTTGGATGTGCTGAAATTTAGGAATGTCTTTTTCTGCTATGGTATTAACACCGACTCTCCGTAGAATCTGGACCGTCTGTCCCACTGAGCGAGTGGGAGATAATGTATGTAAATGATGTGCATGACATCGAGTGAAGGTCCCCATTGAATAGGAACTTGTAAGTTGGTTCTGTCTAATCAACTTGAGACAAACCGTAAAGGGGCAATATTATGTGTTTCTCAGGCATATATTTAAATACTATACCATAACAAAGTATCTATGTCACCTTTAGCTGTTATTAAAATGCTGTTTCTATGTTTAAATAGAAAATAAACTTATCTTCTCATTACTTCCTCTTCTAAATGCCTTGAAATTGGTCTGTCTCTTTAAGAACCACCTTCCGCTTCTGTCCTGTCCCATTTACAGGGGTGGAGGAGGTCGCGCGCGAACCCCACCCCCCATGATGCGGTTTACTTGGCATCTGAAAATACATTTCCTCAAAGGTATTTTGAATCTGAAAAGAGCTTCACTGAGTGAGAAGTAGTGTTGAGAGCAGCAGACAGTTTGTTTCACTTTGCTCTGTTACTGTCGAGAGCCTGTAGGAGTCATGGGCGGGGTGTGTGTATGTTGGGGGAGGGGGAGGTGCACTTTGCAATGAGGAAGTTCGGCTTAAAGACACATCCCAGGGGTGTTTCTGGTACCAGAAGGCGTTTCTGGTCCCCACCTGTTGTTTTGCTCCTCAGCATGGCTTCCTAAAATCGCTGCAGGATTTCTCAAACATGCATGAATGAGTCAGAGCAAGGCTTTGGACATGTTCTTATGAGAGTATAACATTATAACATGATCCATCCACCCATCCATCCATTTTCTGTACACGCTTCTTCCTTTTCAGGTTCGCGTGGGTCACTGGTGCCCATATCCAGCAGTCACAGTGCGAGGGGCGGGGTACACCCTGGACAGGTCGCAAGTCCATCACAGGGCCACACATAGAGACAAACGAGACAAACAAACATTCACTCTCTCACTCACACCTAGGGACAATTTAGAGTTATCAATTAGCCTAACAGTCATGTTTTTGGTCTGTGGGAGGAAGCCGGAGTACCTGGAGAGAACCCACACATGCACGGAGAGAACATGCAAACTCTACCCAGAAAGGTCCCCGGACCGGGATTTGAACCGCTGACCTTCTTGCTGAGAGGCATCAGCTCTACCAACTGAGCCACCTTGCCGCCCATTTTATAACATGATATAAAACTCAAAAAAGTTGATTTTACATGACATTGCCCCTTTAAGCTAAACTGATAAACCAATGACCTGTTTGTTTGTGTTTTATGTTGAGGATAACAGAGAGCACAGAAAACAAAAAGTCAAACAGAAATAAAACTCTTTGTAAACCTACACTGTCATTATTCCCCTTCCACCCCAGTACAAATATAATTTAAATGTTAAAGTTCAGTTACACATAACTACATAAATCTTGTTGAAGCTCATGAGCCACAGCCTGGAGTGAAAGCAGAATTGAAATGAAAACATCAGCTGCAGGTGTGCTTTCTACCGTAGACTCGTTGCCATCCAGCAGGTTCTGTGTCAGCCTCCTCAGCTCCAGCAGGCTGGTGTGGAGACTTCCTGTAGGCACATCCCTCACCGAAGACGTGTCAGAGGACTCGTCCATGGACGAGTCAGTGGACAGTGCTGAGTCCGTGACGTCATTTCCTCGCAGGTGGGAGCAGAGTGAGCGAACCTCACAGTAGGCCTCCCACAGCTGAAGACGCAGCTGAACCCACAGGAAGTGGGAGAACATGTAGACGTTAGTGATGTGTTCACTGTCAGTCAGAGTGAGACAGAGCTGGTCAGGTCTACCTGTTCCCTCTCCTGCTCCTGCTCCTCCTGCTCCATGCTCTGCTCGATCTCACACAGCAGGCTGGAGGGGTGGGGGGTAAAAGTCTGGAAGCTGTGCTCCTCCGTCAGCTCTGCCAGTCGAGAGGTGAGCTGCCGGTGGGATGACTGGACCTCCTGGAGCTCCAGCTGGTTCTGTCTCAACTGGACACAGCAGAGGAGTTAAAACCTGACGTCCTTTGTGTAACATTAAAAACACACACCTGACATGTCTATTCACCTTTTTTAAAAATGTTTTTTTATTATTAGTGTTGTACCTAAAGCAGTCAGTGTCTTCCTCGTAGCAGAAGTCTCAAGATGGAGAACCAAAGATTTTCTTTCTTACAAAGAAGTCAAACCAAAAGCTAATCAGCAAGGCCCATTCAGGAAAAAATGTCTGCCCATAAAAACTAAAAATGAAACTATTGTTTTTAAAAAAAAAACACATTCATCAATTGGCATGTCAGCATTTAAACTAAGATCTTTGTGAAGTCTGGGTATATGCTGAACATGACTGTCAGCTGCTATCACATCAAAATTAGCTCAATATTTGCACAAACTAACCAAGTTAAATGTTTAAATATTAGCAATGTTTGATTAGCTGTGGTGCCTGTCTTGTATTGGGTTGATTCTAATGTAAATACCAAAGAAAATTAAATTTGTTAACACTTGAATGCAGTCGTGATGACTCTCCCTAAACAAAAAGTAGTTTATTTAAGTGCACTACTTATTTTACACTAAAAATGAGCCAGTGTAAGATTATGRCTTCTAAACTATATTTGATACTCTTAAGAATAATATAGTGAAGTATACTTGACCTTACACTGAAAAGTATAAAGAGAAGTTACGGACAAGATTGTGTCTTGTGATTCTGTAAACATGTTACTGACACAAAACTCTGACCTGCAGATGAGTCTGTTACCAGAACAGCACTGATATTTGTTGAGAAATCTGCTTTGTGTCCTGAAGTTGTGAACATGTTGACGGCATTAAATGTTTTTTTGGTTACAGGTGCAGTAATGTGCTTTGTCCATTGTGTGGCACTAGTGAGCTGTTTGTAATGGTGCTGCACAGCACCACTCATTCAGTGTTGAGAAGAAGAGTGACTGGTAAGATGTTCACTTCTGTTGAAAATAAAGAGAGGAGAAACAACATCTAGCTTTAATCCTTCCAGTTCAATGCTGCTGATGCTCTGCTGCTCAACTTTACAGTAAACAAGGGTGTTACATACAGATCTTTGTGTTTTCAACACAGGTTTATAGTAACTAAATACATTTCGTTACAGTACTTAAGTAATTTTTTGGAAAATTTGTAATTTTACCAAATATTTTTAAAAAAACATTACTTTTACTTTAATTTACATTTTCAACCTAAAAATGATACTTTTACTTCTTTACTTTGAAATTTAACACCTAGTAACTCATCATAAAGACGTTTCTACACTCGTCATGTCAGCTGGTTTCACTAAATTTAGTAAAGTAAATATGAGGCAACATACAGAAAATATGTACCTTGCTCAGTTTACTCAACCTGGTTTAGTGGAACCAGTTTGGTTCAGTAAATTCAACAGTGTATTTTTTAGAGAGTGTGTAAAAGTACTTTTACGTTCCTGATTTTTGTGAACAGTTTTATGACTTTTACTTGAGTACTTTTCTCATCAGTGAAATTTATTTTACCAAAGTCATTCATATCAAAGTTCATGTACAGTATTTTTACTTTTCCTTAGCTTTTTTTTTCCCAATGAATTTATAGACCTCTGGTTTTCAGATATTAGTTTTCATTGCTGCTCTGAGGAGACAGCAGTGTAATTAATTAGGCTATTTTCATCAATAATTCCACTAACTGAAGACTGATAGATGTAGCACATAAACATCAGCTGATTGTTACTGAATGTTACAAAATTTGATTCAACTTTTTGGATGATTTTGAAAGTCTGTCATTGCAAGAAGTTAACCTGAAATGCTTTTCTGTATGTGTGGTAAAAAAAAAAAAAAAGCAAAGAGAAAAGTGGGCGGAGCAGCATAAGGTCAAAAATTTTTACTTGAACTGATGTCAAATTTGTGAGTTTTTCAAGATCACAAAGATTTACTTTGGGACTGACCTTTTTGTAACTGTTGGCTTGACACCTTGATTCTCCAAACTGAGATCCCTCTGCTGCCCACAGCAGGTCAAAACTAACCTATCCAGCCCACATAACCCCTCCTCTAAGAAACTGGACTACACTGTTAACAAAAATATTGTTAAAATATCAGAAAATGGCTGTGTAGATGGTATAGTGCTCATAAACTACGTTAAAACGTGTACCTGCAGGTCCTTCTCATGACACTGCCTGTCCAGCAGCAGGGCTCTCTCTCTGAGGTCGTCCACAGTGTTCTGCAGCAGCTCGTTCTCCTCCAGCGCAGCGTGCACCCGGCGCTCCAGCTCCATCTTCCTCTCTGACAGCATCTTAATCTAACGTGTCACACACACAGCACTGGTTAGGCACTGCACTGCGGGAAACAGGCGTCGAGTGGAGGAACTTGATTGTTCAGATTTCCAGCTTGTAAGCAATCACACGGGCTGCCATGAACCTGATTAAAGGCTAAATTTGGTTGTTTTTTTGCTGCCTCTGAAGGAAGCTGGGCTCTTACAGAAGATTAAAAAGTACTCCCGCTGGTCCGAAGAATGTTTGTTGCTTAGCACAGGCGTGGGCGTTAGTTACCACCCTTGTCCTCAGGAATGCTTTAGTTGTCCTGAAGCATGTACACAAAGCTTGACATCAGCTTCCTCATTACAGTTTAACAGCCTTTTGCAGAAACATGGACCTACTTTCACCTCTACCAGCCTGAACAGCTTCTTTATTAAACAAACATCACTTCTAGTTCATTTTTATCCCTGACCTACATCTGCTAACCTACTTCACGGCACAGGAGCTTAAATATGGTTTCTCCCAGCTGTATGAAGTCCTGCATCATCAGGTTCTGAGGTTTTTTTTCTCTTTTCTTTTGTTTTAAGTCTCTGTTTTCACACAAACAGGCTAGAAACCTCAGGAAAAGTGGGAGCACCCAGACATTGCAGCATCCATAGCTAAATATAGAGCAGTAGCCTTTTCTCCCAATTATAGCGCAGGCTCTGCAGTCTGGGTGTTTTCTCTTGGCTCTGGAGGGAAGCAGTGGAAAAATCTGAACCGCTGTCTTTTCACAATCAACACCTACACATGCGTGATGAATCCGACACATCGAAAACACACCTTTTTAAAACCATGTTCACGACAACATGAGCATGACACTTGTCCTCAGAAAAGAAGAAAAAAAATCTTGAAATTGTATTTATACCTCTAAAACTCTTTCATAGTTTTGTCACATTACAAATATTGATCTGTTTTCCTGCCCCGCCCACTCTCACCTGCTCCCCCCGCCTCAGGTGTTTGTTAGTTTGCTTTTATATTCCTACCTCTTCATTTCCTTCCTCAGAGGAGCTTTGTAATGTTCTCAGTTTCACTCTGACCCTCGTGTTTCTCCAGACGTTACCAGTGTTTTTGACTCGTGTTTTTTTTTGCCTCGTCAGCTCTTTATTTCTGTTATTCAATAAGTTATTCTTGAGTCCACAAATTGCCGTCTGCACTCCTGAGTTCAACCCTGCCATTGATCATGACAAAATGATTCAGGTTGTTTTAATTACCGAAATAATTATTTATTTAAAAAGAAAATCGAAAAAGTGAGTTGTGTATTCGTACTCAGCTTATTTAAGCCTCAAACATAGATGTACTGCAACCATTTGATTTCAGAAGTCACCTAATTAGTAAATAGTAGGGTAACAGTCTGCTTAAGTCCTGGATCATTGTGTACTTCAGCATGACCGTCAAGATTTGGAACACTTTCAAAAACAAATGTTATCTTTTATAATTTCTTTCTCTTTTTTCAATCTAAACTGTAAAGAGTAACCCACAGACCACACGTTTATATGAAACAACTGCTTGCCGTACCTGCACCTCTTGTTTAACTCCACTGCAGCTGTAGGTGATCAGTGATGACGCTTGTGCTACACAGATTTTGAGTAAACAGACAGGTCTCTGCTTCCATGATGACATGTTCATATTAAACTTAAAATAATTATTTTGTAGCATGAACAACAGTGACCTGACATGACCTCTTGACACCACCAGTCATGTCTCCTAACTAACTGAACTCTGGACTGAAAAAGCTTTTTTAGAGACAAATTCTATCTTAGCTTTCAAAAACCTGTCCTTGTTCTGCAGATAATACTGACAACAATCTGTTTTCATCTTTTGCGATAAAAATAATAAAAAAAATCATTAACATTTCTGTGTCACAATTTTCCTTTGTAAAGTAATTTAARTTCAAGTGTGTATTATCATACTGTAAACTGAATATCATTTTGAACTGTAATTAACTTTAACATGCAGTGATAAAGTAACTGTTCTTCTCCTGTTTTCCTCCTGAACAGATGAGAAGTGACAGCTGCATGTCTGTTTGTCTCAATGGTCTTTCCCTGAAAGACATAGTTTCTTTTTGGCAGAGACCTGATTATTGGTACTAGAACACACAGCTGAATGCTAAGTGAAAACTGGAAGAAGCCAGTTTGGGAGATTTCTGCTGATGCTCAAAGCATCAAGACAGACTCAAAATGGACGAGCAAACCATCTGAGGAAAAATGTAATTTTTAATTATTGCAAAGAGAAGTTCTTGCCGACCRGGCGGGGTRTYATAAGGCTGATTGTGACGGAGGGTCATGCTGTCTCAGAGACTCTGCTTCTGTATGAACTTATCCATTATGACCTCAGGGCAGATCTGACCCGGGCTGGACTTTAGGGGAAGGGGTCCAGCATGCTGAGCCTTTCACCTCCTARGAGACAGCTGGATGTCTCCAACTTTGGTGAGCTGTTGAACTGTACCTATTCAAGGCATTACACATAAAATGTTTGCAGATCAATCGTGGTTAAACAGCCGAGGCAACTTGATATCATCCTTCTGACCTGCAGTAAGAATTAAAAATTACTAATGCTTAATCTGACCAACGTCTTAACATCTTCTCTCCAAATTGACAACAACTTATAGGCTTTAACCTGGGTCACTGGGTCTAATTAATAGAAAAATATATTTCCTTTGGGACAAAAATTCCCATTCTATAAAAGGTTTTAACATCCAGACCTTAACTTAGACYTACAACATCAAGTCTAAAATAATTTTCATCTTTAARTGTTTTAGAAACCTCAGCACTTCCTCTTCCATGTTGTTATTTTTACTGTTTTACTCATGATTCAATGAAAGTGATTCTTGCTATATTTTTATAATACATTACCATAAAAGACAAAGCTGGTTCCTCATCTTTGAGTGTTTTTGGCCTGAGATAAGAATTCCCTGCATATCATTCGATCACTAACACTTCTGTAAATATGAGTCTGATCAAAAAGGATGAATAAATATTGGTCAATAGCTAACCATAACTAAAAGTTTAAAAAGTGTAGCATAGGTCAGAAACAGTTATCGCCCTTTCTGTATTCTCCCCTAAAACCGGTACACTTTTAAAAAATCATTTATGTATTTATTTATTTATTTATTTAGTTTGCAGCCCCCCCTCACCCTCGACCACTGAGCTTACAGAACATTAACCATCTAATGCTAATGTTTGATTGGTCTTCAGCATCATGAAGACCAAGGAACACAACAGGGATAAAGCTGTGGGGGTGAGGTTATAAACCATCTCATGTTCTCAACCTTCACTCAGTCATCAGGAAACTTAAAAGAGTGCAGCACAACTACAATGTGCCATGAGAGAAACACACCTCAGGTGTGATTAAAAACAAGCAGTGAAAGGGGGTTCTACAATATATTAACCCTCAGGGGCTTAATACAAACACACACCATACTGTTCAGATTTTTATTTGTCAAAAAGTTTGAAAAACCTAAWATCTCAATAAACTACTTTGAAGTTTGTAGTTGTAACGTGACAAAATGTGGAAAAGTTCAAGGTATATGAATAKTTTTTCAAATACTATCCATCAGTAATGAGATTCAACAATCTGATGGAATAAAATGACTTTAAACTCTGCAGGTCCTTGTGTATAACATGCAGCATGCATATGATGAAGTCACTCACTTCTAGCCCTTGCTGCTCTGGCCAGGAANGAATACAGAAGAAAATGTCTGTTTCAGTAATTCCACAGATGCAACAACAAAACTGGGTGTTGATAGCTAAAAAAGAAAACACTGATATTAAAATTAAATTATTAGTTAATAAGTTTTTTCACTCACTAARGTAATAGAAAATAAGTTTTAATAATACATCTTCTGATATATCTTCATTCGATGTAAGTGAATAGTTACAGAACACGTGTCTGAGATCAGGTTCTACTGATACTCCAGCTTTAACCAGGCTCAGGACCTGTTCCCTTTAGCTGATAACTTTGTTTAAACTGTTTTAATATTGAATGTTAGATACAGTATATTCTACTGCTTGGAGTGGTCTCATTCTTACAATGGAGTTTTGGGGCCGCACAACCAGATTATTATTTTTTATTACAAGAAATAGGTCATTATATGAGAAAAAWATTCATATAATATTACGAGAAACTTTACACGAAAAAGCAGTCTTACACATTAAACATTCCTCATTAAAATGAGGAATGTTTAACAACTTGTGAAGTTGTTCTTTAGTATCAATTAAAATAATTATTCTTTTAGCACATTAGCATCAATTTATCAGTAGCAGGACTTTGAAATAATTGTGCAAATYACTATATGATAAACTGAAGCCGTATTGTAATCACTGGCTTCATTGTCAGATTTACAGACAGGAATGCAGAGCAGAAAATAAGCTTCAAACAAACAGTCTGGGTTAAAACTTAAGTTGTTTTTTTTAAACTCCAAAGGACAAGAGCACCTAGTGGTCATACATTCCTGTGATAAAAATTGAAAAAAAAAAACCCTGATTTGAAGATTATCTTTGATCAAARAGAAGTCTCTCTGCATCGAGTTTGAGAAAATGCTAAATCCTTGCAGTAAAAGATCTGAATGAAAATGCCAAAAAGTGCAAAGTTTGTGGAAATTAAAAAAGCCTGTTTGCAAAAAAATGGGAAGATTTACACAATTCAGATGTAAAGTGAAAATGCTGGAGTAAAATCTCCAAAAATGATAAAKCTGTGAGTGTGATTGTGTGTAAAAAAAGGATATATAAATTGTAATTTTCAGTTATGTAAAGTCTAACTTTCTATGACCCATTTCCACTCTGAATAATGTTTCTATTTTTGAAGCCTGAGCTGTAGAGCACCACAGAGGGCTGAGTTTCCTCACCTGGTTTTCTAAAACCACAGGAGGATGTTAAGATTTTCAGTCAGGAATGAACCCATGATGCAGGCAGTTGCAAGGCTTCAAATAACAAAGTATTTATTTGAACAAAAGGGTGCTGACTGGGCAGCTCAAAAACACTCAGAGTGGCGTGGCAAGACAGGACAAGGCACAATACCGAACACAACCAAACAATGGCTCGACAGGGAAGTGAAGACAAGACACAGAATATAAAGGTGAGACAAATGAGCACAAACAGGAAACACCTGGGAGAGAAACATGAGGAGCAGGTGTGAGTGGGCGGGGCTGGAGCAAAGGCAAACAGGAGGAAGAAAACAGAGGAACAGAAAAATCAGAATAAAGTCAAAATAAAAACATGAACCCAGACGAAACATAACAGCAAATCTAAAGCTACATCTGTGATGGAAACAAATAAAAACAGGTGCATCTCTAATGTTATCACAAACAAACATGTTTACTACATTAAAATACATTTAAGTGATGTGACTGAATGTGATGTGTCAGAGAATTCTTTATGTTTCTGAACCTGGAATGTCAGAAAAATGTTTATATATCTGTCATTTTCTATTAAACTCTCCTGCAAAACCAAACCAAAATAAAAAAATGAAATAGTTTGTTGACATTATTAGGATGTCTTTTAAAGACAAACCYTTTCAGTGAACATATTTAACCATTTTTTTCCATCAAACTTTGTTGTTTAAGCTCTGATTCCACCAAACACAATAATTTATTCAGTATTACTGAGAGTAAAATGATGAACGTGAGAAAGAAGACAGTTTCTGACCTCAGCCTGTAGACTCTCTAGTTGTGTCATGTGCTGGCTTGTAGACACGCTCTTCTCCCTGAAGTTGTCCTGTAATGAATGGACCTGAGTGGACAGCTGCCTCTCCACCTCTGCAGCCTGGGTGTGGACAAGAAATCAGGACACAGAAAAWATTCAGCTCACTTTCAAGTTAAAAATGAAACATCAAAAAATAAGTGTTTCAAAATGAGTGAGGGATTAAAAGTTGCATTATGTAATCAGTGGGACCCTCCTGGTGTAATCTGAAACATTAGTTAGCTACTGTCTTCAAAGTTGTGGATTTTGTACTTTATTCTTTTAAAGGCATACATTGATTTGTCTCACTTTCAAGTGTTTTACTGGGATTGTCTGTGATAGACCAACACAGTAGTGCATAGTTGTGATGTGGACTAAAATGATACATGGTTTTTACATTATTTCCAAATAAAAAATTGAACAGGTYTGTTATGTGTTTATATTCTGCATGAAATGTGATACCCCAAACTAAAGTGATCTTATTAGTATTAGGATCGACTTGTGTTTAAATTAATCTCAGTATAAGTCCAGCTGTTCAGCATCATGAAGACTGAGGAACAGACCAAAGGGGTCAAGGATAAATTTGTTGAAACACAGCCTCTCTTTAATCRATCACCTGAACATGAAAACATTACAGCACCACAGCAAACCAGTGAGGACCATCCACCTAAACTGAGTCTGGGTAAGGTGAGCACAGATATGAGAAGCAGCTTGAAAAGCCCTGTGGTAACTGTAGAGGGGTTACAGAGAGAATCTACCAACAGGACAACTATGAACTCTGTGGCCTTTGTAGAAAAGTGGTGAGAAGAAAGTCAGAAGAAGTTCTGTTGGCAGTTTGTCACAAGTCATTTAGTCCAAGAGATGCACCATGTTTATCTGCATAAAAAGTACCAGAGGTTTTGATGGTACCCCATTAAACTACATCTCTTCCAGGTAAAAAAACAAAACAAAACAAAACAAAAAAAACTATTAATTACAAAAAAATCTCAAGATCATGGCTTTGACTATGTAACATCCAACAATAATCAACTGATCCTTTGCTTCAGATCTGTTTTATAGGTACCAAAATGTTAAAAACTGATTGCTTAACTAAACCCAGGTAACCAGTATTGAACATACAAAGCCACTTACAGCTGACATCCACAAAAAGTGTCAAAAAGTTTCAAAACCTGAGCTCAACACAGCTGAACACACCATCCCCATAATGAAACATGGTGGTGGCAGCATCATGCTGTGGGGATGATTAGRGGAAACAGGAAAGCTGCTTAGAGCTGATGGGAAATAAACAACGATAAATACAGAACAACCCTGAAAGGAAAACTGTTTGAGTCTGCAAAAGACTTGAGACTGAGCTTCATCTTCTCGCAGGACAAKCTAAACCATCCAGTCAGAGCTACTGTACAATGGAATGGGTCAAATCCTATATGTGTGTGTTAGCATGGCCCAGTTAAAAATCTGACCTGAATCCTGCTGAGGATCTGTGGTGAGATTGAAAAACTGCTGTTCACAGACACACTCCAACCAGTCTGACTGAGCTGAAGATATTTTGCAAAAAAGAAAAATCAAAAAGAAAAAATAAGTAGGTCCTCTGGATGGGTTCTTCTTTAGTGAAACGTTTTGTCTCTCCTCCAAAAGACTTCTTCAATCTGATGAGTTTCAGGTGAACTCAGCCTTATAAGCCCTGCCTCCACATGGACAAACAGGTTAGTCATATGCAAAAGAGGGCCATTGCCTAACAATAGCTCTATTTAGTCACATGCATTGATTTTTTTCTACCTGGATTACTAAGATGCATCAGGACAAAAAAGAAAAAGCACAAAGGTCCATCTCTAGTAGTACAAAACTAATAGAGACAAACCCCTCAAGACATCAAGGGGGCTGAAAAAATGCACAACAAATTTGTCATGCTTTTATTTTTAAAACCATATATCATTTTCCTACCAGTCATGTTCCACTTTGTGTTGGTCTGTCACATAAAATCACACTAAAATACTATGAAGATTGTGGCTGTGACCAGATACAATGTGGAAAAGTTTTTGTAAACACTGTGATTTAGCCCAAACCATATGAGTCTTGTTAAAAAAACAGCCAGAAGAAGCAATCTGTTAAGTAGTGGTATAATCCACTGCAGCAGCAGACTCCCTGCATCACTTACAGCAGGCCAGGCCAACCAGTAGATCGGGATCTACCGGTAGATCTTTAGCTTGTTAGCAGTAGCTCACGGAGCAATGGATCACAGAGCTTGTAGAACGCAACATTGTTTAACATTGCAGCCTTAAATGCGCTCTTTGCAACATTTGTTTAACATTGCAGTCTTCAACACACTCTTTGCAACATTTGTTTAACATTGCATTCTTGAACGCACCCTTGTCAACGTTTGTTTAACATTGCATTCTTGAACGCACCCTTGTCAACGTTTGTTTAACATTGCATTCTTGAACGCGCTCCAGACTCGCTAGTTTTGGGTGCTGTGAAACAGCACTCTGAACATGGTCTTGCGAGATTAGGGTCATGTGTTAAAACATGGCAGCGAGGCGGAAAAAAACGATGAACGAAAGACAGCTAACAAGCAAATAAAAACTTATTATTTTCACCTGGAATAGGAAGAGGACGCATATGTAATTCGAGCGCTGCCTTGGCTTGTCCAAAAAGGATAACGTGAAACAGCATTTCTTTCAAAAGAATGCACAGACGCTACGAGGCAGATTTCCCCTCCTAAGGTAAGGCTGCTATGCTAATGCAGCCCCGTACCTGCCTCAACACACATCTTTCAGCAGTGACGAAGTTAAGAAAGAAGCATTTGATGCTGCAGACGTACTTTTCCGTGATTTTAAAAATAAAAGTGAGATTGTGGCTGCTATAAAGATGTGCAGCTGTCCACCAGGATGGATGGATGTGTCCAAATTCGTGTCCATGTTTCAGTCTGGACTGCTCTGGTTTGAAAATGAGGTTTTGACTCTGCAAAATGACGTTGGGATCAAATCCAGAGCAACAAGTTGCATGGATGGAGAGTTCTGGAGTCAGCTTTCTCTCACATGAAAATCATCAAGTCCAACAACAGATCCACAAAGACTGGTGATCATCTGGAGACCTGCTTACACCTCAACCACCTCATACTGCCTGCCTATGAGACCCTGGCCTCCTCTCAGTGTCAGAAGTCCTACTAAGGTAGACATACATTTTTACATCATTTATTTATACATTATTTTTATATAGCTTGCATAAAAAGTTGTCTCCTCTAGACTTGTCACAGTGTGTCTGTATGTTTTTTATTACATTTTAGACCAGACTAGTGTCTTATACACTGATTGGCACCTCTGTGTTATTTATTAATGTATTTTGCAGTTTGGGTGTGCCCTTGCTTTCCGTACCTAGCGTGGCTGTGTGTGTGTCTTGTTTATAGGTGGTGAACCAGGTGGAACTCTTTGAATGGTCTGGAGCCGGCAGACTGGACCAGTGAGGGACTGAACTCTTCAACACCAACAGTTGACATCATCCTGCATGCTGCATTGAAATAGTTATTGGAGATATGTGAATCTGCACCATCATAAGTCACTTTTTGTAATAGTATAAACGAGAGAGTTTTATATTGTGTGCTTTGACTTTAGTTTTTTGTTTTGTTTTTCCTCCCCTGTATGGAAAGAAAAGAGGAGAGTTCTTTGAATAAATGGAGACGAGTTCCCGTGTTCCAAAGTTATTTAAGTCTGTGGTTCTCTCAGTGTGCAGGTTTCCAGCCCTCATAGTTCGCATGTTACAGGGAGTACTAATTGAAGAAGATAAAAAAAATATCCTTTTTGTTCGAGCATCATTTTTCTGTTTCTCTGTCAGGAGTTAAGGATTTTATCTTTTCTTTTTTTGTAGGTAAATAAATGGTTAAGTAGATAGTTTTGTTTGACAATAATTTAAATTAAATAAAACTAGCAACACATTACTTTATGGTTTATTTACTTTAAAGAAATGAGGAGTAGGGAGACGAAAAAATATGTTTTTTGATACTGAGACTGGACGAGTAGATCTCAGCAAACTACTGACTTCAAAAGTAGCTCTTAGTTCAAAAAAGGCTGGGCACCCCTGACTTACAGCTTATTGGACAGGTGGGATCAGAGCACACAGAGCGAGGCTCAGCACTATTACTGCTACTCTGCTCTCAGAAAGATGCTGTTCACATGTCATCACTGCCACAACAGCTGCAAAACTTAAAAAGCTCTCATAGGGCCGTACTTTATATAAAGTAAGCAAACACAGAAAATGAAATCAACAAATCATCACTTTCTGATTACTTCCAGGATGTTCAGTGAAAGTAAAACTAACTCCTTGCATCACCTTGACAGCCTCTAGATGGCAGACTGCTGCAGCTCTGTGAGAGGGTCTAAGCTGGCCCACCACTCCACTCATGTCCTCAGGTCTGTTTCTACTGTCAGTAATCTTCAGGGGTTTTCCAGGAAGTCAAAGCAGCTGAAATGGTTTTTGATGTCTCTCAAATGGAGGCTGCACTCCAGTCACTAAAATATGATGTGTTGGGACGGAAAATTAAAGTAAATGTGTTGATCATTCAGCCCTCTGTTCAAATGACTCATTTTCACCAACACTATGGTGTCTTTGCAAAATAGACGATGCAGAGAAATAATGAGACATTAGAATGATATCCATCGATCGTTTGAAACAACTTTATCTGCAGTTGTAAAAGGCGAGACACAGCTGTGTATGCT
>NW_013952522.1:1347022-1353925 GCF_001266775.1 Austrofundulus limnaeus | reverse complement strand
CACACACACACACACACACACACACACACACACACACACACACACACACCTGCGCGAGCGACAAACACGGACTTTAAACGTGAAGATTTACAACATCCACACTGGTGAGGTGGTTGCGCCCTGCGTGTGTATCCAAAGCGTGACTTTTGCTGTCCTGCTCGGGGAAGGGTCTGTGGGCCAGGGTCATCTGAGGAAGAAGCAGATGAATGGAGTTGCGTATGGGAACTTTTATTTAAGATTTAAGTTTTTTTTATTTCAGAGGTCCTCATGGCTCAGCAGCAGAAGCATAAATGTTACTGTTAAGAAACCTGATGATAAAGATAAATAAAAATCTAAGTCTGATTATGAAGGTAAATTAAATATCTGACAGTGATCATTACACAGTGTAGATATAATTCCTCACTTCACCATCTGTGTCGCAGTTTCACGTCTCCAAAATGAGCGTACGCATGGGTCAGAGCTGGCTGAGGCACCGCACATTTTCACGTCAAGTTTGGATTTTATAAATCACAACCATGGTGTAAAAAGTGGCGTACGCAAGTTTCTGGGCTCAAATTGTGCGTACGCAAGTTTTATAAATCCGACCCCTGGTCATTCAGTATATTCAGGTAGTCAGCTGACCTCATTCTTTGAGCACAGACTGTTGCTGAATCTAGACCTGACCACCTGCAGCAACCACACATCATAGACCTTAGATACATCCAGGTGGACACTTTTCTTGGCTGGGCAGTGTATTAGGCATGACCCTCACTAAATTTTACCTCAATATCTGTGACAATGACTAAGTTATAGATATGTTTGTATTGTTGATGGCTTATTTCTTGTGGCAGCCATCTTGGTTCAGGCTGACTCCAAAATTAAATAGTCACTTGTAAATGAACATCCACTCTTTAACTTTCAATAAACCTTTGCTGAGAGTCACACACACACACACACACACAAACAAGTTTGTATTTCTATCCATATTAGGACCATATGACTTCCATTCTTTCCACTGACCCCTTGCCCAAAACCTAACCTGAACTGAATTCACACCTTAGTCCTAAATCAAACCCCCAGCCCATAAATGGAGTTTCACCACTGATCTTTGGTCCCCATAAGGACCACTAGTCTTTACAAAGTAGGTGTGTGTACCAGAAATGGTCATAAAAAGGTAACAAATAGAAAAACACACAGACAAAAACAAAACAGTCCACCTTTCCTTTTTAGCAACAGGTGATAAAATGACACCTCTGTGCAACATAAACCCTACAGTCTGAGTCTGACTTTAACTATTTTGTTTCATCATGAGCTCATGTCTGTAATCTACTTTGCATTTAAAGAACCAGATGTGCACGTCGGTGCACGAGCTAAATCCTGTTGTTCACTTTAAACAGATGTGCAGCAGCAGCTCAGACGACAGTGGGAACGTCACATCTGACCTACTGGCCCAATAAACTGATGGAAGTGAGGTTGCACTGAGAAACTGTGACTGCAGACAGACAAACTTAATCTGGGCCCCAATTTACTCAGATTCTAGATTAGCAGTAGAAGTGGCCAAACAGGAGAAACAACAAAAACCAGACTGAAAACAATCAGAATCTAAAGTTTTTATAACTCTGACATCAGTGTCAGATCCACACTGAGGCTGCTGGACCGACCTCTGATACATCAAGGGTCTTAAGTGGCCCACCCTCTGCATTCTGGTGCTGTTCTGTAGAGAATATTCCCATGGTAACATCACAATCTGCATGTCACTCTGGTTGTCATAGCAACCATAAAGCAGTGGGATTGGTGGAGCAGCACTTGCTGGATTCAGGCGTTCACAGAGCGCAGCCTGGTCTACACTTAACCAGGATGGAACAGCTGACATTTAACCTCATGGTCCATCATGGGGCTAACACTGATCTGATGGTAGGACTGATGCTTTCTAACAGCAGGCTGTCACAGGAGGCATGACACGGGATCCTATCTYAGTCTAATGTGGACAAACTGTACCAAAGAGCCTCCACACAACAAAACCTGTCAGACTCTGTCTCTCGTCCTTGGTGAATAATCACAGCTACATCTGGCTTGTTAAATTGTTGCACTTAGAGTGACAGAAATTGAAATTACTCTGCCTCTACAGCCTAAAACAAACAAAGCTGATGAGTCACTGGAGGCTGCTGTCAGCAGTTTAATCCTGTAAAAATGACCGCAGTCATAAAGCATGTAGACACCTGTTGTTAGAGTCGATGCAGCTCCTTCTGCCGATGTGATTACAGAAAGGTCCCATCCTGCAGGGCACACTGATCTGATTAGACTTAACAGATCGGCTTGAAGAGACCAATGCGCATGCACGTACGCACGCACGCACGCACGCACGCACGCACGCACACACACACACACACACACACACACACACACTGTCTAGTAGAGCTAGCTGTCTTTATGGGGACATTCCATTGACTTCCAGTAATTTCTACAGCTTTACCCTGACCCCTTACCCTGAACCTAACCTCACAGTTACATAACCCCTGACCCACCAACGGCATATCCCCCCATGGGGATTAGGCTTAGGTCTCCACGAGTACCAGGTGGTCCCCACAAGTAGGGGAGTATGCAAAAAATGGTCCCACATAGTAATGAATACCCAACCATTCAGTGTGTATGAGTGTAATGAATCAGACAGCACTTGAACATTCTCTTGAACATGCACACTCATGGTTCTCAGATGCAAAAATYTAGATTGCTTTCTCCGGGTCAGGAGTGAGTTTTGATTGAAACGGAGGAGTTGAAGTGATTCAAGTCTTGTTCACATGTGACACTAGGATGAACTGATGGATCAGAGCATTGTCCAGAGTAAAGAGGATGTTGTTCCAGTCTGGGGTGATGAAGAAGAAGGTGAATGTCAAACATTTTGATTTACTGGTCTATGCTCCAACGCTCTCCTGTAGTCCTGAGATATGGACCATATCTGAAAGAACAAGATCCTGMYTACAAATGACTAATATGAGCTTCCTCAGCAGAGTGGCTGAGCTCAGCCRCAGAGATAAGATGAGGAGCTCCATCATTTGGGAGGAGCTCAGATTAGAGAATCTGCTCGTCGTTGAATAAAGGAGTCAGCTGAGATGATTCAGACGTCTAATTTTGGATGCCTCTCTCCGGAGATTTTCTYACACGTCCCACTGGGAGAAGATCAGAACTAACTGAAGGGATTATATATCTTCTCTGAGCTGGAACACCGCAGGAGAGTTGCCTCAGAGAGGGGTGTTGGAGATTTGTTTTTATTTGACAGCTTTCATCAGACCAACAATCTTTCAACACAATGGGAATGTTTGAACTCAGTGAAGACCCAAGAAAGAGTAGAAAATTGTTAAAATGTTAAAATCCTGATATACACCAAAAACTGCTGGAACACCTGTGTCGTTGTCTACAACATTAACAGTTTTACACTTTGTACAGAGGGGCTTCCCAACAAGAATTAAGCCCCTGCTCCAAAAATGGTCTCTTTAAGCTTGACTGAAATTGTCAGCTGCCTCATGTGGACAAACCAAATGTCTCCTGGAGAAAACCCTTATAATTAGGCAAAACAAGGACTCTGTACTTTGGCCACCATGGCGAGGAGTTTGTTTGGAAGAATTTCAAACCTGAACACTGTGTTAGCTGTCGAGCACGGTGATGGTAGCATGACACTGTGGTACAGGTGCAATGCAAATGGAAGGAATACTACAGCAGGACAACTGCCAGATTATTTAACTTTAAATCAACAGCTGGATGGATGAAACTTGGATGCAGTTTTATGTTAAATGGTACAATGAACAGGTTTCTGATTGGGTAAAACAAGRTAAAGCTTCTGGAATGACCTTCCTAAAGCCCCAACCTAAATCCTGTAGGCAAGTTGGGAATATTTCTTATTAGGTCTGTAAAAGAAAACCAATCATCTTAAAAGGGACCTAATGTGCAAAATTCACTTTTTTTCAGGTTTTTTTTACTTACATTTGGGTCTGTACTGTACGTGAAGCGCCCTCWGCAGGAACCATGTTTCCACCGGGCCCTCAGGAAGCAGCAACAAYCACATGTTGACCTCCCCGGCACCAGGGCGCCTGACTTCGGTTTGTCCCTACCAAGCCCTCATCTGGGGTGGACATAATCAAGCAGGGTTCTCTACGGACGAGTAGGCATTTCTYACGAAAGGCYGTTCAAAACAGACACACCTGATTGGACAACCTTTTTTCATGGGATYCATCTGATTGGATGAGCACAAAGGAGCGTTGCCTGACAACAACACCTGATTGGATGATTGTTGCTTCAGCGTTTCTTTAGCTTACCTTATACCCTAGCATCTGACTTTCATWTTTATTTTCATTACATTTAGTTTTACAWACTTGATGTTGTTACAGTGGTAATTAGAAGACTTGGAAATAATACCAGCCGGCAGGTTAGCTGCTGGTTTTTAATGTTTATYTGAAGACGCAGACAGTGTCGGACCAAAAGTCTTCATTCATTATTTCTGCATATGTTTATTAAAGATACCGACCCAAAGTCTTCATTCATTATTTCCACTTCTCTTAACAAAGAGCTCCAGGTTGCCTTTCAAAATAAGAGCACCATCAGTCTGTAGTGTTTTTTATTTTATTTTATTTTTTGAGGCATTTAGAAATAGGGAGAACTAAATGTTTGGTTTTAATGATACATTGTGGTTTCATTAAAAAAAAACAAAAGCAGTTTTGGTTGTTAAAATTGATGTGAAAGTAGTTAAGGTCAAAAGTGAAAGAAAAACAAAAGAGAAGAACCAACTTTTTGAAAAACAGAGCAAATACAACTAGCCAATCAGTGTTTATGCTTCAGACACGCCTACTCTTGTGACACGTTTAGAGTCTGCAGAGAACCCCTTCTCGACGTAATGCGCGCAGTCTGTTTACTACTGTTGTACCATTGTTGTGCATCTGCTTGTAGCAGCATTTTCATGTCTCTTAAGTGCTAATATAAATGCCATGTTGGGAGGGCAGAGCTAACAAACAAAAGGTTGGGKGGGTGTTGCCAACAGCAGCTTGTTTGCATAAACAGCTCCTTCTGAAGAGAGCTCTGAACAGTCAGAACTGACCAGGTGAAAAGATGATTTTGTGTTTTAAACCTAATGAACATGTTTGAATAGCCCAGATGTATCCTAACTTGTTCAAGGCACCATAATAGGTGCTCTTTAAATAAACTTAGCCAAGAAGAATTGTCAAATACAGTACATAGACAGAGTTACACCAGAAGCTTCTTGATGGCTTCAAAAACAACCTGTGGTCAAGATGAAACTTCATAAGTCATTTAGTCAGATTTTAGTGGGGGTGTATGGACATATTTGTGTCTGTTTAAAGGGGATTCTGTGTGGACTAGAGAAAATCCACAATAAAGTCAAACGTATGCAWTCAGTTCTTGTTTTTAAAAATCAWTGMAGTTGTTTATTATCTTATGATGAGTGGATGTGAACTGTGAAAACCTGCACTTCAACTGCAGCTAAAACGCCTTAATTTATAAACTCCTTRAATTGTGAAATGTAAGCCTTTAACTGCGTTGTCCTTCACTAGAATGCTGTAGTGGTTGGTACCTGTTGATGTCTCCCTGCAGCTGGGTGAGACAGGCAGAGTGGGCTGTAAGCATAGTTGAGTCAGCTCAGAATGAGATGTCACAACAAAGCTGAAGGTAAATTTGATCTTTTTTTGACTGAGTTTTCAGGTTACCTGCAGTAATTAAGCAGAGTACAGATTTGATTTGTGTTGCTGACYCTGCAGATGGCTGTGAGGATGGATTACATCTAATCTCCCACTGTTGCATTTTAGCACAGGACTTACATCACTTCCTGTGAAGTGCACAGCCCTCTTTACATCATCCCCCACAAACAGAAAAGGTGGGAGTCCCCCTCTGATGAGAGTCAAAAGGAGTCTGATGAGACGCCTGCAGCTTTAAGAGGGTGAAACACCATTAATGATTCAGCTGCTCATTCATTTTCTTTTCTCTGAAATTTTGAAAGAGCTACATGGAGGATAAACAGATATTGTATGTTTCAATTTAAATGAATTAATAAAAGCTAAAATAAACAATACAGAAAATAATTTTATTTATTTTGTTACTTTCTTAAAAAATGTGTACGGTATATTTGTAACAAATAAATAACATGGTTAACAGCCTGATTCAAAATGACCATAGCAAATTCACTGCCTATAAATGGCAGTAACTTAGTACATTTTACAGATAATGACCCAAACTTTAGTGTGGTAATGCCTGAGAATTGCCAATAGATAGATTGAGTTATAACAAACTCTGCAAGATCTTTATTTAAAAATTTAGTAAGCAAGGCAGCAGGCGGTATGTATTTATTTAAGGAATATTATATATTATTTTATTACTTCTGCAAACAGCATACTTTAGATGAATTATTTTCTTTCAGGTAATGRTCCTGCCAAGCTGCTGCAGGTATGTAATCAATTCTGTGTTAGATTATGTGAAAACTATTCATCTGAAGAAATAAATACCAAATAGGTTAAAAAAAACATTTTTTTGCTTGCAAATTCATTAAACTTTTATTTGAAACTGTGAGTGGATTCATTGTCCCTGGAAGAGGATGCACTGTTGGTGGAGGGTTTTCCCTCATTTTACGTGTTCTGTTTGTTTATGACTGTAAAAGCCAGGACTGTTGATTTCATTTCTGTCTGCCAGCTGTGCAGACAGCAGTGTCTTCACTTTAACACTCAGTTCAGTGAGATTAATAACACACAATAAAAGTGATCTGAGGACACTCTGTAGAAACAGTAAACAGATCAATTCAAATCCATCTACAATAATTTAAAAAAACTAAACTCAATAAACATTGCCAGTAGAACAATATTGTTTTTTTTTATCTACGTGTGTGTGTGTGTGTGTGTGTGTGTGTGTGTGTGTGTGTGTGTGTGTGTG
>NW_013952522.1:1344098-1347012 GCF_001266775.1 Austrofundulus limnaeus | reverse complement strand
TGTGTGTGTGTGTGTGTGTGTGTGTGTGTGTGTGTGTGAGTCCTTACTGACTGTGAATGTACACAAACATACTCTGAGCTCAAACTGATCTGTGTTTACACCTTTGCCTTTAACTATTAGAATCATTTCTGTCAGCAAAATATTTCATCAACCACTGAACACATCTGAATCAAACTTGCACAAACATCTGCAACTGATTATTTTTGGAGTCAACCAATTCAAGATGGCCACTCTATCTAATTACCTTAGCACACACTAAAAGGGCCATGCCTCTGTGAGCTGATTGAACATGGAGCTAAAGTTTGGTGTAGTAGTAGCTGAAACTCATTCCCAACACATCCTTCTAGCACTAATGTGAAAAATTCTACAATATATTGCATTATCATAAAATATTACACAAAGTGTTATTTTTAAGTTTGATCAAAATYTTTATTTCTCTATGATGATTTRAGTTTGAAACTCTGGCGTGAAAAGCAGCAGGCGCGGGAATGCCAGGTTTGTAATTTCTCTCTGGGACTTCAAATACAACCCTGTGATTGAGACGGCTCATTGGACCATGGGTGGTTCTGAACAGGATGAATGGGCCTGCTTTGATCACCACCTGAAGAGTTAACTGTTATGAGAAACAGTAAGAACAGGTGAAAATAGCAGGAGGCCTCTTGTAGCTTCACCTCTGACCTCATTGGTTCTGTTACTCAGCAGGTGTCCCTTCATCCACTCAGAGCACTGAATCATAACATCTGAATCGATGGACTCAATTAGACCTCATAAATCATCGACTTCCAAAGACCACAACATGTCCACCCAACACACACAGACACACATGAAAAAAAGAAAAAMAAAATCACAACACAACACTCTCTGAGGGAAAATCTTTATAGAATTCCACGCCCAGCTTTCAAACTAATGAAACGATTAATTATGCTAAGTGCTAAAGCTGTAGCTGTTCAGGTCAAACACTGAATTGTGCACATCTACAACAACATAACAAGATGTCACACTCAAGAGTGTATGCTGTGAATGACTCTCAGCTACTACCACATCATGTTTTAACTCAGTATCTGTAAAACTGACCAAGTTACAGCTATGTTTGTGTTGGCTAATATCAGCTAGCTGTGATGGTCAACTTCAATCAGTTTAATCAGTTGTAGATACAAACACACGCTCACACACGTACATGGATAAGAAGCTGATCACCCAGTCTCCTCTTTCATAGTGGCTGATAACAGCTCGATGCAGTCTGATGTAAACAAGGCTGATCAGATGTTATTGATCAAAATGAGACAGGCAGCTGCTCCTCTCATCAGGATCAAACCTTCACATCACCAGCAGCAGGAGCCGGGCAGCAGAGCCCATCTCCTCCCAGGAGGGGCGTACACTCTAGCTCTGTGGCATCCTTAACATGTCCCCGCTGTCAAACAGCAGGAAGGCACTGCTGTGATGAAGCTGGGCGCAGATGTTTCTGCTTTGTGTGTCTCAAAGTGGACAAACTGGACTACACGTCTGTCCTGAGGAAGAAAGCTAATCTTTATGACCTGTAACTGTGTTTTCACAGTCAGTTCAGATCATTTTGAACATATCTGAATGATTATTTTATTAGTGTATAACTGTCTGTATGAACATAGTGGGAAAAAGGTAACAAAAGTTGAGTAATTCTGTGTCTTATCTTCATGTATTGTACAAATGACGTGTTTGTTTTGACAGTTTTTGACAGTTCTTTCCTCCATTCACTCTCAAATAAATGGTTGTATTTTTGAAAGAACTTATAAAATATATAAATGTATCTGATATAAGCATTATATAATAATAATCACTAGAAACATGGATACAATGTGAAGGTTAAAACCAAAATGGAATGAGCTCCCCCTGTAGGCTAGCTGCCATACAAGGTAAATAAATGAGAGAAAGTAACAATTCATCTCATATATTTTATCCAGGAGGTGATTTCTGTTAATCAACATAATTCTTACTTTGCCTTATAGTCAAATTTTCATTTATCTACATTTAGTTTCTGTTAGTGTTTTTAACTCCATGGATGTGGAGGAGTAGGCAGAACTCAGCTTTCAATGACAGGAGGAGGTGAAGACACTTCCTCCATCGTTTTTTGTTAATAAACAGGACTAAACTAAAAGTATCGGCTCTTCACCAGGTTTTAACCTCATTATTTATTAAATCAAGCTCAAATCATCACCCTTCCTCCACTGTGCTTGACTTATATGAAATGATTCTTTGGTATAAAATTTCCAAGTGTGGAAATGAAGCTGTGACGCCTGTCAACAATAAAAAGACCACCTTTATAGAAAATATAAGCAACATAATTATCATTCTGTCAAAAACACACCTGCCTTTTATCAAAGCTGTTATATTAAGTAACATCCTGCCTGCAGTGAGTGTTCCTGTTTTAGTGTCAGAGGAGCAGATTGAGAAGTTGACCTGAGCTCCTTAGAAAGGATTAAACACTTTCAGCACTCTTGGTTCCATCAATCTCCGACCCTGCAGTCAGTCTTCACCCTGCAGTCTGTGGAGTATTTCTAATGATGATACAGCACCAACCTTTCCCCTCAGCCCTGAGTGTGGCTCCATGCTTGTTTCTGCAGTCCAAATCCACATGAGACCATTTTTGATAACTCCAGCTAGTCATAAATAATTGCTCTTAAATCATCTGTCAATAAGCAGAGAGCTGTTGCATAAGTCCAATCAGTGTAAATTATTCAACGTGAGACCACTTTTATATTTATCAGCTGGGGCAAACCAGGTGACGTCAGACAGAGACTGAATACAGGTACAGCCACCCTGAGGGGGTGGGTCCTCACATGGCTGAGCACCTTATGTCATACCAGTCAGGCAAAGTTAATCACACCAAGTGGCCCTGCAAAACACACACACACACACACACACACACACACACACACAC
>NW_013952522.1:1339356-1343960 GCF_001266775.1 Austrofundulus limnaeus | reverse complement strand
ACACACACACACACACACACACACACACACACACACACACACACACACACACACACACACACAGTGTAATAGATTTTGCTGGTTCAAAGGAAGGGCATTTAAAGCAGTATTGGATTGGAACCATGTGACACAATCATGAAAGCCCAGACTCATTAAATATTCCTGAAGATTGACCAAGGGACCTAAAGCCAAACATCTGATGCAGAAACACAGTGTTGTATAAAATACCACATTCTTCAGTAAAAGTACAATAGCTTACCATAAAATTACTCTGGTAAAAATTAAAGTCTCCTCTAAGAATATTACTTGAGCAAAAGTCTTAAAGTATCTGATATTTTTTGCACTTAAGTATCAAAAGTAATTTTTTGACATAAAATGTACTTAAGTACTAAACGTATMAAGAAAAAATGAGCGGTTACATTTTCCATAATGACATTTACTGGGAAGAGACCTCTCCAAAAACACATTTTTCTAAAGGCCAAAATGATGTATTAAAATATTAAAATTATAAAATTTAGGATGCATCTGTCTAGATATACAATATATATATATATAGCCTATGTGATTATTTGTCATATGACATGATTTGTGCCACGTGCAGTGCAGTTTATCTGTGTAGTATTTTTGTTTCAACAATAACAAGCTGGCATGAAAACAAGCAAAAATGAAATAAAATAACTTTCTACTTCCTACATTCTATAAAAAATGTAGAGTAGAAGTAAAAAATCAGCTGAAAAATAAATACTGAAGTAGATAATTAAAATTCTTCTTAAGAACAGTAACAAAGTATTTGTACTTAGTTACTTTACACCTCTGCAAACACACTCAGACACACAGACACACAAACACACGCTGCCCCTCACCCTGCTGAGTTGCTCCAGCAGCCTGTGGTTCTGCTCAGAGAGCTCACTGATGGCCTTGGTCTTGTCCCTGTCAGCCTCTCTCAGCTGGACCTGCTGGCGCTCCAGCTCTCCCTGCAGCTGCTGGAGATCTGTCTCCAGCTCGGCCACCCGGCCCTCCCACTCCCCCTCTCGMCTCTCCATGCGTCGTCGTAACTCGTGCTTCTCCTGCTCCAGGTGCTGGYTGTGGATGAGAAGAGAGTGGGTGGTCAAAGGTAAAGATCTTTATTTATTTTAATCATATTTAAATTTAATGAAGCTGGGAGATACATTAAAGAATTTTCACAGAAAACTGCTTTTTGGAAGAAAAGTGATTGCTAAAAATTGTAGTAAATTTTGTATGACCTGTTATTTGAAAATTTTATAAACACATATTTTGTTTAAACTGAGAAACTATACCATTTGAAGTTGTTTTTTTTTTTGTCATTTTAAGTTTTGTTATACCAAAACATGTTTAAACAGTTGGGATACAGTTGTAAAAGTGTGAAAGCTTGTAAAAGCTAACGTTAAAAATAGGAAACAAATGAAAGAGCATTTTAATCAGGTTAATGGGCAGCAGGTCAATATGGGGTTCACTAGTCTGCAAAAACTGCCTAAAATAGTGAAACAAATTCRATTGTTRCTCAATGCAAGAATGACTGAARWTCCCATTTCATTGTGCTCATGRACGATGACAATAAAGGTCTCTCTATAACCTATTCATAATGTTCTTAAAGGATTTCAAGAATCTGGAGAAATCTTTGAGCTTAAAGAACAAAAGGATGAAAGTCAGTACTGGCTGTGATGTTTGGACTCATGTGATGCTGCATTAAAAACAGGTCTGATTCTCTTCTGGACATCATGAACTCAGAAACACTTTCACAAGTCATTGTTTGTAAACAGTGCTCKTCAAGCCACCCAKAAATGCWGGTTAAAGCTCTATCATGCAAAGAAGAAAACATATGTGACACTATTTAATGATGTTGTCTTCTCAGCTTTTTTAAGATGGACTGAAGRGATGTGGGAAACTGTTCTGTGGTCAGATAAATCCAAATTTGATTCTCTTTGGAAATCATGGAGGTCACATTCCCCACACTAAAGAGGGGAGGAACTATTGCCTGTTATCAWCACACAGTTCAAAAGCCTACCTCTCTGATGGTATGGGGGTACATTGACAACTTATARACCTGGAAGGCATTATCAAAGCAGAAAAGTGTAATAAGATTTTAGAACATGCACTCCTGTACAGATCATGTCTTTTTTTCAGGGAAGGTCTTGCATATTTCAGCAAGATATTGTCGTTTATACAACAYCATGGCATCACAGTAGAGTTGCATTCCTGAAGTCTGTCTTCAATCAATCTCCATCTCCATCTTCTTCCACTTAACCGTAGTTGGGTTGCAGAGGCAACAGGTCCAGGAGAGAAACCAAGGCATCCCTCTCCCCAGCGACACTTTCCAGCTCATCCTGGGGGACCCCAAGGTGTGCAGGCCAGAGAGGATACATAATCCCTCCAGCGAGTCCTGGGTCTTCCCCGGGGCCTCCTATCAATGGGACGTGCTCGGAAAACATCCAGGAGGCACCCTAACCAGATGCCCGAACCACATCAACTGACTCCTTTTGATGTGGAGGAGCAGCGGCTCTACTCTGAGCTGCCACCGAATTTCAGAGCTCCTCACCCTATCTCTAAGGCTGTCTTCAACCAAGACCTTTAAAAAATAGAATCCTTTGGTGCATCATGAAACAAACAAACAAACAAACAAACAAACAAACAAACAAACAAACAAACAAACAAACAAACAAACAAACAGCAAAAAAGACCCAGACAGCTACAATCCCATCAGACAAGTATGGGACAATATTCTACCCCAAAACTCTGGACACTCTCCTCAGTCTGTAAGCCTGATGTTTACATGTGTTGTTAAAAAAGAGGGGATGCTTCACTGTGAAACACTGACCTGGAACAACTTTAGAGATGTGCAGTTTCTATCAAATTCAAAATACTTTAATGTCTTTCTAAAAATGTTCCTAARCAAAGTTGGATTTATGGAAAATAATTCTGCTTTATGGCAGTGACATATATTGTATTGATATTGTGATGCTTATGTTAAGTATGATGGCAAAGAATAAAAGCACCAGTTGAATCTGCTTCAAAGACATTACAGTGACAGGGTTGCTGCTAACAGTTCAGATCATAGACGGCTTCTCAGAAGCATTGCATCAGTAGAGTCRGCAGCATGGATTGTTGTGATGATTAGGCCCAAGGCCAAACCAAATGAAATCTGAATTATTTTCTTCTTTAGATAAAGGCCTGCATGAAAGGACAACAGGCAGACTGTTGCTGGAATAAGATATCAAAGGAAATATTAGGAGCATCAGTGACAAGGAGCAGCTTTATTTCTCTGAGCCCCAACATAAGGATGAATATGGATCAYAGAGCTGAACAGATGCTGGGCACATCCGACCTGCTGGGACATAAACAGGATTAGTCCCTGTGGTTCTCTGAGCCAGAGGGTTAGTTTGTCTGAAGCTTTAAAAAAAAACAACATGAAAGAAATAATAAAACTTAACTAACACTGAAAACCAAACTCCCAATATAATCACAGTCACGTTTTATGAAAGTTTTTACATCAGATTAAAATTATTTTTTAATCTCTATAACCCAAATAAGAACGCACTTGATAGATATTTTCAAGATAAAAAGCAGAACAAACAAATCCTTGTTTACCTCTAACTTCTCGCTGAGATCTTTGTGCATTTTCTCATATTGCTTGGTCAAGTCTTGGTTTCTCTCCAGCAACGCTTTGCCGAGTTTAGCAGCTAAAACCAAGTCTTTCTCCTTTTGGCGGAAGAGCAGCAGCAGGTCTGCGTTCCGCCCCAGCGCGGGCGCCTCCGGGTCGGGCAGCTCRTCCTCGCCTCCCCGCTCCCCGGCGATCATGGCCAGTTCCTCCTCCAAGGCCGTGCCCAGGCCTCCGGAGCCGGCGTGCCGCAGCGGGTGACCCTGACAGCCGCCGGGCTGCTGAGGGCCCGGCCCGCCTCGKGGCTCCATGCAGTCGCTGTCCAGTTCCAGCGGTGCTGAAACCACCGAGGACGTCTGCAGGTCCAGGCAGAACGCGGACATCTCTCCGCCCGGAGGAGGAAGAGGAGGAGAGGACGGATGAGAGGCGGCTGACTTCACTCCGGATGAGCCCAGCCTGCTCGGACTGGGCCGGGCTGACAGGACCAGCATTTAACCAAAACTTCATTCATTTTTGCCCTCTCAGTTCGGCGCTGAATCCAATTAAGCCTGAGCGTCTTCCTCACGTCCCCCTCGTCTTGACTCAGAGGAAACACCTCCTCCTCTGCAGATCAGTCACTGGCTGTTTATTCTGGGATAATCACAACACCTTGTTCTTGTTTGTTGTTTGTTGTTCTACCCCGGTATGAACCGCCTGGAGGAGCTCTTCGCAGCCGTAGGTCGGTCCGGTTCTGTCTCGTCTCGGGGTCCAGGATCCCCCATAATGATGAACCTGTTGGACCGGGGCCACCTGACAGCCAAACAAGATATAAGCGCGTCCCCGGTGCCGTCTTCAGTGCGCGTTCACGACGCGGCAGTGACGGCAGCCGAAACGTGTTACAAACAGCCAGCCCATTGGCTGAAAATGATAGCGCCATATTTTGGTGCCACACACACACACACACACACACACACACACACACACACACACACACACACACACACACACA
>NW_013952522.1:1336010-1338993 GCF_001266775.1 Austrofundulus limnaeus | reverse complement strand
ACTCAATTTTTGAGTGTTAAAAATTTCCCACTAACATTTTATTGTTATTTAGCTCACTGTTCTTTCATTTAGCTAATTTTTTACAAAAAGTTCAAATTATATTAAAAAAATAAATCCTGAATCTAAATGTTTTAAGTTAAACCTTAAAAGTTGAAGTTAAATGTTGAAGTTCACGTTTAGGTATTTTGGAATGGAATGCAGCTCATGTTATGATGTCATCATCCTGAGACGATGGCAACCTCCAATGCAGCTAAAGCCTGGTTTATGGTTGACGCGTTGCACCTGGCGCGAGGGGGCGCACGCCAAAAGTGACTCAATCACATCGTCCTTGTGCATTGGCCTCGCGCTTTGTCCTAGCACGTGGTCGTGCACCTCCAAAATTTTGAAACTCCGCAAAGGCTGCGTGCACCGCGCATTATTCAAACAGCATGTTTGTTCGTCATGCTTTTCCTCTCCCATTTACAAAATTTCACAAGTGTACTTCCATGTGTCCTTTTGGAGAAACCTACAACAATGCAAGCGCCACATATAAACACCTCCGCTGCTGGCGAGGGTGCGCGCGCACTTCGCYACTACCCAAAGCGCGACTATAACTGAGCCTTAAAGCTTTCCTACAAGACATCTTGTAGTTGTCTCAACCCATTATGTTTTTATATATATTTTTTAAATTTAGATGTGAAGTATTTTCTTCAGTAGCATTAGCAGTGTCTAGCGGTGGCTAGCAGTGGCCATCATGATGTTTGTTGCAGGATGATGATGTCATCCTGGTTAGCTGATGCTAACCTCTACCAGTGCTTCTAACATTGCTAGAAAATCATGGTAAATAAATATCTGGAAATCATCGGCTCTGGGCTTCTGTACTTTCATAACATCTAATAAGATACCTTTGTTTTACATTAAGGTAAATTTTTACTTTTTTTGTTTTGACAGATTTTATTTAGCAGAAGAAGAAGAAGAAGAAGAAGAAGAAGAAGTAGAAGAAGAAGAAGAAGACAATTTGCAGATCCCCATCATAGACACAACAGTTGAGTTAAAACATGAAATATTGTTTTGACATAAATGAATGCTATTCTACTGTGTGTACGTAATAAAAATTCTCCTGCCTTCCCCCCTAAAAAGCATCTTAATTGAACTTTTCCACACTTTACTTTTTARAACTAAATTATATTATTTCATGTTTTATCCACTGAGCTCTTACTGAAAACTTTTACAAATGACTAATTTAACACATGAAGGATTATGTTAGGAATGTTTGGGTTGAAAAGAACACGAGTTAGATGTTAAGCTTTGATGTTCTTAGTAAACTAGATGTTTCAGTGTGGGTGTATTTGTGTTGGGTGGGGGTTGGATGGACTTGTGATGAGGTTGGCATGTTGGGGGCTGGGTTTTGATGATGAGTGATTAGAAACAAAAGCCTCTTGAGCCGATAAACTGAAGCCACAAAAGAAGTGGGTCACAGCCTGCTGGTKCACTGCAGTCTTGCTTTAGGGGCCCGGGGGTCACATAGTGGATAATAGATMATTTCCTCAATGCACATCAAAATCTCATTGCTTTAATAAAACAGCTAAGCTGAATCAGTCCATCAGCCCACATTATCCTTATAACTGGTTCAGAAAAACAACAACAACCTTAACAGGAAAAACAAAAAGCACCACAGATGGATCAGTCAGAGGTTTACAATCATTCAACTTGAGGTTTTRATTCATCTATTTGAATTGTTCTTTTTTTCAGGTTTAAATATATATCCAGTCACTCACAGAAGCCTAAAAATACTGACTGGAATCTGTTTCATCAACCGTCTATCCTGGTAGATGGGCGGGAGAATTGCCAGGATCAAAACWGTGTAAGACATTGAGACWGAGGTCACAAACAAGACTGATGCTGTGCAAACTGCCTATAAGTCTGCCTGTCCYGAGAAAGTCTGGAGCCCGTCAAAGCAGCCGGCCTGGTGAACTCCAGAGTTGTCTGGCCTCCGTAAGGCAGTAAGATGTAAATGGCGAAGATACAGTTCCCAAACAAGTAAAACCAGGTGGGAACAGTATGTACAGTCRCACAATCACTATAGAAGTGTTCTAAGGGAATGTAAGAAACTTTCTTGGACAAAGTTTTGTGAAGATYWTAAAGGGCCTAGTGCCTCTTCRAAGCTTTACCWGTCAACCWTRTATCCTTCATTGTCCCACCAGAAGCATTGCCAGTCACACAGACAAGTGTTCTTCAGCATCTTCTCCAGGTACACTTTCCTGGGGCAGAAGAGACTGCACAGCCTGTCACAGTTGCTAACTCAAATCCAACAGAGGATGACTGGAGTTGAGCTGCATAGTCATTGGGGTGCTACACCAAAGGTTATCAGAAGGATTTACACAGCCGTAGTCCAGCCCATGTTATGGTATGCTGCTTAGTTGTGGTGGCAAGAGTGATGCTCAACATGTGCAATGAATGACCTGCCTGAGCATCACAGGTTCCATCAGAAAAACACCCACGGCAGCCATGGAAGTCCTACTGGACCTGGCTTCACATATCTTGGAGGAGGCCACATCCAGTTACACCAGTCTGGTAGGTGGAAAAGCCTATCTGACTCATGGCACACTAGAATCTGGAACTGGGCAGTTGCTGTTCCAGTAACTGCAGGACCTGGAGACAGAATGGTCAAAAAATATAATTTTGAGCCATGTTTTAAAGGCACAGTGTGTAGGATTTGTTGTTTTCAGCGACATCTAGTGGTTGAGTGGTTGAATCATCCCCCCTGGTCCTGTCCCCACCCCCACCCCCCACTTCCAAACACAAAGGAATTGCTACGGTGTCTCTCAGGTGTCAAAAACCTTTGATAATTCCAACCACGATGTCTACCAGCAGCTTCAGGGCTAGTGATGTTTCAAGTGGTAAGATTATGAGCTTTAATAAGAAAAATCATCCCAGCTACAATGATAGACAACAAATATTATATTTTCAGGGGTGGAAATTAAAAAATTTCCCCACCAGCCAC
>NW_013952522.1:1333321-1335342 GCF_001266775.1 Austrofundulus limnaeus | reverse complement strand
GTCCAATACAGCCCCCTGCTGCATCTACACAATATGGTACTGTACCAAAGTTTCATAATATTTAAACTCAGTAGTTCAGTGATGATTACAATATTAATATGATTGTATTTTGATGTTTTACTGTAATACTGTCTTTATGTTGTCCTATTGCTGTAATATATGCTGTTAGTCCTGATCTCAGTATTGCTTTCTTTATTTCCTGCATAGAAAAATAAACATCCATCACATTTCCTGGGTTTGCTCTGTCTTCTAAAATTAAATTATTTGCCCTTCTTGTCTGCTCCCTCCTAAATTTCCCGTGTTCTGTCAAATTATCTGAACATGAATTTTTGAAAATGTTCTTGCCGTTACTTCTACTTTCTCTTCATTTGTTGCTGCTTTTCCTTCTTCATGTTTTAGAACTGGGTTTGTCCTGTCCTGTCTATTTCCCTTCATTTTCTTAATCATTCCCCAAACATTAGCTATAGGAGTTGTTCTGCCAATTGGATCACAAAAAACTCTCCATTTTGTCCTCTTTGCCTTCTTAATAATTTTCTTTGCTTCTGCTTGATATTTTTTTAAATTCAATTAGATTTTTAAAATTATGTGTTTTCTTCAATATTCTAACAACTCTGTTTCTTTTCCTTATTGCTTCACTGCACTCTTTTGTCCACCAAGGCACCTCTTTCTTTTTGCTCTTACCTTCACTTACAGGAGTTTTTATTTTTGCTGCTTTCAATATAACTTCCCTAATCGTTTCCTCTACACTCTCTATATCTAGATTTAAATTGACTTCCTCCATATATTTCTCACATATATATTTAAATATCTTCATTTTGCCTTACTAAATATCCACCTTTCCTGCCTTTCTACTATCTCTTTCTCTTTAGATATAAGGATTTTACAAAAAATTGGAAAATGATCACTACCTGTTGTTGTTTCTTGTTCTATTTTGCACTCACATAATCCTGCTAAATCTCTGGACACAAAGTTAAATCTACAGCTGAGTAATTTCCTGTATGTACATCTATTCTTGTTCCTCTTCCATCATTCATGCATACCAATTGATTATCTTCCAACAATTGTTCAATTATATCTCCATTTGTATCTGTTCCCTGCCCTCCCCATAAATTGCTATGAGCATTAAAATCTGCACACCAAATGACTTTGTTTTGATTTTGTCCCTGAGTTTCTTTTAATTTATCCAAGTCCAATCTTCTACATGGATTGTAATAATTTATTATAGTAAATGGCTCTGCCTTTATCCAAATTTCCACAATTACAAACTTATCTTCGTTTCTTCTCTTAATCACTCTAAACGGCAACCCTTCCCTAATAAATATGGCATATCCCCCACCATTACCTTCAATCCTATCAAATCTAACAGCAGAATATTTTAGTATTTTAAATTCTAATTGGGGTTTTAACCAAGTTTCTTGTATACAAATAATCTCTGGAGCTTCTTCTAATTTATCAATAAAATGTTTCAATTCTTGTCCATTTCATATTAAACTTCTTGCATTCCATTGAAGAAGCGAGACCATATTGTTGTTATCCTATCCAAGCTGTCTCCTGACTGGCCTGAGCGCTGAGGTCATCCCTCACTTCCTCCCGTGTCATTTCATTGATGTTAAGATGATTTGCTGCTGCTTTCACAATCACTTGAATCCGTTCTGTGTTTGACTTAATTTCCATTGTTGCATTTATAACTCCTGCAATAAATGTCACTAATTTTCTTAGATCTAAATACATTTTATTTTCTTTTGTTTGGTTTAATCCTGTATTCATCCAGTTTTCCACCCCAACCTCAGTTCTTTGTTTTACCACTTTAACAGCCTCTGCATAGGATACACTCCTGATCAAAACCTTAAGACCAGTCAAAAAAGTGCAAGAATTTGCATTTTGCACTATTGGATCTTAAGAAGGTTCTAAGTAGAGCTTCACAATGTTAAAAGAAGAAATCAGTGCAAGAGACAAGAACTTTTGAGCAGGGAATTTTGCTGATCAAAAGTTTAAGACCATAGCTCAACCCCCCCCCGCCC
>NW_013952522.1:1329272-1332664 GCF_001266775.1 Austrofundulus limnaeus | reverse complement strand
CATCTTCTCTTTCCTTTACATGTCTGAGCTGTATGGCCAAATCTTTGACATTTAAAACATCTCATTGGTCTTGGGACATACTCTCTTACATTGTAGGATAAATATCCTAAATAAACTCTTTCTGGGATTTTTTCTTCATCAAACTCTATCAGGATACTTTCACTGTTGGTTTTTTCTCCATTTTTAAAGGTCTGAAGTCTTCYTACATTTTTAATTTTTCCTCCTCTAAGATTTGATTTTATTTCCTCATCTGAAACCTCAATTGGAATCCCCCAAATCACTCCCTTCTTCCATTTACTTCCATCTTGTACCAGACTCCCACTTGTCACTTTATATTTTCCTATTTCTTTCATCCTACATGCTCTGTCTTTTTGTTCCTCTGTATTACAACTTATCATTAAGTTTCCATCTCTTAGTACTTTTGCATTAGTGATGTCTCCCACCTGATTCTTCAGAATCATGGATAATCTAACTGGACTGATTGTTTGCAACGCCTTCTCCTCGTTAACTCTAACAATCACTTTGAACTCTCTTACTTCCCTCTCCATTTCTTCTTCAGACTCATCCCAGCTTTTCACTACTCTTCCCTTCTTTTCTGCACCTGTCGTTGCTGAAGATTTTACTCTTTTTGGACTCATCCTTTCACTATTCGATGCTTCAGGACTCCCGGCACTTTCATTATCTATACTACTTCCCCACTCTGGTCCATTCACAGCACAGCTGAGTCTACTCGCCGTAGTCTTCTTCCAAAGTTCTTTCACTAGTCCTCGGGATTTTCCAATAGAGTCTTGAATATTTCCCCGACGCCGACCTCCAGAAGTCCGAGGTATTCTTAACTCTTCATCTTCTTCTTTTTCAGTTCTTGATTTTAACTTTTTAACCATCAATCCGTCTCAATCAACTACCGTCCTTGTGTGTGACTTCTCTTTCTCTCTGGCTCCTGTGTTTGTGGGGACACTATCTGCTCTGTGGTACAGAGTTCTGATGACTCCTAACTTGTGTTCCAGTGGATGATGGGAATCAAAATGTAAATACTGGTCTGTATGGGTGGGTTTGCAATACACGTCAGTTTCTAACGGTCCTCCAGCCAAAACTGAGACATCACAGTCCAGGAACGCCAACCTGCCATCTTTCACATCTTCTCATGGGAACTTTATTTATTTATCCCCAGAGTTGATGTGATCAGTGAAATGTTGGAMTTCCTGGGATTTAATTTTAACCCAGGTGTCATCAACATACCTGAACCAATAGCTCGGTGGTGTCCCTGTAAAGGACATCAGAGCTCTATTTTCCATCTCCTCCATGTACAGGTTTGCAACAATAGGGGAAACTGGGGAGCCCATAGCACACCCATGTTTCTGCCCACAGTATTGCCCCCCATATGTGAAATAGATTGATTCCAGGCACAGTTTCAGAAGTTGACACAGTTGTTCTATGGAAAGAGTGGTTCTGCTGCTAAGAGTGGTGTCTGATTTTAATCTTACACAGACCACCTCCACCGCCTTATCAACAGGAACACACGTAAAGAGTGATGTGACATCAAAGGAGACCATAGTTTCATCCGTCTCCATGATGACATCCCTCACCTTGTTCACAAAGTCCATAGTGGTATGTGATGATCTGAAATGCCAACTAATGGACCAAGTACTGACACTAGATATTTGGAAACATTGTAAGTGAAAGAGTTAATGAAGCTAACAATAGGTCTTACCGGTACATCCTGTTTGTGAATTTTGGGTAAACCATACAGACTAGGAGTGGCGTCATCTGGGTACAGTGTGTGGTACAGAATGTGGTTAATAGCTTTGTCCTGCTCTAACTTTATGTGCGTTCCTGTTGACAAGGTGGTGGATGTGGTCTACGTAAGATTAAAATCAGACACCACTCTTAGCAGCAGAACCACTCTTTCCACAGAACAACTGTGTCAACTTCTGAAACTGTACCTGGAATCAACCTATTTCACATTTGGGGGGGGCAATACTGTAGGCAGAAACATGGGTGTGCTATGGGCTCCCCAGTTTCCCCTATTGTTGCAAACTTGTACATGGAGGAAGTGGAAAAGAGAGCTTTGATGTCCTTTACAGGGACACCACCGAGTCATTGGTTCAGGTATGTTGATGACACCTGAGTTAGAATTAAATCCCAGGAAGTCCAACATTTCACTGATCACATTAACTCTGTGGATAAATACATGAAGTTTACACAAGAGGATGTAAAAGACGGCAGCTTGGCATTCCTGGACTGTGATGTCTCAGTTTCAGATGGAGGACGGTTAGAAACTGACATGTATCGCAAACCCACCCATACAGACCAGTATTTGTATCTTGATTCCCATCACCCACTGGAACACAAGTTGGGAGTGATCAGAACTCTGTACCACAGAGCAGACAGTGTCCCCACAAACACAGGAGCCAGGGAGAAAGAGAAATCACACAAGACAGGCCCTGGAGCAGTGCAGTTATCCTGACTGGGCTTTTCTGAAAGCAGACAAGAAACCCGAACAGGATTCCAGCCAACCACAGGTGAAAATGATCCTAAACCCAGACCCAAACCAGTCATCATAGTGTTTCTATTGAGTTTCTGTATTTGTCCTTAAAGATAATTGTGTGTATTTGTGTGTAAATTGTGGCCCACCATGCAAGCAGCCCGTCTGTGTTCAAACCATGAAAGACAGGTCCTGGGACCAGACACCAGTCTCTGTCATTAACCTCCTTCCTTCATCTTTGCGCAGTGGCAGTATTGTAGCCTATGAGGTTAATCTGAGGCGCGATTATTGCTAGTTGAAAACTTTTATCAATTCCTGCCTGAATGACTTGAAATACAGTCAGCAATGGCAATTTTTGACAGCTTTCATGTAGGCTGATGATCTGTTCAGAATGATGTCTCTAAGATATTCTGCACACCTCTTCATTGTATTTGAGTTGTGGATATGCGCTCAAAGCAGAGAATGTTAGGTTCTTTACTTACAGGAGTACAGAATTTTTACCTAACCAAACATGTCCTGATGCATCTCAGTAATCCAGGTAAAAAATCAAAAAGAAAAAAATTGTATAGGTCTTCTGGACGGGTTCTTCTCTAATGAAACGTTTCATCTCTCCTCGAACCCGTCCAGAAGACCTATACAATTTTTTTCTTTTAGTACTCCATGTTCAATTGTCCTGCTCTTGCAATGCTGTTATTGTGAGTATGACTCAACCATCTGTGAACAACAGGGATAACAAGCGCGCTAATGATCAGGGAAGGGTCCATGTCCCCAGGGGCATCATTTGAGGCGTGGCTTGACAGTATGGGGTCATGTGATCTTAGTCTATAACTGTGTCCAAAATGTCCTGATGCATCTCAGTAATCCAGGTAAAAAATGAAAAAGAAAAAAAATTGTATAGGTCCTCTGG
>NW_013952522.1:1327611-1329036 GCF_001266775.1 Austrofundulus limnaeus | reverse complement strand
GGGCTTAAAAGCCTGAATTTTGCCTGAAACTCTCAGACTGAAGAAGTCTCTTGGAGAAGAGACGAAACATTTCATTAGAGAACCCATCCAGAAGACCTATACAATTTTTTTTCTTTTTGTTTTTTTTTTCTAACCAAACATCTTTATCATTTGGTTAAAACAATAAAATGCTTTTATCACTTTCAATTGTAGTGATGACAAATGACACTTTTCTAAAGCTTGTTTAAAAATGTTTTATTACTTAAAGCTTTTTAACACAGTCATCTTTGGTGGCATCGTCTGGTCAAAAGTATGAAAAACAGCTCTAAACAACAAAATTAACCTAGCTGTTTTTCTGTCTGATTTCAGGTTTTCATTGAGCTGCTTTGAGTAGGGTTTCTGTAGATGAAATGTTAAAGTTTTTTTTTGTTTATTAAAAGTAAACAATATGTGTCATGGCATGATTCCCCTGTGATTTCTTCACATTTGTAAACAAATTATTTTAAAACAATCCCAACTAATTAACAGCATGGTTCGGAATGATTGCTTATGCTGCCAGTTCTCTGCCTCCATGACTTTATGTATTCAACCAAATAATTTTTTACCGTAAGATCAAACTGTATCTCATGAACATGTAGTCTTTGCTTTTATAATGTTTCAATCAGCGTCCAGTAGGACGTAAACAAAGGGAGACCCTGTAGTTAAATTACATCATACTGGTTACCATGACTTCGCCCCCAGGATCTTCAGGTATGTCTAACTTTTAAACTGGAACTCAGTGCTTAGATCTAAAATTATATAAAAATTTAGTCATTTAAATATTCATTGTTGTTAATCAGAAACTCAATATTTGAGACCCAAACAATGAGTTTAAGGAAAATTTAAAATATAGATTAAACTAACGCAGCACTTAGGTATCACGTTAGTGTTTCCATATCCGTATTTTGAAATCTTTATGATGAAAGTTGTTTAAACCAAATGATACAAATATTTAAGTGAGAATACAGACACATCTTGGATTTTTGATAAGAAAAAGAAATATTCTGTTTGAAAAAACATACATAAAAACACACAACATAGACAAGACGGGAAAAAAAAGTTTTATTACCAGAGTTTTTAATTGTACAGATCATCAGCCTACATGGAGGACGTCAAAAATTGCCATTGCTGACTGTATTTCAAGTATTTTTAGGCATGAAGGAGCCTCAGAGAAACAAAGAAATCCCTCTCATTCCAGACATAAGAAGCAGCAGTAGAGCTGCTTTAAATGACAGAAACTTGATCTAAAGGCTATGATGAAGCTTCCATCCATCCATCCATCCATTTTCTTCTGCCTATCCGGGGTCGGGTCGCGGGAGCAGCAGCTTCAGAAGGGAGGCCCAGACCTCCCTCTCCCCAGCCACTTCTTCCAGCTCCTCTGGGGGAACTCCAAGGCGTTCCCAGGCC
>NW_013952522.1:1323972-1325875 GCF_001266775.1 Austrofundulus limnaeus | reverse complement strand
AACCAATACAAACCTACATTCAGATAAAGGACAGTTATGGTCCTGAGCCTCATGTAATATGGAACCTATGTAAACCTTAAAGGTCAATTTGTGCACAGTTTACGGAACATCTGGCACTTTGTCTCTGGTTATGGAAACTGCATTTTCACTCAATTCAAGAGGAAAACCGTTTGTTCTTTTTGTCATTTGGGTGAGGTTGAAAATCAGATGCACTTTTTGTTTCTTGTTCTTTATATACTACTTTGACAAATGAACTGTTTAATACCGTTATTAATGTTTATTAAAATTTAGTTTATCTAGCTCTGGAAGAGGATACCTTTTGTTTTAAGAATGTGTAATGTGAATCTGTCCACCTGTGTGAATTTATTTATTTTGTTGTGTCTTGTAAGCCCATGTGGGCTGGGCACTTGTCCTGCATGACTTTCCAGGGACAATAATACATAAAAAACATGACAGTGACGGCCATTGGTCTCTCTCCATATTACATGTTGAAGACTCTTTTATAATCCTAGGTAATATTTATGGTTACTGCAACATCTCTAAAAATAAAGAGCTTCTTAAAATTATTGAAGTAAATGTCGAACAACTTAAAGATTTTCTACTAAATATATCCTTTTAGGTGGGGATTGGAATATGGTTATGGACGAAGGGCTTGATAGATACCCGAACAAATTCCCAAACTCCCATCTAAACCGTAATTTGTCTGATTTCTGTAACAACTTAGGACTTGTTGACTTATGGAGAGACAAACATATTACCGAAAAACAGTTTTCCTGGTTTAAACCAGATGCATCAAGCAGATCTAGAATCGACTTCTGGTCAGGAACAGATGATATTCTCAAACTAGCATCAGAGTGTAATATGTCTCCAAGCCCTCTTACGGATCATTGTAGCATTAATCTTTCGATGAATGTATAAAGTTCACACGAGAGGATGTAAAAAAATTGGCAGGTTGGTGTTCCTGGATTGCGATGTCTCGGTTTCGGATGGAGGACGGTTGGAAACTGGCGTATATCGTAAGCCCACCCACACAGACCAATATTTGCGTTTTGACTCCCACCACCCACTGGAACACAAGTTAGGAGTGATCAGGACCACAGAGCAGACAGTGTCCCTACAAACACAGGAGCCAGGCAGAAAGAGAAATCACACACACGACAGGCCCTGGAGCAGTAAAAAGGTATCTGGTCTATAAGACACTTTCTAAATGATAATGGAGATTGGTTATCCTACGAAGAATTTTGTTTGTTGTATCATTTGGACTTTTCACGCTCTCAGTTTAACACAGTATTGATCTCTATTCCTACTGCAGTCAAATATCTGGTTAAAAATACAAGTATTCAGTCAGCTAACCTCCATTTACCTGCACTTCAACTGTATGGAGTTAACCTTTTGGACAAAATTAACTCTAACAAACGGATGCGTCAGCATCTAACTAATCATATATTTCCTATACACCCAAATAGAAACTCCATTTTAAAATTGTTTTCTGATTCAGAGGTTAATAAGTGGAGAACTGCTTACCTTAAAAACCCCTTAAGTCCTAGAAGTTAATTTTAAAATTCTCAATAACATCTTTCCATCCAGGGAACTATTACGACAAAGATTCAACTTTGACAATAACAGCTGTACCTTTTGTGACAACGATAATGAAACAACAGACCATCTGAGCAGAGCAGACAGTGTCCCTACAAACCCAGGAGCCAGGGAGAAAGAGAAATCACACACACGACAGGCCCTGGAGCAGTGTGGTTATCCTGACTGGGCTTTCCTGAAAGCAGACAGGAAACACAGACAGGACTCCATGCCACCTTCAGGTGAAAATGAAGACCCCAAACCCAGACCCAAACCAGTGGTTATTCCGTATGTTGCGGGTGTTTCGGAGAAACTGAGACGTTTATTT
>NW_013952522.1:1322303-1323468 GCF_001266775.1 Austrofundulus limnaeus | reverse complement strand
GTGACATGTTCGTACGAACCCTTTGTACGAACAAAAGTAAGAGAAATTTAGGATAAGAATACGAACATGTTCTTGCATGAGGCCCAATGAGAGTTGATTTCGGCAGTTCAGATGGAGCAATCAGAGGTTCTGCCTCCTCCTGTACTTTGTCAGTTGGGTATTGGTGTCACAGAAAATTTACTGGAAGAGTTTGTTGGAAAACCACAACTAAATGTTATTGCTCAATAAAAAGCTGACCCTCCTACTGATCAAAATGAGTTCCTGACTTTACAGTAGAAATTCTTCACTCTACATGAAATGTTGCTCTGGGTTGACTTTATTAGTTTCACCTGTGTCTGCTGCCAGATGATGTAAAACTCTGTCTGTGCCTGTGTTGGTGTTCAGGGTGATTTCCCCTGGGATGAAAAGGATTTTCGAAACCTCTTAATAACTGTGTGTGGAGTCAGCGCAGTTCTCTTCTACCTGTACTTCAGAGACAGTGGCAAAGAGATCACCTGGAAAGACTTTGTCCACCGCTACCTGGCCAGAGGTTTGGTAAGGAACACTTCTGGACTTCAGAAAATGTGCCATGGTTATGTTTACTGTTGCACAAAATTATTATTTTGATAGTCGGCTAATCTTAATTATTTTTTTCGAATAATTGATTAGTTGATTAGTCACTGTTATTTCTGTCACACCCTTTCTACGTATATGCCTCCTGTGGGCACACCTCCTGTTCCAGCTCCAGTATACATCTCACTTGAGCATGTCACCCTGTTATCCAGTCTCTCTACCTTAAAGGGATCCCTGATTAGTTGTAACAGACTTTATTTGATAAACATTTATTTTAACTGTAAAATAGCTAGTTAAGCTAGTTCATTTACACGCGAAGCATTTTCTGGCTAAATAATGACGTGGATAGGTCCTCGGTGTGAGCGAGCTATATCCACCTTGAAGGTTAATCTTGGGCAATATCTGATAATTGGCTCTTTTAAATGAAACCAGAGAGCGCTGACAAGAGAGGAGAAGGTAGAAATGACTCAGTCTGTAACTGAAAATATGGATGGAGGACCTCACTTTAGCTTGTTAGTTTGTTGTGCTAGCGCTGAGCTAATACATATAAGGCAATAGCATTGGCGCTAAAGCTAACAGGCCAAGCTGAGGTTCTTCTTCCATGAAGCAGCTC
>NW_013952522.1:1316040-1321002 GCF_001266775.1 Austrofundulus limnaeus | reverse complement strand
GTGTTACCTTTTAGTCAGACATCAGAACGTCACTCAGTTTTGTTTAGGCTAAGAGAAAAAACATGATAACACACATACACCAACTCTTTGTCTGTTTTAACCTTACAGACTGAAATGATCAGAAAGTATAAAATACAAAACTGAATCTAATATTCAATTAATCAGTTACAAAATTTCTTCAGACTTATTTTTAAAATCTATTTAATCAATTATGTCAACTACTGTAGTTGTTGCAGCACTAATCATGTTTAAAATGAAAGAACATTAACTTGCTTAGTCAGGTGAAGAAAATATAAAGAATATTTGAATCTGAAAAAATAAAACAAAAACTCAAAAAAATAAGTTATTAAAAATAAAAATTTCAAGTTAGAAAATAAATTTTTTTTCAAGTAAAGAACCATTATGCCTCTTGTTTAGCTCCATATTAGCAGTCCAGTGAGAGACCGCTAACAGTTTAATACCTTTTCCAGGTGGAGCGGTTGGAGGTCGTCAACAAACAGTTTGTCAGAGTTATCCTGGTGCCAGGAGCTGACATAGAGTCAGTAAGTAGAACCTCCCTTCATTGCGTGAGATGCTTCTTACTGCAGCAGTGTCATGTAGAAAAGCACTGAGATGGATAGAGAGCGAGTAGATAACCTGTTCTAATCACAGCAGTTTGTTCTGTCAGTGAGTCCTTGAAAAGAGTCTGGATTTGTGGACCACTCCAGATCTATAAATTTTGTCTTGTTCTGACCTGTTAAGCCCCATCTCCATGAGCACAGTTCTACTCTATTCAGTTCAGTTCTGTTTGGTTCTGCTCAGGTGTGCGTGTGTCTCCATGTCAGTGTGTTCCTCACTCTGTGGATGGGATTATGGCTGAGCTCTTCACAGCCAGCCACATCCTTAAACTTCACCTGAATCTTGTCCATCATCTTTGCAGTGGTTTCATGTGTTGTGTTTAAAGGGGCAGTATCATGTAAAATCAACTTTTTTGAGTTTTATATCATGTTATAGTGTTATACTCTCATAAAAAAAACATGCCCAAAGCCTTGCTTTGACTCATTCATGCATGTTTGAGAAATCTGGCAGCGTTTTTAGGAAGCCATGCTGAGGAGCAAAATGACAGATGGGGACCAGAAACACCTCTGGGACGTGTCTTTAAGCCGAGCTTCTTCATGGCAGAGTGCTCCCCCTCCGCCACACACACACACACCGCCCATGACTCATGTAGGCTCTCGGCAGTAACAAAGCAAACTGATTGAAACTGAAACTGTCTGCTGAGCTCCTACTTCTCACTCAGTGACGCTCTTTTCAGATTCAAAATACCTTTGAGGAGATGTATTTTCAGATGCCAAGTAAACTGCATCATAGCGTGTGCGCGAACCCCCAACCCCTCTCTGAAATGGGCGGGACAGAAGCAGAAGGTGGTTCTTAAAGAGACAGAAGCCAATTTCAAGACGTTTAGAAGAGGAAGTGATGAGAATATAAGTTTGTTTTCTATTTAAACATAAAAACAGCATTTTAATAACAACTAAAGATGACATAGATACTTTATTATGGTATAGTATTTAAAAAAATGTCTGAGAAACACATATCGGCCCTTTAAAGAAAAAAATGCCATTGTGGTTTTATCACTGCTTTCACCATGTCATATCGTGCCGCTTACTCGTATTCTAAAACAAAAGCGTCTCTCTCTGCCTTTCCTCTCTCAAATCAATCCCAGAGCTAATCCACGCACAGCATTCTGCTGATGTCAAAATCGTAAAGCCGGGTTCCCACCAAAGGCGTTTTGAGCAGCAAAAATGCACCCAATGTCTCAAGTTGGATGCACTGAAACGCGTTCGGTGTGAACGTAGATGTGCGTCTGAAGAGGGAGGAGCATCTTGGTTTTTTCAGATCTGTCTTTAATGACGGGTGAAATAAAGATAAAATAAAGAAAATGGCTTTGCTTTATTTACTAAAGAGCAAGCGAATGTTGCACACAGCAGATAATTAATTCACCAGATAATTTAGAGGCGGTTTATTCGGTTAGTTTCACCACTCCAGAAGCTGCGAGCTGACAAAATATATATTTTTTGTCCCGAGCTCAGTTTAACACCGCGGTCAGTTTAAGCCGTTGACCCACATCGGTGCTGATATTTCCAGCCAGAACATCAATTGCAGACGGTCAATTTCAACTATAGAGCTGCTCAGGAAACCGTCACATGGAAAAATTATTCTCTCTGATTGGTTGCTGCGGCGCATCGAGCAGCAAAAGTTCAATTTGTTGAACTCGAGCAGCGGCTGCTTTGGACGCTCTGCCGCATCCTACCGCTACCTTGCGTGCCGTGCTAAACTGGCAAAACGTGCCGCGCTGCTCCTAGATGTGTGTCCACCACAGACTTTGCATGTAAACTGGCTGCTCAAAACGCGTCCGGTGTGTACCCAGTTTAAGCGTGCTCTACTCGCTTTTACCAGCTTAGAACCACTGGAGAGGGGGTTCTGAAACAGCGCGGCTGTGGTTGGTTGAGCGTGGTTGGAACCTAATGGAGGCACATTTGGTCGAGGCTAAACTGAGCTGAACTGCATACGAGCACACCAGTGGAGATTCACTGTTTGGCTGCAGAAAAGTGATTTATAAATCCACAATCGCGTGTCAAACAAACACTGTGCCCAGAATCAATCCAACTTAAAAGAAACAAAAACATTTTTCTCAAACTTTAGAATAAAACAGTTTAAACAATATTTTGGGAACTCAATGAACAAAAACGTTAGTCAGAGTGTTGAAAACTGGGACATAAGATTCTGAAGCAGTGGATGCATGTCCTTACATCAGAGTTTCTCTCTTTGTTTCTCAACATGATTTTGTCAACATCAAATTTTATAAATTTCTGACATTTCGACAAATTGATTCAGAATATTATTCTGCCCATATTCTGATTCGGATTGAGCCTTTTGACCTCAAACCGATGGATCTTCTCAAACTGTGAGGCATCAAAAGTCCGTCTTCAAAATAGTATGAGCAGAACTTGCTACACGTCCTTGGTTTCCAGTTTCTCCTCCCCACCACATCCACTCAAATCTTCCACTGTCATGGATCTTTCAGAAAATTTAAAAAAAAAGCTGGCAGCTGACCCTTCACCATTTGTGAACCCAAAAGCCACACAATATCCCATTTCAAGTCCACAAAATTATGTAAAATTATAAACCAAAAGCTGCTTCTACAGGTAATCCAAATGAGGAGCTGAGAGTTGTTGGACACCTGATGTCACACAAGCTCCGCCTCCTGCAGGAGCTCTGAATGGAAACTCAAACTCTGCTTTTTATGCAGTTTATAGAAAATGGCATGTTTTGGTCACATTTAAAACAATATTTAGAAATTTGGTGGATGATCGGTCTGCATATAATATACTATCAAATTCCAGTTATTTGACAAACTAAGTTGCCTTAATTTGACCTTTAACTCAACACAACTTTAGACGCTGTTTAGTTTGTTTTTAAAGCTTTGCTGTTGAATTGTCCTGCGTCGTGCTGTGCTTCAGTTTCACATGTTCCTGTGCTGTGTGACCTTCAGAGTTATGTCTGGTTCAACATTGGCAGCGTGGACACGTTTGAGAGGAACTTGGAGGCTGCCCAAATGGAGCTCGGTGTGGAGCTGTCTCATCGAGCTGCTGTCGTCTACAGCACTGAGAGCGATGGGTGAGTGGCAGAATTACGTTCCTGGTTCCAACTCTGGTCATTGGGGCTTCAAGCTGACATTGTCCTTGAGGACCAGAACAGTGTTGTTTTCGTTAACGATGACGAAATATTTTCATCGACGCCTCCTTTTTTCATGACGATAACGAGACGGTAGCGGAATAAACATAGCTCTTTGATGACTAAGACGTGACGAAACGTGTGTGAGTTTTTGTTGACGAGACTGGACGAAAATGTTATTCTGTGGTCTGTCAATCATTTAGAATTCAGAGTGGAGGGAGGGACAGCATCGCTGTTACACACACGCGCACACACAGCAGCGCAGAACATTTCCTCCCATTCTCTCACAGTCTGCGCCACTTCGCAAAAAATAAAAAATAAATAAAAAATAAATAATAATAAAAAGTCCGTCCGTCACCTGTAGCTTAACCAGGGAGTAATGTCTCTCCATCATTATTAAAAGCTGTCGCAGGTCCATTCTGAGCGCAGAAGCTGTTTGTTTACGTTCATGATGAAAGTAAAACTCTTTTCTGTGGTGTTTTTCTTCTTTGGCCGGGGGGAGTTAGCAACTGCGCACTTCAGTGCTTCCGTTCTGAATAAAAGCCTGGTGCATGTAAACACTTATTAGTTTAATAGTCTACTAACTAAGTTTAGGACTGCATGATGTCCGTTTTTATAAATAAGATGCATCTTCATCGTCCTGGCTGACAAGTTTGAGTTGAACATGTGCGTTCCCCTTTATTGTTTATAATATTGGCCATGTGTATTTTGTATGTTCATTGCACTTCAGCAAATTCTGAGAAATAAAGACACAAAGTGAGAATGTTTTTGTTTTGGGCACTTGTAGAGTAACACAAATTCGCAAATGTTAACACAAATTACTCAAATTATTTTGTAAAGACTAATATGTTGTCTTTTTTTAAGACTAAAACTAAACAATTTTTTAAGCTTTTGTCGACTGAAACTCAACTAAAACCATTAAATATAGAAATACAGTGGGGAGGACAAGTATTTGATACACTGTTGATTTTTCAGGTTTTCCCACTTGCAAAGCTTGTAGATAACTGTAATTTTTATCATAGGTACTCTTCAACTGTGAGTGATGGAATCTAAAACAAAAATCCAGAAAATACAATGTATGATTTTTAAATAATTAATTCCCATTTTATTGTGTGAAATAAGTATTTGATCATCTATCAACCAGTAAGAATTTTGGCTCTCACAGACATGTTACAGTGGTTTGCAAAAGTATTCATACCCCTTGAACTTTTCCATATTTTGTCACATTACAACCACAAACATAAATAT
>NW_013952522.1:1309381-1314617 GCF_001266775.1 Austrofundulus limnaeus | reverse complement strand
ATAACTAAAACTGACTAAAGCCATTAAATATAGAAATAACTAAAACTGACTAAAGCCATTAAATATAGAAATAACTAAAACTGACTTAAGCCATTAAATATAGAAATAACTAAAACTGACTAAAACCATTAAATATAGAAATAACTAAAACTCGACTAAAACCATTAAATACAGAAATAACTAAAACTGACTAAAACCATTAAATATAGAAATGACTAAAACTGATTAAAACTAAGAAGTATTTTTGTTCAAAAGACTAAGACTAAAATTAAAATGGCAGTCAAAAACAACACTGGACCACAATGGGAACCACTGATAAAGATAAAAACCGTCATCTTACCATTGTACTGTGACATTTATATTCCAGACCTGTGTTTATGTCTGTCCAGGTCCTTCCTGATGAACATTATCCCCACTGTGCTGATCACTTGCTTCATAATCTTTATGGTGCGGCGAGGCTTGACAGGAGCAACTTCCGGCGGTGGGCGGAGTCTCTTCAATGTGACTGATTCCACTGCCAAGATGATGGACAACATTCAGGTGAAGTTTAAGGATGTGGCTGGCTGTGAAGAGGCCAAGCTGGAGATCCTGGAGTTTGTAAACTTCCTGAAACACCCACAGCAGTACCTGGACCTCGGAGCCAAGATTCCTAAGGTGATAACTTACAAAGTGAGGGTTGGGTCGGGTGTCACTTACTGTCAGGTTTATAAACAAGGCCGGTGTGTTGTGGCAGGGAGCAGTGCTGTCTGGACCTCCTGGAACAGGAAAGACTCTGCTGGCCAAAGCCACAGCAGGAGAGGCCAACGTTCCCTTTATCACAGTGAACGGCTCAGAGTTCCTGGAGATGTTTGTGGGAATTGGACCTGCAAGGGTGAGTGAAGGAGCTCAGCTGTAAGATGTGGCAGCACTCAGAGGCTGAAGGTTTGAGCGAGCTCTGCTCTGTGAAGGTGAGGGACATGTTTGCCATGGCGAGGAAGAACGCACCCTGCATCCTGTTCATCGATGAGATCGATGCTGTGGGCAGGAAGAGAGGAGGGAGTAACTTTGGAGGTCAGAGTGAACAGGAGAATACCTTGAACCAGCTGCTGGTAGAGATGGATGGTAGGTTGTAGGAGAACCACAGGATGGTTTGATAAAACTAAACAGGTACTTTTATCCACTTGTTGTCTTGTTTGCCTGCAGGTTTTAACACAGCTACTAATGTGGTGGTCCTGGCTGGAACCAACAGGCCTGACATCTTGGATCCTGCATTGATGAGACCTGGGCGCTTTGACCGACAGATTTACATCGGTACGAACACTCCTTACACTTAATTTACTTTTCAGATTAAAAAAACAGTCTGATAAAGCTGGGATGTTGAGTGACCCAGATTTTATTCAGATAAGATTCATTTCATATACAAATATTTAAAAGGACACTGCACATTAATCAATATTCTGTTGATATAAATGTGCCGGAGTTAGCACAATGGCTAAATTTCATCCATTCATCCATCTTATGCCACACAGGGATGCAGAAAATGTGTTTTTTTTTCTTTAAAGGCTTGGATGCAGTGGATTCACAGCACTTATGTCTCCTGTATTATTTCAGGTCCTCCAGACATCAAAGGCAGGGCATCCATCTTTAAAGTCCACCTACGACCGATCAAATTGGATTCCAGTCTGGACAAGGAAGCTCTGGCCAGAAAAATGGCTGCTGCCACTCCAGGGTTTACTGGTGTGTAATTTTAGAATAATGTTAGATTTGGTGTCATTAAATATCTTTGTACGCTTTTTTCTGCCCATCGAGCGATCAGCTTGGCTAAAACGTGTCTTTAAAGCAGTCCCCTCAAACTTTCCTGTCTTCATTAAACTGTGGTTTCTGTCCACATTCACAGAGCTGTTTGTGTTAGCAGGTTTACAGTTCTACTGCAGTGCAAGAGGAGGTGACAATGTGATGTTTAAACTATTTATTCAGAAGGAATTCAACAGAAACAGTTTCATAATTTTGGCGCGCATAGAGGGACCTAACTTTTCCAGTTTACAGGTCATTGAATGTATATACAAAGAGCTGTAAAAAACTTGTGAAAAGTCTTGTCTATGATTCATACAGAAATGTAAAATATCCTGTTCTCAGTATATCATTTTTTGTGAGAACAAACAGAACTTATTGAGATTTTTTTACATTTCAATTATTTTTAATCTTTTTTTTACTGGTTTCTAATACAAATATTTTTCCACAAGCATTAAAACAGCTAAAATAAATGGAATGAAAATTCAAAAAGATACAAGTATTTGATCTTAAAATTACAGAACACAACACTAAAAGATGGTAAATGAATTTGGACAGATACTGTGCAGCTGTGTAGTGGCTCTGACAGGAGAGATTAAAACTAAGGGCTGCCTGAAGTAACTCCTTTGCGTTTTGATGATCATTTTTATCAGCCTGGGTTCACAAGTCATTGTATGAATTTTGCACCAAGTCTGTTCTGTTTTAATACATATGTATGACAGAAACTCTTCCTCTCAACACGTAGCTCCAGAGGCTGTAGGAGGGTGTGAGAAGCTGCTTGTTTTAGGGATTTAATCATGGGGTCCTGGTGCAACACAAACCAGTTCAAGTGTTTGGGACAGATTCAATTTTGTTTATTTTTTTATTTTTAGTTTTTTTGCAAGTTAGTTTGATGGCATTGTTGCAGGGGATTTGCAGAATTCAATTCAGTTCATTAATGCAGCACCAATTCACAAAAAGTCATCTCAGGGCTCTGTACAGGTGGTTAAAAGTATCTGTTTAAGGAAATCTTCAGATTGAATCTTCACACCCTGATAGGCACAGAGGTGACAGTGGGAAGAAACTTCCAGCAGAACCAGAACCATTTTCAGAGTGGACTACCCTGTGGTCAGAGAGGACAGGAAAGAGATGCAAACAGAAGGACTGTGATCACATTTTAGGCTGTATGTGAATGGACCTGATGGACTGAGGGTCTTTACATTAGAATTGGAGGCCAGATTAATGCCATCCAGAGGAGGTGAAAGGGTGAAAGTTAATCCCTAAGATGTTCAGGTCAAAAAAAACCATAACATCTGTCTTATTTGAGTTTAGAAGCAGAAAGTTAAGAGTCATCCATGTTTTTATGTCTGTAAGACATGCCTGTAGTTTAAGTACTGTAACTGGTTGGATTCATCAGCTTTCATGGATAAATATAACTGAGTATCATCAGCATAACAATGGAAATTTATCCCATGCTGTTTAATAACTTTACTTAATGGAAGCATATATAAAGTGAAGAGGATTGGTCCAAGCACTGAACCATGAGGAGCTCCATGACTAATTCTGGTGTAAGAAGAATATTCTTTATTAACATTAACAAACTGAACTCTGTCAGTTAAATAAGACTCAAACCATTGTATAGCTGTTCCTGTAATCTCAATATCAAGTTCAAGTCTACGTAATAAATTATTGAATTGTGTTCTTTAAGATAAATGAATGTTGTTAATGTTTGCTCAGATGAGTAGGAGAGTTCTGAAACTTGTTTTGTTTCTCTGCCAATCATTCAGGTGCTGACATTGCAAACGTCTGTAATGAGTCAGCTCTGATCGCAGCCAGACACCTGAGTCCTGCCGTCAACGCAAAACACTTTGAGCAAGCAATAGACCGGGTCATCGGAGGTCAGTGTGTCATGCTGGACCCAGCCATCTCAGAACTGCCTGGATTGTTTCTGTGATAACCGCACCTTATTTATCCCTACTTAATCATTAATCAGTGGTTAGTTAACTTTGAAAACATCACTCATGGAGGGCAATTCATACTGAATAAGCTATAAATTAACAGATTTATTATTGTTTTACACATAAAGGTTAATTATTTCCCAAGCCAACAAACTCGTTCCTATTTTAATGTTTAGTAACTCATGAATTAACTATTCTGTTTACTACATGTGACTCCTCATACACATGTACTTTACCACCATGGTTAGACATGTATTATTGGTTAGAGAATGTTTGAATTGACTATCTATTAATCCTACGGTTGTTTGTAGTTAAGTGTTTTTGTGAAACCTAAAGTGAAAACTATTTATGATTTTTAAAGTATTTTGTTAACATAGACAACACCCTGAGGAGCCACACATTCCTCTTCACCTGTGGAAATCAGACTGAAATAAATCTTTGTCAAAGTCAAATATTCTTTAACCCAAAAATAACCTGTCAGCAGTAACTGGTTATAAGGTTGTAATCTTTCATCCTATGTAGAAACAATATATTTTCATTTACAGTAATTTACTCTATTAGTCCAATGACTATGTAAGGGTTTTAGTGCAGATAGTCTTCCCTCATGGTGCTGACTTTATCTTTAAAATTTATTAAAATTAAACATAAAATACAAGTATCTACAATATACATTTAGATTAGATGTAAGCATACAGTACATGGAGATTTGCACACAAATGCTCTTTTTATCAATTATAAATGTCCCATGAGCTTCTGCTGTATGTCATACTTTCTCTAAGTGCAAAAAAGTAAAAAAAAAATGGGCCACCGCATATAGCTTTTAAGTAAAGTTTTTTGTGTTTAATGATTAAGCAAGCAGCCAGTACAGTGGCCCATGTGTTTTTTGTTTTTAACCTGTGCACTTGGAGAAAATTTGACAAACACTCAGGTCTGCTTTAACATAGAGTGGATTCTGTTGTCAGGTCTGGAAAAGAAGACTCAGGTCCTGCAGCCCACAGAGAAAAAGACTGTAGCATATCATGAGGCTGGTCATGCTGTCGTCGGTTGGTTCCTGCAGCATGCTGATCCTCTGCTCAAGGTACTGAATCTGAACACGAAGAAAATAATCATCCTTGGAGGTTTGTTGTGAGAGGCAGAGATAACTCAGTCCATCCTCAAACTTCATGCTTCAGTTTTTAGTGTGGTGTCGTGGTCCTTCCAGGCCTTTGCCTAAGAATAACTTACTGCAGCTGAGTACTGATGCAAACGTAGGCAGCACATGGCAGAACAACAGTCTTTGTGCAGGATGAAAGATAGATACTGAGGGCACAATTATCAGCAAAAATGAATGAATGAATGAATGAATAATCCATAAGAAGATAAAAAGAAAAACAAAAGAAAAAATGTACATGTGTGACACATGGAGTGTATTACAACACACAAACCTATGCATTCATCCATAGCAGAGTGATCGGGCCTCATGCCAGAACATGTTCGTATTCTTATGCTAAATTTCTCTTACTTTTGTTCGTACAAAGGGTTCGTACGAC
>NW_013952522.1:1288017-1309117 GCF_001266775.1 Austrofundulus limnaeus | reverse complement strand
AACCTATTGTCAACATAATTGTGGAGTGTGATTTATTTTCAACTCAATATTTTCTAACTAACGAAATATAAAGTTATTAGGGAGGAAAATCCGTCTGATAACAGCAGACTGACTGCACGTAAAATATACGACAGGTCTGGACCACTCGTGAATTTTGTTCATATCTGAAAAAAATCTTAGAATACGAAAACATTGGTGAATGCCACAAATTCTYCTAAATCACTCGTACGCACAACTTAAGAACAAATCTGAGCGTACGAACAGTTATTGCATGAGGCCCATTGTTTCTAAAAAAATTCATTGCGATTAATCGCAAAAATATCTTGAGATTAATCACGATCAAAATTTTAATCTATACCCAGTAGTAGTTTTTATTTTTTACCTATTTGAAATAAAGACTAGGAGAAAAAAAACTGATGGTGACGTGTCTTGTTCTCCTTTATCCACAACGTCCTCTTGGTCTGTTGCACTCTTTTTCTCCTTTCACTCCACGTCATTCTTTTTATTTTGAAGCAGTTATGAGGCACAGCAGTGAAACATGAAACTGACCAGGTTCATTTCAAAGTGAGGCTCACTATTTCTGAGACTTGGTGTTTTGTGTGCAGGTGTCGATCATCCCGCGGGGAAAGGGTCTGGGTTACGCTCAGTACTTACCCAGAGAGCAGTACCTTTACACCAGAGAGCAGCTGTTCGACAGAATGTGCATGATGTTGGGAGGGCGCGTGGCCGAGGAGGTCTTCTTCAGTCGCATCACCACCGGAGCTCAGGATGACCTGAAAAAGGTCACCCAGTCCGCCTACGCTCAGGTTAGTGTTCTGACTCTGTCCATTCTGTGCAGACACACTGTATGTGTTGTGACCCCCCACTGGTCCTGGTTTCAGGTGGTGCAGTTTGGAATGAGCGAGAAAGTGGGCCAGATTTCGTTTGACCTCCCTCGTCAGGGGGAGATGGTCATGGAGAAGCCATACAGCGAGGCCACCGCAGAGCTGATTGATCAGGAGGTCCGCAGTCTGGTGGACCGAGCGTACGAATGCACCCTTCAGCTCATCAAGGACAAGAAGGACATGGTGGAGATGGTGAGACTTTCTCACTTCATACATATTAGAAGTCTATATGTAAAAACATTTAGTCCCCTGAGACCCATTACACTCTCCTCAGAGTGGGAACACTCTGAAGGAGGAGAGGACCCCTGGAAATAAGGAACCTCTCCTCACAACAGTGTCTGGAATGTGAACACCCACCTCACAGCGCATACTATCTCATTGGAAAAAATGTTATCAGGGTTCCCACGGATCCTTGAAATCCTTGAAAGTTTGTGAATTTGAAAAAAAGGATATCAGGGCCCTGGAAAGTTTGTGAAAACAGCCAAAAATTACACTTGTCCTTGAAAGTCCTTGAATGTTTTTTTGGGGATTGAAGTTCTTTTATTCACACGACTGATTTTCATCATCTTTTAAGAAAAATAAATTATAAAATTTAAATTAAAAAAACACATTTGTTGCAGTGGATAGCTCAGGATTACGGTAAACTGACGTCATTGTTTCTGACTCAACAACTTCTATGTTGTTCAGATTTTCATTGAATTTACATGAGATTAAACCTCTTTTATTCACACGACTGATTTTCATCATCTTTTAAGAAAAATAAATTATAAAATTTAAATTAAAAACTTACATTTGTTGCAGTGGATAGCTCAGGATTACGGTAAACTGACGTCATTGTTTCTGACTCAACAATTTCTATGTTGTTCAGTTTTTCACTGAATTTACATGATCCTGTTTATTGGTAGCAGTAAATTGCCGTTGCGCGTGGCTCTTTAATTTGAGGAAATTGGTACTGGAAAGTCCTTGAAAGGTCATTGAATTTGATGTTGACCAAGGTGTGGGAACCTGTGTTATTTAAAAGCATAACAGCTGTCAGGTGTTCAGTGTTTTTCATTTTATTCTTCTAACACACTTTCTGCATCACTAAATGGGGTCAATTTAACAAACTCATCAGATTGTTTTAAATAAAAATAAACGAGTTTATTGCCACTGATTGGTTTCTCGTCTCAAACTGGGTTTATCTGTGAAAGCTTATTCCTGTTCACGTCCTCAGGTGGGGAAACGTCTGCTGGAGAAGGAGGTGCTGGACAAGGCTGACATGGTGGAGCTGCTGGGCCAGCGTCCCTTCCAGGAGAAGTCTACATATGAGGAGTTTGTGGAGGGAACAGGGAGCTTGGAGGAGGACACGAGCCTCCCAGAGGGTCTCAGAGACTGGAATAAGGAGAGAGGAGAGGAGCCTGAGGAAACGAGTCTGACCCCGGACAAACAGCAGGTCGTGTAGAGGCTGGAGCACTCAGACAGAAAAAACTGGTTCAGAAAACCTTCACTCGACTTTTTTGTTTCTGTTCAAACAAAAAGTGTTAAAGCAGCTACAGCAGCTGGCTGGAATATTCCAGAACTGAGTGCATAATGCACACAAACTGTGGAAACACTGACTCTTTTTATATATTTTATTAAAGAGGGAATCCTCCCTCATGTCTGTCCTGAGAACACAGAGGAGAAGCTTCAGGTCAGAAATTCTTCTAGTTTCAATATTTTCCTTTTTCTTCAGGTTCCTGCAGGAGAAATGTTCACCTGCTTCACACAACCCAACAGACGTCTGATTGATTTTATGTTTTGATGCTGTAAAATACAATCATGTAAATTGTGTGACGCAGCTCCAGACCAGAACTTTATTAAATGTCATTAAAGATCTGCCTTTGTGTGAAGTATCTGATAAAATTCAACAAAATAATCACCAGAACGTTGCTTGCTGGTTGCTGCAGTTTAATTTTACAGCAGGACTCTTATTCTGTATTTTATTAACTCTTTTAGATACAGGTGTTAGACAGTGAAACTGAAACACCTGTCATTTTTGTGTGGGAGGTTTCATGGCTAAACTGGACCAGCCTGGTGGTCAATCTTCATTAATTGCACATTGCACCAGTAAAAGGTTCAATTAGCAGGGTAAGAGCACAGTTTTGCTCAAAATATTGCAATGCACACAACATTATGGGTGACATACCAGAGTTCAAAAGAGAACAAACTGTTGGTGCACGTCTTGTTGGTGCATTTGTGACCAAGACAGCAAGTCTTTGTGATGCATCAAGAGCCACGGTATCCAGGGTAATGTCAGCATACCACCAAGAAGGACCAACCACATCCAACAGGATTAACTGTGGACGCAAGAGAAAGCTGTCTGAAATGGATGTGTGGGTGTTAACCCGGACTGTATCCAAAAAACATAAAATCACAGCAGAATTAAATGTGCACCTCAACTCTCCTGTTTCCACCAGAACTGTCCATCAGGAGCTCCACAGGGTCAATATACATGGCTGGACTGCTATAGCCAAACCTTTGGTCACTCGTGCCAAATGTCAGTTTAAATCGTGCAAGGAGCACAAATCTTGAGCTGTGGACAATGTGAAACGTATTGTTCTCTGATGAGTCCACCTTTAATGTTTTCCCCACATCCGAGATAGTTACGGTGTGGAGAAGCCCCAAAGAAGCGTACCACCTAGACTGTTGCATGCCCAGAGTGAAGCATGGGGGTGAATCATTGATGGTTTGGGCTGCCATATCATGGCCCAATACTTGTGCCAGATGGGCGCGTCACTGCCGAGGTCTACCGAACATTTCTGGGGGACCATGTGCATCCAATGGTTCAAACATTGTTTACTGAAGGCGGTGCCGTGTATCAGTACTGCAAGACTGGTGAAAGATTGGTTTGATGAACATGAAAGTGAAGTTGAACATCTCCCATGGCCTGCAGTCACCAGATCTAAATATTATTGAGCCACTTTGGGGTGTTTTGGAGGAGCGAGTCAGGAAATGTTTTCCTCCAACAGCATCACATAGTGACCTGGCCACTATCCTGCAAGAAGAATGGCTTAAAATCCCTCTGATCACTATGCAGGACTTGTATATGTCTTTCCCAAGATGAACTGATACCGTATTGACTTCAAAAGGAGGCCCTGCGCTATACTAATAAATTATTGTGGTCTAAAACCAGGAGTTTCAGTTTCATTTCTCTGTATGTTGCACTTTCAAGATATGTGGAAACCTAGGTTTGAATGTTGCTGAGTGATGAGTCCAGGAGTTGAATTTCTGTGCTCTATAGGTGCTAAATAGGTCCAGAGGACCTATTTATTTTTTCATTTTGATTTTTGATTTTCTTTGCTCGTTATCTCTAATCTCCATCAGAAAATGTGTAAAATTCACTGCAGGAGACGTCGAAACACAACTTTTAAACTCAGCAGGGTGAAGAATGAGAAGCACATAAATATTTATGTGTTACAGCAGATGTTGAAATGTTTTTACAGCACTGCTTAAAAAAATCTTTAACTCAATCTGTCTTTACTTTTATTGCGTTCCTAGCAGAGTCATCCCCAACACTGAGTGCTAACAGATCAAAAATTTCTCTTCTCTTACTTAAAATTGAGCAAAGAAGAACAAAAATAAGAAAAAAGTGTTACAGCATGGTCACAGTAGTGTCTGCAGACGTTGTGGTCCTGATGAACACAAGATGTGTTTGACCAGGTTTGCTTCATCAGCCAACAGGAGACAAGTGATCTTAGAACTCAGTAGATAAAGTGAAACAGTTATCAGAAAAATAAATAAATAAATCGCTCCCTTTCATTTGATTCTGCTTTATTTCACACAAGCTTACAGAAAACGTTCTTCCAACATTTCACATTTTTCATTTGTGTAAATTTTCCCATGCTCACTGCAGTCCATGTGGCTGAATTTCCAGGGGGTCAGGAGGTCTAATACCTGTATGGAACTGCTATACTTTGATCCCTGATCAGTACAACACAGGATCAGGTCTGTATTCCTAACTAATGGTCACGATAACTAAATAATCCTGAGATTACCTGGGGTTTATTTAGTGGTTATTAGTTTGTTTGTTTTTTAAATCGTAAACCATCCGTCCAGAGCCAGGTAGATGAACTGTGAAATTCTTAAACTAATAAATCAAAGTATCATTTAAAAAATAGACTCATGTGATCAAACCTGTCATGAATGAAAATCACTTTTTTTATTTAAGCTATTTTTTTCATGTGAAAATGTAATTGTTATTTGTGATGGACTTGCAACCTGTCCAGGGTGTACCCTGCCCCTCACTGCACTGTGACTGCTGGATATGGGCACCAGTGACCCTGAAAGAAGGAAGCAGGTATAGATAATGGATGGATGGAAATGTAATTATTGATACAAACTCTCATGTATGTACTTTTCTGCATTGTTTGTCTCGCAGCATTCGATAAGCCTTTTCTCCTAAACACGCCCTCTCCCATTTCTCGGTACTTTTGACGAATGTCTGTTCCTTCCTCTTGTCAATGTACGCCTATACCATCAGAGAGTCAGACTTTTGAACTGTGCACTGGTAACAGGTCTTCTTTTTAGTACTAGGGGTGTAACAGTACCTCAGTTTGAGGGTCACACTTCTAACTGTTTGTATTCAAAGCAATGTAGGATTGGTCAACTGGTAAATTCACCTCAAAATGAAAAAAAAAAGAAGTCATATTTTACTATCTTTATTTTTTATCCAATCTGAACTGTAAGACAAAGCCACAACCCAAACAAAGTGTGACAAACTCTAAAGAGGTTTCTTGTAAGAAATATTACAAAAAAAGAAATAAAATAAAAATAACACCAAGTGTTTTGTTCAAACCTTCATGCAAAATATAAAAAACTCAGAACTGAACATCTAATGTGAAAACACTCAAACTTCTCAGCTCACCGATTGCTAGTGAGAAATAAATGTTTCATGTCAGTGATATTTAATAAATATACAAGTGACTTCAAAGTGTTGCTTAAATTATACAACTTCCTGCCATACCTGCATCAGCTGTCTGATATAAATTCAATTAAATTCAGTTTATTTATATAGTGCCAAGTCACAACAACTGTTGTCTCAGGGCACTGTACACAATAACAAATAAATCAGCCATGTGTGTAAAAGCTGTGGTGCTGCTGGTTTCAAACAGACAAGTTTTTGTTATTCTGAACCTATTGTTTAATATGTTTCTCTGCTTCTTTTCTGTCTGGGCTGTTTGCAAAACATATTCATCACCTGTTCACTATATCCATCCAAAATGCCTGTTCCAAACTGCTACAGTACAAATACATGTAGCTACATTACTGAAGAATGCAGGATGGGACAGTTGTAGAGCTTAGCAGACCTGTGATATCATTCATTCCTGCTGCACTGCATCCCTGTTTGGTAAGTACAAAAGATCAGATTTAGTTCATTTATGAACACCAAATATGCTAAGTACTTGATCATTGTAAATTAATTAGATATGCTTTTTCCATGGTGAGTAAAGGAATCCACACTCTTGACTCAAGATTAAGATACTCAGTAATCAGTTCTTGACTCAACAACCAGTTTCTCCACTCAAATTAACTTAATTTGTGTTTAGTTTAATTGATGTTTTTCATCAGTTCAACTGAAGAGAAAGGAACAAATTGTGTCTTTATGACACACTGAACGTTTTCATAACAATGTTTTTTAAAAGTATTTCAGAAAAACGTTTTATCTGCAAAAACTAGGCTTTTGCATAAAGTTGTTATTCTGGTTTTGACTCTTGGCCACTCTCAACTGTTCTTAAAGCTGTAAGAGATTTTAGTAAGCAGGTCACACAGTCTGAACCTGTGTAAAATCAGGTCCTTATCAAAAAGCTGTTGATGCTACCGTCTTGTTTAGGAACAGCAAATGATCTGCAGTTTGTGTTTGACTCTCACCCTGAGGAGGTTTGATTTCCTGCCATCAACGTGAACCAGACTCTTACTGTTTGTACAGGGGCCTTATGGATTTTAGCAACAGACTCCCAATCCTACAGGACACCCGGGAGAACATAGCTGAATTTCTTCTTCCAGTTCACAAAGCACATGTACAGAAAGCTTAGGCAAACTCCCATGGCTCCTCAAGGGTAAAAGCCCTGATCCAGACTTCCATGGTTGGTACACATTGTTCCTCTTGAATCTGAGCTTAAACCATCAACTCTTCTCCAGCACCCCTGAATAAATCTTAGCGGTGAGGTTGAGGAGTGTGATTCACATGTAATTGGAGCCAGTGTCGCCAGATTGGGCTGGTTTCTGCCCAATTGGGCTGCTTTTGAACTTGTTGGGCTGGAAAAAAACAGCTTTGGGCTGGTTGTTAAAATTTGGGCAGCTTTTTACCACGTTTGGCAGGTTTTTAGAAAGTATTCATAAGGAAATTGTATCAAAATATCAAGTGTCACTACAAAATGGTATTGGTTAATATCAACTATAAATGCACCAAATAGAGAGGAGACTGGGTTTCTGAGATTCTGAGGACCTACCCCCTCCTTCTGCAAAACAATCCAAGGGCTATTAGTTTACTTTTTTATGCATATGATTGCAGCGAACACCTTTACCCGATCTGTTTATTTCATTCTAACGATGAGTGTCACTCTATAAAACACTATCTTTTCAGTGCTACAAATGTAATGATTCAATGCAGATGTGTGCTAATGGTGTATTCTTTATTAGTATAATATACACACACATGTATATTAGATAAACACAGTTCTATCTATCTATCTATCTATCTATCTATCTATCTATCTATCTATCTATCTATAGTTCTAGGTTTTTATAACGTGAGTCTCAACGGAGATCTGATTTATCTGATTTGGGCTGGTTTTTTGTGGTTGGGCGGGTTTTATGTTGTGTTTGGGCTGGAAACTGTCAGTCCAATCTGGCAACCCTGATTGGAGCAGACCCTCCAGTCCCTCTTCTTGAAAAGGCAAACCAGCCCACTTCACCAGTGTCACTGCCCCTAATGTCCACATGATGTTGCAAAGGTGTGTCGATCAAATTAACCCCACAACATCCAGAGCGTTGAGGAACTTAGGTCAGATCTTGTCCACTCAGGAGCCCTGCTGCTGCTGCAGAGCTTTAGTGATTTCAGCCCTGGTTATGAACAGACCCACCCAAAAGTCTCCAGACTCTGCTTCTTCAGTGGAAGACATGCTGGTGGAACTGCGGTGGTCCTTGAAGTGTTCCTTCCACTCCGTTAACACACAGTGTTGGTAAAGTGCTGCTCCGTCCATCTCAGCTGCCTGACAGTTTGCTAGAATCTTTTTGGAGCTGATTGTGAGTCTGTAATCCAGGCCTCACAAACTCCAACAAGCAAGCTTTTATTTCAGCAACAACCAGAGCTGTAGCTTATTTAGTCCACAAATACCCCTCAGCTGCCTCTGAAGTCCTACCAGTTACAAGGTCCGATAGGACTATCACTTTAGCTTACTGGCCCAGTTCACCACTGGATCCACTGGGATGCAGTTGAAGCTCTGTCTGAGGTGAGAATTAAAAATCCTTCTGATGGGTTCGTCCCAGCAAACCCTCACTACGTTTTAGGTCTACCAGGTCTGCCCAGCATCAGATCCAACTCACCACCAGGTGGCGATCAGCTGACAACTTTGCTTCTTCACCAAGGTGATGCTTACAGAGACACCTTTATTCAAATGTGGTGTTCCTTATGAACAAACCCAGATCAAAACTGATCTAAACTATTTATCTGTGTGCAGAAATCAGAAACTAATATCTTTACTTTCAGAAATGAAACCCTGAGCTCTTTGTGCAGGAGAGACAACACTTTTGTGTATGAACACATCTCACACAAAAGAAAAAAAATTAAAAAGTGCCTTCTTTACATTTCTAAATCCCTGCCCCTTATTTTTTTTCTTGTCCTGGTTTATTCCCAGCAGAGACGGACCAGCAGCAGCAGCAGATTGGCAGAGAGCAGCACGGAGGACAGGCTGGTGGACGAAGCTTTGCCACACTCTTTAGCGTTCTCCTGGTGAACAAAGCACAGAAATCCAACATTTACCCTGCGAAATGATTCGGTCATCATCATCCACTGCCACGAAAAGTTTATTATGTCTGTTAGCAAAATATCTCATGAGCCAGTGGATGGATTTTACTGCAATAACAGCGGTCAAAATAAACTTTTAATGTTTTGATTTGAATTTGTGTGAGTGGGATGTGTCCCAGCTGGAGAAGTTTAAGTCTTTTGGCATCTTTTTCATGAGTGATGGAAGGATGAAGTAGGAGAGGTATAAAGTAATAAAGTACTTGAAAAAAATAATTAAGTAAAATTAAACATACCATAACAGAAAATGAATTCACTGTTAAAAAAAGTAAAACAGTCATAAAACTGCTCACGATAATCGGGAAAGTAAAAGAACTTTTACACGCTCTAAGAAATGAAGTGTTGAATTTATTGAATCAAACTGGTTTCACCAACTCAGTTCAGTGGAACCTGTTCTAACTTGATTCAGTAACAAAATAACAAAAGTAAAAGTCAGGATTTAAGAAATTTCCTCATAAATCAGTCTGGAGCAGGTAAGTAGCAGGCACATACCAGGTGGTATTATGTATTGTTAATAAATCTTTATTGAAACCCTGAGCATGCAGCATGGTAGGAGATTCATTTTTCAAGTTCAATTTATTTCATTTCTTTTAAAAATCTGCAGTGATTTTCTCCTTTTCTCATGCCAGCATCAGCCGTTTGTTTCTGATCTCTCTGTTCTGTATCTATGCTTTAATGTCAAACGTTCAGGGACATGTGATAACCCCACACTGACCTTTGGGTGGTAGGCATGGCAGGACTCTGGGCGCCGCCGGGCCTTCTGCGACTTCATCCTGTTACACTTCACAGTGGCGTTATGTTCAGAGACATTAAGGAAACCAGGCTGCTGACAACTGGGTGAGAAACCTGACAGAGTACTGATGGTTGTTGTTAGACTGGAGCAAAAGATCTAAGATCACATGACCTCAGTCTTGTTGTCCTTCTGAACTCTGTGGACTGGACAGCAGGTCCTGAATGTTCTGTCTGCTACTTGGACTGCACGAGTGAAGGATATATTTGATCTCTTTGGGCTCCAGCAGGATGGGTCCAAACTGACGAGAGCAGTCGCAGTCAGCTTGGATCACAATCAGAACCAAGTTACTGTCAGGAACCTGCTGCACCACGAACATCCTGAAACACAGACCAGTTCACAGAGTCTTTAGTTTTATTATATTAGTATGGAGCTGATTGTGGCTCATTGTGAAATTTCACAACTTTTTTAATTTGTTGTTATAACATCAAACCAGCAGACCCAACATAACACTCTATCTGCGAACTGAACATTTTACATCATTCACACATTTTACTTTAAAACCTGAAGAGAAAAAAGACCAAACAGATCTTATTTTATACGTTTTTTTGTAAAATCATGAGTTTTAAAAAAACTTTTTTCAAGGGGTTGCAGGAGGAAGCTCCTCTTTAAAAACCGACGCGGCAGCACGACTTAGGTTGCCGTGTCGGTTTCATCTGAAAATCGTCTGGAACAAAACCAGATCCAAGGACAACTGTATGATCAGAACAAACACCATGAAGTGATGTGATTTTTAAAGAAACTTCAAACAAATTATTTGACAGAATCTGTCACGTTCATTACTTTGTTTCTAGTTAGCATTGTGCTACTTTTAGCTTGTCATGTTATTTAATTAATTAACATTTTACTATTAGCATTTAACTATCCTCTGCTAACTTTAATCTTTTTGTTAGCATTTTCTCCTTTTCGCTAACCCATTTCTGCTTTTAACTTTCATAGCCTTTTGGTACTTTTAGCTTTCTAATAACAACTCAGTGGAATTTGTAGTGCTCCTGGTAGACTAGATCAATGAATCCCAACATGGTACATGGAAAAAATTCCGTCGTGTAAAAAACATTAATAAAAATAGGACTGAGATTTGTAGGGCCCTATGATTTCCGCAGTGCAGAAATTGCAGACGGAATCATGGAATTAACACAAAATGGAATCCAGTATAAAATGTGGAATCTCACAGAATTTGCTCATTTGGGTGAATTTCTGATGTATTTTGGATGCTGCTGGTTCCTTCACCTGCCATTACCTGGTTTATTTAATTAATTACTTATTCACTTTCAAGGCATCATTTTTATCTTTATGTTTAGTTTGAGTTGAAAAAAATGCCTGAGAATTAAACGTTCTAGGGGGTTAAACAAAATTTTTTTATTAAATAATCAGTTGTAGTACATTATAGTTTTGGAGAATCACTACGTTTGACTGAAGGGGTACTAGTGGTATGACAAATAGGCTCAGGGGTTACACAAGTCTAAAAAGGTTGGGAACCACTGGGTTAGATCATGTTGATTTGATGTGTAAAACCCTGGAACTGAAATATTGCTGTCTTTTTGACTTTACAGTGTGAGAAAAGTCCAAATGAAAAAAAGTCTCAGGTTGCATCAGGTCATTGTGCTCACGCTGTAAAGGTCAGCTGCTTAGTTCATGATAGGTGGTCTGAATTAAAACACTGATCCTAAAAACAGTATGTTTCTGTTTAGTTGGTCGGGGTGTGTTTGCGTGTTTGTGTGTGTGTGTGGGGGGGGGGKGTTTTTGGTGACATTTGGGGGCAATTTTAAGACAAAATGCCTACCTTTGGGGACAACTGGTGCATTTTGGGACAAAAGTCGAGTCCCCGTTTGGTTTAAATGCCTGTGGTGGGTTGGGGATTGGGTTTAGGACCAAGGTATGAATTGAGTTTAGGTTAGTTTTAAGGTCAGGTGTTACCTGTGAGGTTAGCCTTAGGGTTTGTGGTCAGGGTTAGAATATAAAATTACCAAAAAATGAATGGAAGTCAATGTATGGGCCCCACAAAGATATAAAAACAAGTTTGTGTGTGTGTGTGTGTGTGGCCTTGTTTTTCCTACATTGTGGGGCCCATGTTTAAAGGGATCCTCAATTAGTTGTAACATTAGACTTTATTTGATAAACATATATTTTAACTGTAAAATAAAGACTGTAAAAATACTGTAGGATGTTTAGTTTTTATAATTTTTAAACTAAAAGTTTAAAAATATATTACATGGATGGGGCCATTTTATTTACACGCAAAGCATTCTGGGAAATTGATGACATCAACTAGGTCATCAGCACGAGGCTGCTAGTGAGCTATATCCACCCTGAAGGTTAATCTTGGACAATATCTGATGATCGACTCTTTTAAATGAAACCAGAGAGCGTTGACAGAGAGGAGAAGGTAGAAATGACTCAGCCTGCAACTGAAAATATGGATGGAGGACCTCAGTTTAGCTTGTTTGTCGTGCTAGCGCCGAGCTAATACATAAGGCAATATAGCGTGAGGGCTAGCACGAAGGCTAACAGGCTAAGCTGAGGTTCTTCTTCCATGAAGCAGCTCTGTTGTCCTCCATCTATATTTTCAGTTACATATTGAGTCGTTTCTACCTTCTCCTCTCAGTCAACGCTCTCTGGTTTCATTTAAAAGAGTCGATCATCAGATATTGTCCAAGATTAAMCTTCAGGGTGGATATAGCTCACTAGCAGCTTCGCACCGATGACCTAGTTGATGTCATCATTTACCCAGAATGCTTTGCGTGTAAATAAAATGGCTCCATTCGTGTTAAAATATATTTTAAAAAATTTACAAAACTAAACAGCCTATAGTATTTTTACAGTCTTTATTTTACAGTTAAAATATATGTTTATCAAATAAAGTCTAATGTTACAGTTAATGGTGGATCCCTTTAAGGAAAATGCAGCATCGTGGGGACCGGGTGCTCCTGGGCCCCACAACTTCGGAGGCTGATTTTGGGTGTGGCGGTTGGGTTTAGGACCAAAGTGTGAATTGAGTTCAGGTTAGTTTTAGGGTCAGGTGTGACCCTCACCTGTGAGGTTAGCCTTAGGGTTTGTGGTCAGGGTTAGGCTGTAGAAATGTAATGGAAGTCAATGGAATGTCCCCAATTAGATAGCTGTGCAAACGTGTGTGTGCGTGCGTGCGTGCGTGCGTGTGTGTGTGTATCATACTTCTGGCAGCGCCCACACTTGATGAGGCTGTTGGCCTCTCTGATGGATGGATCGTACATGAAGCCAGGGTATGCCGTGTCGCAGGGCTGCAGGGCCTCCACCTTCTTCTGCTTGTGAGCTGAAACAGACAGAGGATTCCTTCATTTGGACAGAAACACGAGGCACCGGGGGTCTTCGTGAACACAGACATGTGGTACTCACACATGTGATACCCAGCTTTGGCTGAACGCATGAAGATGGATCACAGTGATCACACAGAGGACACATCAGGGGGATGAAGGTGAACAGGTGAGGATGAAGATGATGTAGTTGAAATAAGACAAAATATGAAAACATTGAAAACACAAACATCTGGTTGTTCTGTATGGAGCCGTCTGGTGACACAAGATAAAAACATTATCATTATTTTAATCCAGTATCACCGGAGGGGCTCCTTAGGTCTGAACTGCTTTGACAAAACTAAATTTTCTTAGCTTGATAAAACCAAAACCTAATAACTTCCTGTTAGTGATCATGATTGACTGCAGCTGGAGACAGAGTATAATGCCAGGTGTAATAGAGTCATTAACAGGTATCCATGTTTGATTAGAGCAGCTGGAGATATTAGCACAAGTGGAAACAGCTCTACTCTCTTCTTCATGGAATAACAAAGTAACCAGATTCTGAGTCATCTAGGACAGTGTTTCTCAAAGTTGGGGTCGGGACCCAAAGTGGGGTCCCGAAACATCAAGTTGGGGTCCTGAAAAGATTTTAGGAAATAATTACATTTTTTCCTTGGTTGTTACAAAGGAGTGAGGTTAGTGTTTTTAAAATGGATAAATGTAGTATAAAAGATATTGTTACTATGCCCATGTTTAGTTGACCTGATGCAAATGTTTATCATCCAAAAATAGCTGGTGGCACAGGTCTCTGCTACTGTTATTTTGTGGGTCAAAGGCTGAAAAGTTTGGGAACCACTGCACTTTGGTGCCCAAAGCTGGGCTTAGGACCCAATTATGGGTCATGAAGCACCTTGGATAATCTCCAGAAATCAATTTAAAGGGTAATAAAATAATTTCTGATGTAATATTTTTCCTATAACTATTACAAAAACACAAAATAAGTAAAAATAAGTATTTATATTTGTGTACAAGCTATTTAGATTGTCAAAAAGGCTGTGTTTTTAGGGTTGTTAACAAAGTTTGTATCCTCAGACCAGTAATATTTGGGGTCACAAGTTTTTGCCATGGATAGTTTGTGGGTCAGAAGATAAAAAGTTTGGGAACCACTGATCTAGGACATGGCCAATCTTTATAAATGTGTCAAAATAAAGCAATGTGACTTCTGTTTTGTAGATGAATGCATTTTTTTCCTCCAACTGATTTTTTTAAATTTAAAATGAGTTGAAAACTTTAAAGTGTATGAGATGCTCTGTTTATGCAGCTAAATTCATGTGCAAATCGTCTTTCAGTTCCCTCATAAAACCCTGGATCTGAAAAACATTCACAGTTTGGACAGAAAAGACATTTCAGTCGAACAAAAAGACCATAAATAGAGGAGTGTCAGGATCTCATGGGGTTGAATACGGGAACAGGAGGACTCAAGGAGCTCAAAGAGTAAATAAACTGTATTTAATTAAAATACAAAATAAAAGGTTGACATGTTGGCAACAACTCATATCCACAGGGGAGCACACGTACTGTAGGTGTGGTGAAAACGTAGGACAGAGACTGCTGGTATTAACCAAACAATGATCTGCTGAGGTGGCAATGGAGAAAGACAGAATATATGGGAACAGCATGAAACATGAAGCTGCTGGTCTGATAAAGGAGGGCCAACAGGTGGTTGAGAGACAGGAAATAAAACACAGAGCTGACAGAGGAGGAATGAGAAAAGACAGAGCAACTAAACATGTTGAATCAACACAACACACAAAGAACCAAGAATATAACAAAAACACCACAATCCTGACAAGTAGGAGGTCTCAGATTCAGATTTCTCAAACTTACATTGGATCATAAAGCCTGATATCATATTCCCTCTAATTCACACCTTCATACAAACAAGACCCAAATGACCCTCAGGAGGGAGGGGAGTGGGATTAATGTGCTTCATAAAAGGAACATCTCTTACAGTTTAAAGCTTGGAGCTCCAAACTCTACACTACTCCAGTTCCCTGGATGAGAAGTGAAACATGTTAAACTGTTCTGTTGAGTGTATTTTATTTGTTTCAGAATTTAAAGACAAACAGACAAGATTATCCTACCATCCACAAAATAATCAGAGTGCCAGAGACCACAAAGATTAAAGTCCAGCAGAAACCTGACGGGAAACACACAGATAAATAAAAAAACACATTTCCTCTGGAATACAGCAGGTAACTCATTGAGTTGTAAATGACAACATGATGCAAACAAAACAATGACTAATTCAATACATGAACAACATTCATTTGTTCTCTGATTGAGTACACTTAAAATGTCATTTTGAACTTCTGCTCACATTATTTATTAATAATAAAACATAACACACACTACTTACATAAGAGCATTGGAGAAGAACCACCGTATCATGGCAAGCATGACATAAAATGGCTGCAAAAAGAGAGCAACTTTTCACACTTTTAGAATTTGCCAAACATTTAACTTTCCACTGATTTCCAGTGAGAACTTGTGTTCCATGTAAGGCTGTGACGAGTAAAGAGACTCACACTGAGCAGGGGTCGAGCACTGTTGGCATGATGGTGGCTGTTTTTACACATAGCCTGGTAATCAAACAGTGAAACTCTAAAAACAAGAAGAAATAAACCTTCAGATGAAGTTTGGTTACAGCTGTCGACAGAACCGTACTGACAGTGAATCAGTTCGTACTTTTTGAACATTCCCATCTTCATAAGTGCAGCCATGACAGACCCGTCTACCTCACCAAAGAACCGACTAACCTGGAAACAACAAAAGACCTGCAGTTTAGTAATGGTAACATGTAACAGATAGTTTAAAAGCAGTGGTGGGCACCAGTGAGTCTGCATAAATGCAAATTCTCTGAATGTGGACCTAAACATTTTGTTTTCACTTTAGCAGTCTTACTAATTTTTGTGACTCATAAGCAGATTTGCACTTCTTAAATTTAAACTGCAGTTCCACTGATAACTAATTATCTACCAGTTATCATTATCTTGAACAGCAGACGGTATGACTGTCAAGACTCACATCAACACATGTAATCCACCCAAAAACTCCCCTCCCAGCTAAACACTATATTTGGGAAGGTATATGTCCTTCCTGACTGTCGCTTTGGGTCACGCTTCAGTCGGTTCTCATTTTAGTAGGTCAGCTTTGCAAAGTATTTTTGCTGGCAGCAATCTAAATGACTCATGGCTTCTGTTAAATTATAATAAACAAAGTGCAAAAGACAATATTCAGTAGCCAGCAGGCATCCACATTTTAAAGACATTTCCCACAATGCTTTGTGTCTGCTTACGTAGCAGGAAGGCAATGTTTAGAACTCCCTTTCCCAGCAAAAACAGTAAACGTTTGTAATACATACTAAAATTTTGTATGTATTGATTTATTTTGCTTTACAATCGGAGCTCCCTTTTTAAAAAAAATAATAATAAAAGTTTAAACGCTGGAGCTCAATACTTGACATAATTGATCAAAGCAACGGGGTTATAGACTTATGCTGACGAAGACTGACACCTAGTGGTCAACTGGAGCAGCTGCAACTACATGGAAAACATCCTGATGCATCTCAGTAATCCAGGTAAAAAAAAATCAAAAAGAAAAAATAAGTAGGTCCTCTGGATGTTTTTATTTTTTTTATTTCATTTTATTTTTTTAGTGAAACGTTTTGTCTCTCCTCCAAGAGACTTCTTCATTCTGATGAGCTTCAGGTGAACGGAAACATGGAAAACTAAAATCCAAGCTCTTATTTTGAAGGGAAGATACTAGTTTCCTGTTCTCCGAGCTTTTGTTTCCCATCACAAATGCACCTAGAATGCATCACTTCAGTTTTCCAATAAACAGTTTTAAAATTACTTTATTGATGCCTCAAAACAAAAAGACAAAGAAGCAGCCGAACTAGCAATCCTCAGCAACTTTTTAAAGAATCAGCCGAACTAGCAAGCCTGAACAAGTCTTTAATTTTTACACCATGAGCCAAAGTTCTGTTTCAGGAAATCAGATCCCCAGCAATCGGTGGTTGTAAAATGAGCTGTACAAGGGTTCATACACTACCAGTGGGAAGCATTGTACATAAAGCATACATGAATTGTAGCCAGCTTGAAAGTGTCAAATTGAAACTGCGGTTTAAAATTAGCTTCTGCTAATATTTCCATTGCATAAGCACTTTTGAAGTTGCAGACCTAAATGTTTTCATAAGTGGGTTAGAAATTGTGGGGCTAATTTTTGAATTAGCGCTGCTCACCACTGTTAAAAGTAACATACCTAACAGGTAAAGATCAAAAATATCTATGTCACTGTTTAGTTGATCCATTTATCCACCCTGACCTGCTGTTTGTCTCTGTTGTTTCAAAATCAGAAAATGGTCTAAAAGAAAGAAACACTATGGGTCATAATTCAACCACTGCTGGAACTGCAGCCACTCATGTGATCCTCAAAACCCAGACTCTAGATCAGATCCAAGACCTGACCCAAGATCTGGAACCAGCCTATATTACACTGGATTACATTAAAATGATTGATCTGACGAAATAAAGAGGGAAAAAAACAGGCAAAATCTGTGTATTAAACATAAAAACAAGTTATTTTCATGCTCTTAATGCATTGGTTACATGTTAATTTGCATGAAAATTTGATGTGTATTAAATGCATATACAACACAAACTCAACACATGAACTGTTGCTGTCTATCTGGAACCAGTCATCCATACTGAACTGCACAGGTACAACCCTCTACCTGTATGGAAAGCCATCCAGTTCAAATATATGTGACTTCTAACATGTACAAGAAAACCATTTCTTTTACAGTCCCCTCATTACCATGCAAGTACCTAGCATTTACATGGTAAGTATCCTGATGCATCTCAGTAATCCAGGTAAAAAATCAAAAAGAAAAAAATTGTATAGGTCTTCTGGACGGGTTCTTCTCTAATGAAACGTTTCGTCTCTTCTCCAAGAGACATCTTCAGTCTGAGAGTTACATGGTAAATAATATAATTTTACTATGCAATTACTTGGTAATTACAGTAATTTACCATGTAATTACTTGGTAAGAACATATTAAAAATACTGTGTAAATAAATTAATTTTAGCGGGTAAAATTACAGTTCAATTGTTTCTCAATTACTCATTGTTTGCCAAAAAATTGCCAACTTTATTTTTACAGTCGCCTAATTACCATGTTATTGTAGCATTTTCCTCCTTCAATTAATAACTTTTGATGGATATAACTTGTTTCAATGACTGTTTAAAGGAAGAGATCAAATCAACTCATTTCAGACTTCTTTTTCAAGAATCTGTCATGTTTCCTTCTATGCTTTGAATTAGCATATCTTACACCAACCCCCACCAGACTTCCTGACGCCTCATTATCAGATAAAGGATGGCCACATTCCTGAACCCGACAAGTTGGATTGACGATAAGGACAAGCCTGTTTGCTCCTCTTCAAAGGGGGGGTGTCATAAATGCTTTTGCCAGACTCTTCAGCATGACTTGAACAAAGGAAACCACAAGCTTGATTAAATAAAGAAAAAAACTACTCTGTCCTCTTTTCAACTGTGTTTGCCCACCAAGGACATTGTTCTAACTGTGTGTGTTTTTTTTTGATGAAATGTTTTCCTGAAAAAAGATGTTTCTTTTAAACTGTGTTATTACGAGAGTTAACCTTAGAAAACTTTAGGTTTGAATTTAACTAAATGGACATTCTTATTTTACTGAGGTAAAGCATATGTCTTCTCCCTTTAATTAAATGCAAGATAATTAGACTAAAACACTCCCATCCTTTGTATTGAAGAAAATGTTTTTCCCTCCAAACATTTGATTTGTTAAAAACTTTGGTAAATTTTTCAGTTGGCTAACTAAAACCTTGACTCCGCCCATAACAGAGGTCTTAAAAGTTAGTGCAGACATGCAGTTCAGTCAGACAAGTTTTAGTTTTTCTTTGAAGCCAGAAACAGCTTCTACAGCTAAGCAGAGACCCCCTTTGCCAGCCCTCCCTTTTGCTGACCAGGATGGGGAGGGGGGGTCATTCAACATCTCCGCTGATAGTTCGAATAGCTCGTCCGTCACACGTCGACTCAATCTCTGAGTTTTGATTTTTGTAGGAGTTAAATAAGCCAATGGCAATTCAACCGTCGTTTTAGTCCGTTTTTCCTACAAAGTGAAGATCAAATCAAAATCTTACAGCCACCTGTGAAGGACCAGACTCCCAAGTCACCAGAGAGAGAGAAAATCCTTTTCTGACCAAGGGACCAGTTGAGTTTACCAGGCAGACCGCCTGACGTCCAGTTTGCATGGAGAGCTGTCTGGAGAACGAACTCCAGAGATGACCTTCCACCGCTGACTTCCCTCCTGGTACCCACACGGCAGAATAACAAGGGTAAAGGTGATCACTTGTCTTGGTGAAACATACACAGGTGCTCAGATGTAAATTTGATTTTTATCTTTGTAGGAGATTTGGTAAACTAAATGTTTTTCTCGATCTTAATTTAACTAGGAGCCCCTAGTTAAAAACAACCACAGCTAAGCAGCTTATCTCACCTCACTCCTAGTCTCAAACTCACTTCTCAGTGTTTATTTTTGTTTACATGTTTGTTTGTTTCGTTTGTCTGTTTGTTTATTCACTCGTGATAACAAACTCTCACAGTTTTACGTGGTTCAAACATGTCATTATTCATTCATTACTTGCCATAGTTGTAAATACATTTAATCTGTAAATAAATGGCCCGTGGGGAACGTGCCAACATAAGCTAATCTCATTTTTGTGTCTTGATGAAGATATTCTGGTTCTGATAAGAAAATAACTCATAAATCAATTTGGGTAAATTTATTCTGAGACTGATTACAATAAAGCTACAGTTTTTCATTTCTTTCCTGGGTCARTATCTGATCGAATTAAGAATGTGGTGCTCCGAGGAATAATATTTTGAAATATAATATATTTAAATATATTCACAAATTATCCATTTCAGAATTCTAGCATTTAAAACCCCTACATTATCATAAGGTGTGTACTTACAAAATTACTATGCAAATAAAATGATTTTGTGATCTTAATAGTACATCAATTACCCAGCATTTACCAATAAACAACCAACTAAATTTCCACATAATATAAATAAAAATGTAGTCCATAATTCCCATGGCATTACCTGTAAAGTACTATGTTAGTAAAACTACTTCAAATTATTGTTCAGTTATACCTCAACTATATATTATTATCCAGAAGAATACAAACATATAAAACATATTTTCTTACTAAGTAATTACATGGTAAATTATCGTAATTACCAAGTAATTACATAGTAAAATGTTATTAATTAACATGTAAATACTACATAATCACATGGTAATTAGGGGAAGGTAAAAGAAAGGGTTACTGTAGATGATATGTCAATAACATGTTAACAACGGGAAGACAAAGTGTTGAAATGTTGTCTAGTTGTCAATGTGTTGTACGTATGAGAAAAAAATATTAAGTGTAATATAAAGTCTATCTCAAACATAAGAATCTTTTGGGAGGCGGGGCAAGATGGCGGAGGAGTAAGACGTGTGTCGCGTGGGCTCCCGCTCCGACTTGTTCTGTTTGTGGTTCTCTACTAAATGTCCTTGCTGTTTTGAGCATTTGGTCTGTCCGGATTCGACCCCTGAGTGATTCTTGCCTGGAAGAGTAGAAGAATGGCGACAAACTCGAGGAAAGGCAAACATTCTTGCTCTGCGGCTGTTAGGCCCGACGCCGCCTCGGAGCAGACTGCAGCTAAAGCCGGATTTTCGGCACCTGATTCTCCCTACCGCGGCGAGGTGGACGCACTCTCCTTGAAGTCTGACATTCTTGCCGCTATAAAAACCGATCTCTCAGCTGCGATCAAATCTGAAATTAAAGTGGCTTTGGCTGAAGCGTTTATTCTTTTTAAAGGAGAGTTACAAGCGGTGAGAGCAGAGAGCAGAGGTGGCTAATTGCACAATGTTACTACGCGCCGACCTGGACCACCTTAAGCAGAGCGTTAAAGAGGTGGAGGGCGGCTTGTCGACCAGGTCCGATGAGGTTGTTGCTCT
>NW_013952522.1:1283648-1285319 GCF_001266775.1 Austrofundulus limnaeus | reverse complement strand
GACGACAATCCTGTTCCTACTTGGGTAATTCTAGAGAGGAAATCAGTTAAGGCGAGCTCTCTCTCTGCTTTACTTTACTCCCGGATACCGTTTAAACAACCCATCTCAACTTATACTGTACTTCTAATCCGGTGGTAACTCACACAATAAAAATCTGGAATCAGTGCAGGAGGTCGCTTAAAACTTACAGAATTATTATTGTCTGCTCCAGTATCAAATAACCATATGTTTGCTCCTTCATTAATGGACTCTGTTTTCAATACTTGGAGTTTAAAGGGAATAGCTTCTCTGAATGATCTTTATATAGACAATAAGTTCGCCTCATTTGAACAGTTAGCAGAGACATTTGACATCCATAAGTCACAGTTCTTCAGGTATTTACAACTGAGACATTTTGTAATGTTAAGCTCTGGATGTTTTCCTCTACGCCCCCCAACTTCTCTTATAGATGAGATTTTGATGTGTAAGTCTGTAACAAAACGCTCTTTGAGTAGAGTTTATTCTCTGATCAGCTCATTTTCTGACTCCAATTTAGATTCTTTGAGGGGCAAGTGGGAGATGGACTTGGAGGAATCTATATCAGACACAGTTTGGCAAAAAATTATTCAAAATATATATTTGTCCTCAAAATGTTTGAAACATGTTATAGTTCAATTCAAGGTAGTACATTGTCTACACTGGTCTAAAGACAGATTGTGCAAATTCAAAAGGGACTTGGATCCGACGTTTAATCGCTGCAAACAATCCCCTGCCACACTTCTACACACATTCTGGTCCTGTCCAAAGTTACATGGATACTGGCAAGGCATCTTTGATATCTTTTCAGGAATATTTGGACGAACTGTTCATCCATCACCACTCATTTCTCTTTTTGGGGTAGGGTTGGGCAATATTGGCAAAAAAATTAATCGCGATTAATTGTGCTATTTAGCCAATAACGATTAATTTGACAATTAATCTCCTGGAGTCCCTGGACATCCTTATGTCCTGGTAACATGACCAATTTAGTGGGAAAGATTTGCTGTTTATAAAAAATTGTTCCGAATTACAGATTTCAGGCTATACATCATGTTTTAAATTGTGTTGAGAGATAAATAAATTACAGAAATTAATTTTTAATGTTTGTCATATTTTAAGTGGAAAAGAGGACCGAGCGGACTGACTGGAGTAATCTCCAGTCAGTCTGCCTGCTGGCATTAATCGTATTAATCGTCAAGTACCAAAAAGTAATCGATTAATGTTTTTCTGACGATTAATTACACACGATACGATTATGCCCAACCCTATTTTGGGGTGGCTCCAGCAGAGGCTTCCTTCAGTAAACATCAGAGGACGGTGTTAGCTTTCTGCTCTCTACTGGCTAGAAGACTCATTCTTCTTCATTGGAAGGATCCACATCCTCCAATATATGGTCAGTGGTAAAGAGAAGTTATGTCTTACATTCATTTAGAGAAGATTAGATATACTGTTAGGGGATCTGTAAACAAATTCTTTGACACCTGGCAGCCATTTATATCCCACGTGGAGAAAATTTCTGCAGATAAATTTGTGTAAAGGTCAAATATTGGTTCTTTGTACACAAACCTGTGACTTGTATTTTCTGTTATGACAAATACAAGATGTATTTATGTTTTGTTGGTAGATCCGGTATAGGTGGGGAGGGATGGGAGG